>NW_008795129.1:4299591-4402560 GCF_000699145.1 Aptenodytes forsteri
GCGCTGCACCGGCACGGGCACCCGCTTACCGTGCGCGAAGTCGGCTTGCTTAAAAATCGGTGGAAACGGAGACTTTCCCCAGCACGTAGCCAGCTTCTTAGCTGTTGCAGGAGGAAGGCTGAGCGCTGACTTAGGGTGTACGTTATGAGTTCAGCTGGTACCATGTTTCTTAGTTTCAACAGTATGAAGTAATCGGAAGAAAGAAAATCCCCCTCCGTATTTACCTTAGGTTTCATTTTTACTCTGCAGTTCTGACAGATAAATGTGAGTTACCTTCTCTTCTTGATTCCCAGGCGCTATCTCAGTCTTGCAACCAAATGTGGAGACCTGCAGAGAAGCCTGTCCCACCTTCCTTTCTGATGTGCCACCGCTGTCATGTTACTGCTGCTTATCTTTTAAAGGGTGTTCTTAATTGCCCAGAATTTTGCCATCACTGGACTGCACAGTTCCTTGCCATATTTATACATTAATACTTTTCTATTATTTTTGTCCAGGCATCAGGAGCTAGCCTTCAAAGAAACATCCTGAGTTCTTGGAACTTTTACTGCCTGTGATGTTTAGTGCAGAGTAGTTATTGCATGAAAAACCCAAGCAAGTTAAATTTCCTGGTAGAGATTCATGTACCTTCAGTGTGCGGTTTAGAAGGAAGAAAAGGAGCTTTTTCATTGTCAGCTGGGCTTCTGGGTAACCTAGCTAGCTCTGAGTTAGGCAGGAATTGTTTGTGATTCATGGACTGAAGGGTGTTGTGTGTTCTGATTTGGTGGCAGTGTATTGTATCAGGACTCGAGTGGCCAAATCTAGGTCGGAGGCTATATAGAGTATTCATGCTTTATCATAAACAGTGCAAATTTAGGTCAACGGAAGCTTACTTTGAAACACTACCTTTCATATGTAGTGATTATGTTGGGTTTTAATATTGCTATTTATTGGAGTAGTTTCACCGGGTTTGAGTCAGTTACCATGGCTGAAGGCTAAAGTTAGTGATAGGAAGAAGTGACTTGATGGAAGTCTGCCAGACTTTGTCACTTCTGATGCTAACTCTTGCTTGTTTCCAGAAGAGTTGCAGACATTTCCCTGCAGCGGAAGGAGTGTTTCCTAAAAGTGTACCTGAGACTTCTTCTTTCCTGGTGATACCCAGGAAAAAATTGGGTTCCTATGCACTGGGATGTTTTGGGGTAGCGTGTTCCAAGGTTGAGCAGTGGAGTGTTCAGTGCACGTGTGAGAGAACATTTGCAGATGTAAATCTCGTCAGTGTTTTTATATGAAGATTTCACATCTGATACTATTTCAGGAGTCTCAGAATAGTGATAATTACTGTCCACAGAACATTGCTGAAGGCTTTGGGAAGCATATGAATGTTAGATTTTGTTCCTTTATGACATGCTCCGGCATCTACCTTTTTCTACTCATAGTGTTCCTAACCTTGTTAGCAGCGAGGCTGTGAATGCTAACAGCTTCCCTGTTTCTCGTGGTGGGCTGGGCAGCTGTGTTGCCTTGGTTTGGCGCTGTCATTTTCACTGTGCTGCCTGTCAAAGTTCTGCGCAGGAGTGAAATCTGAGGACTGGTCTGCAGATTTAAGCAGATGTATGAACCTATCATGAGGAAGAAACAGGAGTTTATGAAGGACTAACTGAAGAGATAAGGAGCTAAAAAGCATTTGAAATTTAATAGGTACCTTTCCTGTTTTTTCTGCATAACTCAAGACCACAGAACTTAATCCATTTGTTTCTGTACTGAGTCCACTACCTAGTGTTTGACTGAAGGTTGCTTTCAGGCAAGGCATCCAGTCTTGATCTGAAAACATCAAGAGGTGTCAGAACCATGGCTTTGCTAGGGAGGTTGTTTCAACTTTTTTCATGGTCTTCAGCATTAGTAGTTCTGTTAACCTGTCCAACCAAAAGTTATACAATATCCCACTCTTCAGACCATACCTTTGTAACATTAAGCCTGAATTCACGTTAGCAATTTTTTTTGTATGTTGAACAAACATTTAGGGGTTTTGCTTGACTACCATCATGCTCTCGTAAATCTAACTGATCATTCAGTGCTGGTCTGGTAAATCTTGTAACTTTCTGCAGCTTCAGAGCATTAATTACAATCTTAAAACTTCTTTCAATATAGTACATCTATACTGAGCTCTAAAGTGTGAGCAGTTGTTGCTTGCGATGAAGATATAGTTGAAGAAATGCATACTGAAATTATCTGATAGTTTAAAAGAGGTAGGCTTTGGGAAGTGCAGAGTTTAGAGAAGCTGTTTCCATTGCTTGAAATAAACTTTTAAACTTTTACAGGGATGGATGGTGCTTTTGGCGGGTTCAGCTTATAAGGTGCATCCCTCTGAAAATAGCTGTCTGGCTTTCCCCCCCACCCTGTAATTATTTTCTGTTTCCTTCTCCAGCTCACAGTTGCAAAGGTCCTTTGCGTGAATGAAGATAGTTGGCTCTGGTTTACTTTGGAATGTGTGTGTGCTATTGCTTGGTTAACTGCAAGCTTAAATGTAGAGCAGGATTTTTCCCCCGTCTTTACCCAGTGTTTGTGGTGAAGTGGGCTGTATGTGTGATGTTCAGAGATCTGAGAGTGTATTTGTGTCGCCAGCATGATAGGTTATTTCAATTGCATTGGACCAGTAAATTTTTTGGCATGGGTAAAGTGAATTTTTGTACTTTTGAATAAAGCTACATTTAATGGAATCTGCAGTGAGGAAAGGAGTGCGTTCTCATCAAGTCTTCTCAAATAGTTAGCAATGAAAGGATATAATTGCAAAAAAAAACCCTTAAGTTTTTCAGGATTTTAATATGTCAGGAGAGCCTTGCCAAGCAACATGGATTTTTTGCACACTTGCTTGAAAGGATCATCACATTCAGTTTCCCAGCAGGTTAAAACGAAAAGGTGTGTGTTGGAGGTTTGTGTCTATCGTCTTTGTATTTTGCCGCTTGGAGATAGCGCCAGGTTTGGGAACAGCTGAGCATTGCAAGTCTCCTATGTTCACGAAGGACTGAGTTTAACAAACTTTTCCATCTTGATTCTTTTAGGTTAAAAGTAGAGGAGAAGAAATAGGAGTCCTACAAGCAGATTCAGTAGTATGCAGAATAGCATTTAAGCTTTGGCATCACTTTAAATATTGGCAGAACTATTGAGTATCTGTGTATGTGCAAGGCATGTGATACATACGTCTGGTATTTCTTTACATGCTTTTCCAAATCAGGTTGGGGGAGCCTTTGTTTCCATGTTGGTTCGCTAAATGCATGGAATGGCACTACAAAGTTTACATGCTCAATATTGTTTTGTAACAGTGAAGACAGGAAAAACTTGAGTTTTGACAAATTTGAATGTATGAATATAGATATATTTCCCCAAAAGTACTTCTGCGGGCCAAAGTTTTGAACCCTGAAACTGCCTATGTACAAATATGGAAAATATTTGAATTACTGAAAGAAGAAATAAATAAGTGAGGAATTTTACATGGAGGAGAAAATCTCCCATTAATGCCTTGTACTAAAACAAAGACAACATACTGAAGCAGAAAAAAATGCTATCAAGGGTATTTTATGCAGTATTTTAATGCAGTCATATAAATAATATATGGAATAAGTTACTATTGAGGATGGGAACATCTCGAGCATTAGACACATGAGTAGGAAGAATATCTGTGGTTCTGTTACATACAGCTGCGAGGGAGGACATAAACCTTTGTTCTTCAGGGCACAAGCAAACTACTTGGCAGAACTATTTGTTTATTTTTCTGAATCATCTAGTAGTGAATGAGATAAACCATTGATCTGGTCTGTCATGGCAGTTCCTATATTATAAAATACTTTTTGTCTTTGCCCCTGATTTATTGTGTAACACTTAGGAATACCATTATGTATAATTAATCTAATGAAGTAAGAAACAGTTTTGCCATAAGGTTATTCATCCTATTGCAAACATGTAAAAAACCCGAAACAACAAATCTGATGCTCTCCCTTGATAAGGTATCTTCTTGTAATATTTTGCTTTCTTTCCGTTATTTACAGAGTCCTGAAGCAAATTAGTCTCTTTCACTCAGAGGATATTTGTATATTTAAAGTGTTGTTGATAATTCAAACATGTTAATTAATGTGAAGCCTGACAGATCCAGGATGTATGTTCTGAAATTTCTGTAGTGGTGTTTCTGAGGTCTGGAGTAATACACCAAAACCGTTTCCTTCCAGCTTTGCTTTTGCTACGTGGGCAAAAATCCTTCTCATATTCTCTGTGTTTTATTACCCCCTGCCCCGCCTCCCCAGTTGAGTCCTTTAAATGACCCTGTCTGATTTGAAGTGTTATGATCAATGTTTCATCTGCTTTCAGTCTTTTGCTTCCCTATGGATGGCCTGTTGTGATTTCAAGCTGGAGTCCTCATTTTCCTTTCATATCTTCTGAGAAAGTCTCATTACTTGGCTACCATTTCACTAAATCCTTCTCATTTGCAGACATGGTATCATCTGACTCTCTGGCCTCTTTATAAGTCCTGTTTAGTCTTTATAAACAGTCATGTCTGTTCATTCCCCTCCATTCTTATTTCTTTATGCTTGACTGTATCTGGGCTACAGCTAGTATAGAGAGAACAATCCTATAGTAATCCACTCTTTGTTTCTTTTTCTCAGACCATTACAAATATTTCTTGCTTGTAAAATTTTTTCCCCTCTTCTGCCTCGCTCTCTGGGCACATCAGTTTAAGTTTTTCCCTGTAAGACCTAAGGCTACATGAGAGTAAATGTCTGCCTTTAGCTTTCTCACCTTTTCTCCCTGTGTTCCATCCAGTTTTGTCTCTAGTTTTGCTCATTTCTTTGTGGGGTCTTACCCATGACTTTTTTACTTGCCTGCTTTCTTGAAAGCTTTTTTCATGAAGCAAGTGTGAAATCAACATCTGTTATAAATTACTTTATTTTGTCAAAGTTTAAAGTCCCAAAGAGTTTTGCTCTGGCCAGCTTATTCAAGCCACTGATGCTTATTTAACAGAGTACAAGATTGGCTTTGTGTTCTGTGTAGAGCTGTGGGACTTTGCATAAGTGCTGGAGATCCGTATGTTATTGCATTGTCATGGATGTCTGTCCTGGTACCCTAACGCTTTATCTTTCTGTGAACTTACATAGACTGGAAAAAAATGAGGAATGTGCCTTGGCAAAGTTGTCTCTTGCTTCGCAGATGCCCTGTTATAACTAACTGTCTGCTCTCATGGTCTTGAAAACGCACTCTGGAAAAGCGTCTTCCTTTTGACAAAATAACTGTATTTGCATGCACAAAACAAAGATCTGAAAGAGTTTCTTGCATCTTGTCCTGGTTTTGGCTGGGATAGAGTTAATTTTCTTCATAGTAGCTAGTATGGGGCTGTGTTTTGGATTTGTGCTGGAAACAGTGTTGATAACACAGGGGTGTTGTGAGTTGTTGATGAGCAGTGCTTACACAGAGTCAAGGCCTTTTCTGCCTCTCGCCCCACCCCACCAGTGAGCAGGCTGGGGGGGCACAAGGAGTTGGGAGGGGACACAGCCGGGACAGCTGACCCCAACTGACCCAAGGGATATCCCACACCATATGACGTCATGCTCAGCTTATAAAGCTGGGGGAAGAAGAATGAAGGGGGGGACATTCAGAGTGATGGCGTTTGTCTTCCCAAGTAACCGTTACGCGTGATGGAGCCCTGCTTTCCTGGAGATGGCTGAACACCTGCCTGCCGATGGGAAGGAGTGAATGAATTCCTTGTTTTGCTTTGCTTGCGCACGCGGTTTTTGCTTTCCCTATTAAACTGTCTTTATCTCAGCCCATAAGTTGTCTCACTTTTACCCTTCTGATTCTCTCCCCCATCCCACCGGGGAGGGGGGGAGTGAGCGAGCGGCTGGGTGGTGCTTAGTTGCCAGCTGGGGTTAAACCATGACGCATCTCTTCAGGCCCTCCTGCTTGACTAGGGCCAACTTGATGTTTCATCTGAGGAAGAGAATGATTCTGAGGGACTGGAGATTAATTTGAATTACCTTTATTTTCAGGATTGTCAGGATGGTGGATAAGAACATTTACATTGTACAAGGTGAAATCAATGCGGTGGTGGGAGCCATAAAGCGTAATGCCCGATGGAGCACTCACACACATCTGGTAAGTTACCTTGAATGGTTGCTACCTGTTAGTGCTATGGCAGAAACCACCTGGTTTTAGAAAAGTACCTCCATTTTTTTTAGCGCTTGTTATAGTACTTTCGTAAGTAAAGTTGGAACAACTTTCTACATTGTTTCATGCTGAGCAGTTTTGGCTTCCTGTGTGCCTGCGACTGTAAGAGGTACAGAGCTGGAAATCTTCTACCTATATACCCTGTAAACAAACAAAAAACCCCACGTTGTATTCCACATGGGAATCATCTCATTTAGACTTTTATCTCCTGGTATGTCAGGGATTTTGAATATATGGTGTTACATTATTTAGCACAGTGTTTTTATATATCTTTTGTGCCCTCTTAGAGAAGACGGTCTTCATCATGAAAGCCATGAAATAAAAATTGGGGAAGTCATTATATATAGGGTATCTTTTAATCTTTCATACGGCATAGTATCTTTTTTTAACTCTGTTTTGTGACAGCTAGCTATATTCCTGACTGCAACCTGTTAATACTTTCAAACCTGTTTTGCTAAAAGCCATTAATACAATGTTTCCAAGTCTAATGATGTATTGGTCAGTTTATGGCTTCCACAGTGTAAATGTCTGCATGTGGCACACTGTATCTGTGGTGCACTTCAGAATGTCACATGAATAGCAGATGGCTGTCATCCAGCACAAGTGGTTTCAGTTTGTCAAAGGGCAGGGCCCTTTTTCTTTCTAACAGGCGTTTCTTCATTAGAGCTCACTGCCACCCAGTAGGAGGTGTGGCTGCGGATGTACACAGCTTGGAGAAACTGCTGCTCGTCCTTATTTTAATATTGTAAAGACAGACTAAGGCTAAAGGATGCAACTATTCATATAAATTTTGCACTGTGATTCTTCAAGTTATTTTAATGGCACCAAATGTCATTGTATTTCTGTTCCCGTTACAATCTGCATAGATTAACATTATAGCAAATCCAGATGAGCCATTTCAATATGGTATGAGGTAGATCTGCTCTGAAATTTATTGAACAGTGGAAGGCTAATCAGAAATACTTCGAAGGACAATAAAACCAAACCAGAATGCTCAGTCTTGAACCTATGCTTTGACATTTGAGCTGTATGGCATTGGGGAGCACTAGCAGGAAAATAAAAATGCTTCTTTTGATTTTGATGGAATAAACACACTGACAGTGATAAACTCAACCCACAGTACTTCTGTGAATACGAAGGTGAGGTCTTTACACACCCATTATTAAGATTTTTCTTCAGGAATATGTTTGCCTCGTTAATGACTTCCTTCCTATATATAACCTATAGGATGAAGAAAGGGATCCCCTGCTGCATAGCTTTAGCCTCTTAAAAGAAGTGCTGAATAATATAACAGGTAAGCTTATACAGAAATCAGCAGGTATGTGTATCTGCTAGGATATATGTAAATAAATGTACAGGTGTACTTGTTTGTCTTATTTACTGTCCAGAGGTCATAACAAGAAAAGAGCAAATATGTACATACTTACAAATAATACCAACGTAAACTAGTACACAAATACCACTGCTGCCACTATCTGGAGAGAGAGGTCTGTTTGTCTGTCTGTCTGTCTCCCCCCCCATTTTTTTTGTATATAAATGTGTGTGTTTCTTCAATATACTGAAGCTTGTAGTAATATATGAAATCGTGTATTATTATGCATAGTCTTTCTGTGCTTTGTTTATGCTTTCCGGTCTGCGAATGATGGGAAGAATCTGCTTAGAAAGTAGCCTCCCATTATCTGTTTTCTCCTGACATTCTTTGGTTTGTTGGTTTTCATCATCTGTTATCAGTAATAAGTGAAGCACAGGCTTCACTTTCCATTTGGGTTTCTTGAATTTTGACGTGAAAGGCTTACTTTGTGACGAGTTACACTGAAAGGAATTGGAAATCTATATTGATTACAGAAGTAGAACACAAAGCTGTGATATGTGTTCTGACCAGTTTTTTTTCTCCCAACCCATCTTTCTCCCCTTTCCCCCCACATTTTCTCTTTTTGTAGTTTCAGGAGTGATTGTTTAAGTGTAACCTAAGCATATGTTGAGAGTCTGGAAGTGAGGCTAATCCTGAGCTGCATGTGGCATTCTGCTGGTTCTTCCCAAGATTTGTCTTACTGATTGTAATATTTGAAAGTAAGCTTTATTTCTGGTCCCTTCATTACAGTGAGTGTTCAGAACTGCACTCAACCTAAGTTTGAGATGGACTTTTTGCATTTCTAGTTGCAAAGTGTGCCCATTCTTGTGTCAGCGCTGAGCCTGGAATCCTATAAAAAATATGTTCCCTAGAAGTACAGTAGTGCCGCTTCCCGGTGCAGACGAGAGGTGCTGAGGACATGTGCCAGTTCTAAGCCCTTATTCCTTTCTCTTTTGTGGCTGCCTGTAAGTGTAACACTTTACTTTTCTTTGCCAGGTGAACTTCCCTTGGTTGTGAGCAGGACTCTTCTGTCAGGTCATGACATCTTACGGAACTCCTGCACAACTTGCATTTCTGGATAGTATCTTTGTTCTGGATGTTATGCTTGTACCCAGACTACGTGACAGTCTGGATTTGTGTTTTTTTTGTAAGCTCACTCATCTTCTGTAGGATATGCATACAGTCACCAAAAGTGTTTTGGGAGGAAATTTTCCTTCTCTCCCTTCTATGAGATAAAATTTTCTTTAAGACTCCTGAAGTTCTTTGCCATTATTGCAAATATCTCTTCTGATCAACAAGAGCAGGGAATGTCAGGATGCTCAAATAAATGCAGTATGAGTAAATGTCAGGGACTGGCCATTTATCTGGAGTAGCTAGATACAATGTGCTGTTGACTTGTTGGGGGGAAAAAAATGCAAGCCCACTATCTGCTTTTGTTAGAGAAAGTAAAGTTTAATGTACTGAGAGGTTCAGAGACTCCCTGTGAGTATTAGTCATCATGTAAGTGTGGTTCATGCTGAGATAATAATTGCTTATATATGGTGATGATAGCATGTTGGTTTGACTACATGGGGTTCTTTTAAACAGGTCATTTCAGCTTCAGTGACTGCTGTTTACCATCTAGTGTCTTGAGATAGGGCATCATTGCTATGCTCCGTTTTTTTCAGTTTTAGACATGGACTGGTTCCCAAGCAATACTTGAACGATACAGAGCCTCCTGCTTCGTCTTCCAGGCAGTGAAAAGTCCAAGCTTAGGTTTTTTTGTGGGTGTGTTGGTTTGGGTTTTGGGTTGGGTTTTTTTTTGGGGGTTTGGGGTTTTTTTTGCCTGGACCTTCCGTTCATGTCTCTTTCATTAGCTCATGGAAACACATTGCTTTTATATTTAAATTTATTCAAGCTGTAATCTTTGACATTTGAGTTAGCTTTTAGTACAATTTTGCATTTATAGTAATATATATTATGTATTTTCTCAATCCCCCAAGAACCCATTTTAATCTGTTCCGGATGCAAATTTCAGGCTGCCTTGTCCCATTTCCCCTCTTACTCTCGCCCTCCCTTCCCCTCCCCCATGGAGCATGTTTGATCAGGTGTGGCAGGAATATCCACTGTCAAGCTGCGCCCTTTATATTAGTCAATATTATCCTTCCTTCCCTCCCACTCCCTTCATTCTCCTCTGGGCTTTACCAGTTGATTTATAATTTTGGAATTCTCATCGGAGTCTGTAATACAGTTTGTTCATTATTTAACCAAAACCTGTTTAATGAGCAAAGAGAGGCAATGTAAATGTTAGGCATGTTGCAGTGGAGTACCTTTTGTTCTCCTCTGAGCTAGTGGGTATTAACTCTGTCATGACTGTGATGCTGAAATACCCTGGTCAAGGGTATAAAGATGCACCGTATGCCTCCAGCAGCTAAAGATTCCCATTTCAAAGTATTGCTCCTCAAGAGTAGCTAAATTGCATAATGTGTTTTATTTGATTACCAAAATAGTAAAAGCTTGCCTGCAACTAAGTAGTGGTATCCCATCCCATTGTAATGTCTAAATGGGCTCTCGAAGGAAGCATCTAGAGAAGATGCTGTTGCTCAGCACAATGCCATGATTATGGTAAGAGTAACTTCACTTCTACCATTCAGCATACCTAGCTAAGGGCCTTGGACCTGAATTATGTGGAATGATGTTGCTTTTAAAAATTCTGACAGAGAAACTTAATTTCTGTGGCAATTTTATGTAGATTTGTAAACACAGTTTAATAATTTGAAAATGAACAGCATGTCTGCTCTGATCCACTATAATTTGGTTTATTGTATGCTACTTTTACACTTTTCTGGGCTGCATATATTCTAATTATTATTGATAGTAGTTGTTTGAAAATCAGAAAGGAAAAATAGAGGTTCTGTTGTCTTGGGTGATGCATAAGTTACTCCAAGATAAATTTAATAGGTGAATACTTGTTGTACTAAGATAAGCACCGTAAGCCTAAGTTTGATGCAGTGTCTTATATTTCCAATGCTTAGAAAAAGCAAAAATCAGTGTCCTGAGTTACGACCATATGGAAGCAGTGACTATCAAGCTTGGTCCATGCATGCAAAATTGAAATACGACTACATCTTCAAAGGTTATTTTAAAACTGATAGAAGCCTTAGTATTGATACAAGTTTGGATCTAGGGTCACTGTCACCACAGCTTCCATTTGACTGCTTTTTAAAGTAAGCTGAGTATCTAGAAAATGTGCCTGGATGTTGAAATTTTTGTTCATTTTGTCAGTTTTGTTATGGATTTAGGTCAACAAAAGGAAGCTTCTTTTTGACGTCCAGTGATAACTGGGCATCTTCTCTTTCATGAGTGTTTCCAACTTAGGATGCTCTTGAGCTCACTAGGGAGAGGTTTTATAACCACAAATGGCTGGAAATGTGAATTAATTATAAGCCTGCTTTTCCATGATCTGACGAGGATTGGGTTTCCTTAAATCTTGCTGTAGCTGTTGAAGTCCAGACCATTCCAGTACGATGTAGAGGTAAGAGCAGGTACTTCTGTAGTCGTTTTCTTCACTGCAGGATTTGTGCTTTGCTCTGACTGGGGGGATGCGTCAGTAACCAGGATTTTCATGACTGAAGTACTGCTTACTGGTGTGTAGGATGGCTTTAGGACAGAAAATGACTGAATACAACTGCCTTGTACAAGTCAGCACTGCAGTGGGAGAAGCAGATGTTTGTGGAAAGTGTGTGCATCAAGAGTCTATTTAAATAAGGTTTAAACTAGGTAAACACACCTGTGAAGAGGTGCTTGTGTATATTTTAGGTCCATGAGTGCCAGACTGAAAGGTTTGAGTCCTTTTATCCTCTGGTGGTTCAGAGTTAGTGCATTTAAACAGAAGCTACGAAGTAAGCTGTTAGAAGCACTCTGATTTCATGCACATTCATGACATTTTAAATGAATGCTTGTACAGTGGGTTCAGAAGAATCTTTTCATGGCTTACTTCAGACAAGAAGCTGCTGCAAATCTCCATCTTTAGAGCGTTGGCTGGGGCATTAAGAGCTGGCTAAAGGTCAAATGACTGTAACCGTAAGAGAACCTTTGCCCAGTATACTGACTTAATATACTTGTTACTGTAGCCATGAGTTTTCTGGTATGTAGATTTGATTGCACGCTCATTTTCTCATGTCTCAGCTCTGGAAACTCAATTTTTAGGGACAATCTGACATACATATAAAACAGTACGGGAATTTTATCCTGATTTGGGATTAATGTCTGAACTTTTTCTGAAAGATCTAGTTTTAAGTGGTGGTAAATCGGTAGTAAATATAAATGTGCGGCCTGTTCTCAATGTTATTGCAGTGCTGTTGAATAGAATCGGAGATATTCATTGTGGTCTATTCAAGTTAAGAAATCAGAAAAAATAATGTTTTGTTTTTAAAGAAGTGTAGGAATTAGATTATGTGGATATGTGATATGTATAGTGCTGCAATGCTTGTTACTTTGCACTTTGCAGATAAGAGCGATGCCGTATTTTATTTATTATTTATATCTTGAGTTTCTGCAGGAAGTGCCAGGACTTATTCGCAAATAAGAAATACTGATGAACTGTAAGCTGTGATACTTCTCCTTTTGTTTGCATTGAAGGATTGCAGTGTTATCCAGAGCAGACATTAAAAAAAAAATCACCTAAGCTTTTTTTTGTTGCATATCAGCTTCATATAAAAGATCTAGAAGACTTGCTGGTCTCCTAGATTATGTCTGTTCCTGTGATAACTTTAAAAAAAAAAAATTTTTTTTTTTTTTTAAATAACGAGTATCCATACATGTTAACTTGGTATTTTGGAAGACCAAGCGACTCAGGCTAACATTTAGCTTTTGTTGCATTCTCTATAAAATTTTTAAGAAGAATGGAAAGGGTGTAAGAAAGGTTAGGAAATTGGTAGAGTAAGGTTTCCATAACTTTAACTCAGCCTTACTCTAATTAGTGGATGGCAATACAATTTTAGTGTGTATCGAATGACCTGACACAGTGTACAGAAGTGGTAATTAACTTCTCTTAATATTTTCTGTCACCTTCTTACTATAAGAAATATGAAGATTAAGGTGACAACCTTAATTTGATGCTTTGCTTGCAGGCTGAATCCAGACTTGATTTTTGCAAATTGTGTTCAGGTAATGCAGTAAAAGTTGTCATTTTAAAAGCAAGGTCCTAGTCTTCATGAATGCAGGCATCCTTCCAAGTTTACAGAGAATGTAAACCAATGCAGTGTTTTTGCTTTGAAGCTGCAGGTAGTTCCAGATACTCTCTTAGAGAGAGGGTAATCTTCTTTTTAATCTCGTTGTAGCATCAAATGACTGTCTTACGGCTGAGGTCTTTGAATTTCCCTCAGATAATAGGTTTCTACTGATATTTTTGGCACAGATTTTCTTGGTGTTACTGGAGAAATAATAAACCAGACTTTACCCATGTGGTTGCTAATTTTGTGCTTTCCTTTCTAAGCGATTTTTCTGCAGTGACGCTAATGTGTCCTAAGAATGGTAGCTGCACTGGGACACCTGGGATGTGAACTTCTCAAGCCCAAAACTAACACCAAAATTGTCATAACTTCACTTAAGATTTAGTTTATTTTCTGTATAAAGGAAGAAAGAGGAGGAATGTGCTTGATGAAGAATAACTGTTAGTATTTGTGAAGCTTATAGGTGCACCAAGACAAGCACCATAACCTTTTCCAAGGCTTTTGTGTTGTGTGCGGGACAGCATTTATGCAGAGTGTGTGAGGAGTCAGGTATGGATGAGGTCACTCTGAACTCTAATTGATTCTACTGAGTTGTTCACTGAGCCCTTCAACATAGGTTACTGTATGAAATCGGGACTCCTGAGAAAGGGAAATTTGTAATTGAGAGATTGTATAACTAGGAGTGAACAGGCAGAAAGGGCTAAACTGCAGTTGCGTAGCATCCTTAATTTGATAACCTTTTAGCTCTTGTGTTCACCTTCTATTTTGTGTTTCTGAGTAGTAAGAAACTTACTGAACAAATTCAAAAGAAGTGGAGCGACTCTGGGAATATCTAGAGCAAAAAAACCAACCAACCCAGTAAGATGGTCTTCACACAAGGTTTTTCTGCATTTCTCTTAAAGTCAGGACATCTGAACTCTCTTCTGCAGTGCAGCATCACCACCCTTGAGATACCACCTCAGCATCCTTTTAATACAGTTCTTTGGGTGCAATTTAAGACTAGAGCTTGGAGCTTAACAGTCTTCCATCTGTGCATGGCTAATGACTGGCAGGTACAGGCAGGAGGTGGTGCTGTTGGGAGGAATTGTTTCCTGACCCCTAATCCTTAAGGACCCAAGGATTTAGATGGACAAGCGCTCCTGGCTGTTGCTTGGCAGAGTTCCCACAGTGGGCTTGTTCTGTAACACCAGCCTTCTGTTACCACTGCAGGGCTGGGCTCTGAAGAGCTGCCACATGTGCACGGTGCGCAACTGACTCTCTCTTGTTCCACGCTTGTTGAGCAAGTACTTTCCCACTTGTTGGGCACTCCATTATTTCCTTCAGTTACTGCTTCTGTGTGAAGTGGAGCCATAAAGGAAATGGCCTAATGTACATACATTAGAGGGCAATAAATTGCAGTTTGATTTGGTAGAAAGGCAATACCAGATGCTCCGTTGAAGTTAAGGTTCCTCTTAAGTCATCTGTGGAGGTTTTATTCCAGTTTTTTTTGATGATGATGTCTTTGTTTTGGTCAAGACTAGCTAAAGGAAATTGTGGACAATTAAGAGACGTTAAGGCTATTTGCATTACAGTAAAAACCCTCTGGAAGTAGGAGTGTACGTGAAATTGCTGAATTCCAGTAGAAGTTTATTAAATATATAGCTCTTCTGTTCCGTCACCTTTCCTTCTTTTAACTGTCTTCTCTGCTCGCTAAACTGCTGCTATCTAACCTGTCAAAAACAATGTCTCAAAGGTGATTTACTTCAAAGAAGCAATTAACTTGTGTCAGAAAGTGCAGGTGCATATTTATATAGTTGCATAATATGTAATAGGACTGCCGAGAAGCATTGGTCGTACATACACAGCAAGCATTCTGAAGCATTCCTCACCTCAAAGAGTTTGTAGCTTAAGGGGGTAGGAGAGAGAAGTCATTAAGTATACAAAGTTGTTAAACACTTGAGGGTTTTTCTTAATGACTACCTCCATATGTCCTTTAAACACGCCGTCGTTGGCTGATCCCTAATATGGTTTGTAGCAAGATGTGAGTTTGGAGGAGAGATTTGAAAGAAGATTCAATTGGGCAAAATGTCCTTTTCTCAGGAATAGTGCAGGGGTATGTGACAAAGTGCTGCTTCTCTCAATAATTAGTGTGGAAGAAAAAAGCCAGCAAGAAGAGAGATAGAACGGGAGGGTTTTAAAGATAAGTATAAAAGTAGCAGAGTAACGGAGAACATTGTTATTGAAATAGTGAGTTGATTGGTTAGGGAATGTTAATAGTGAGGGATGTGCAGTTGGTGGCTTGCCCATTTGAGGTAAACTTGCAAGAGCTTTTTCTTTTTAAGGTAACTGTACCTGGCTTGTCTGCTATCTGAGTGTTGTGGAATAGATTGTTGCGGAAGGTTTTTTGTTTGTTTGTTTTCTTCAATCAGGAAAAAAAAATTCTTCCAACATGTTACGGACCTCCTCATTGTACGTTCTTAAAAAAAATTACAGATGGATAGTCAAGATCTTGCTTTTGTAATTTGCCTTTAGAAAATGATACAACACAGCAAATTTGTCCAGGACAGAGCTATAAAACTTACAGCTGTATGCAGTCCTATGAAAACTATCATTTTTTAGATGACATGATTTTAACTTGCTTTACAGCACTTCTAAAAGCTACAAAGAAAAGAAAGTTTGGTATATATTGCCTATAATACAGTGGCTTAAAGATAGGGTCTGAGGTCTTGTGATATGATGGATTCTGAGGTGCAAGGGATGGAAATGTCATGTCATGGATGAATTTGTAGTGCATTCATTCCAGTGTTGGTGGTATCAACAGATTCTTTCTGGGGAAAAACTTTGGGAGTGAATGGAAATCTGTGAATTCATTAATAGAGTGAGGAAGGCTAAATCGTGAGTGAGTTAAATATATATAAATCTTCTAGGGACAGTGAATCAGTACATGTCATCACAAAATTGTAGGAAATAAAACCCATCTCGAGAAGGAACATTTATCAACTAGTCATAGTTATTGTAGAAAATTGGTAGATCTACATTAGTATTGTATGATGTACTGTAGCCATGTGACTTGGAAATGCCATTGGAAGTGTTAAAGCAACCTGCTCTTGCTATGAACTCCTAATTATATGTGGACATTTCTTGTTTAGTTTAGGGGCACAGATAGACATAGACTCCTCATCACTTAAACTTCATGAAATGAATGTGTCTCTGCTCTTTTCATTGGTGCAATTGTGAAGTTAAAACTTGTCAGTTCAAACTACTTTTGTATTCAAGCATGTTGTGAAAGAAAGAGGAGGTGATAGTTGCGTGACAGTTGAGGAACAGGGTGAGACATTGTGACCAAAAAAAAGACAATGCGAGATGGGTAGAAATGTAAAAGTAAAACATGTTAGGTGAGAGCTTGCACATATATGCAATAGAACTAAAGTGTGGGGTGACATTGGCTTTAGCTATCCTGTTAAAATTAACAGCTTGATAAACTGTTTTCATGACAGCTTATGCTAATGTATTTTGCGCTGTAATCACAATTACACAATTGTAATACTCGAAGGCGTGCACTTGATTAATGCTCGTTAGCTGAATATGTTAAATTCTTCAGTGATGGTGGTACTTCAATTGTTTGATCCTCTAAGCACTTCAGAATTCTAATTTCCAGTTCTGTCCTTGTAGCAGTAAGCTGAAACTTACTCCTTGCCATATTGAAACAGTAAGTTATAAAGAGAGCAGTCTTTCAGAAAGTGTATGCTGCCTTTGCTTGGTGCAGGAGTCTGAATGCTTGCATGACTGTAAATAATTCTCGACGTGTATGCTACTTAAATGAGAGAAGAGACTTTAAAACAATGCTGTTCACTTTTGATCGTGTTTAACTTAATTCTGGGAGGAAGTTTTTTTATTAAAATGTGTCTTTGTGCCCTGTTACTTCTCAGGAAATTGTCATTTTTCTTGATACAGTGATGAAGTCTGCCAAGTGGCTGTTGAATTAGATTCCATTTACCTCTTGATTAACTGCTTAAATAATTTAGGTGGCAAATTGTAAATATGAGGTATTGTTGAAATAAATTAAGATGTGGTTGTTATCTTGATCATGGTGTATTGAAGGAGAACGGTCTATTAGATCTGGGTATAGCCTAGGGGAGGGGCTTTATTCTAGAAATAAAACGAGTAGCAGTGGTAAAATATGGTTGTTTATGTAAGCATCTTTAGTAACTGCACTGAGGAACTTGGATGTTCTTCAAAGCGGGATTAGACAGTTTATAGTGGCCTGTAATAGTTCTGTAATAACTAAGGTGGCTGTCATGGCAGCATGGGAGGAGACATCATTAGCTGGTTTTCACTTCAGTCTGAGGTTTTCACATTTGTCGTTCAGAAATACTATGTTTTTCTTTGCATACTCAGCTCTTAGTTAAAACATTTGGTTTTTCAGTGTCTGAAGTGCAAATATATTGTCAGACTTAAGATCTGACAAGAACTATCAAATTTTACGTTTGTGCTTTCCCTCTCAAATACATTCTGCCTCAGTATGAAGTTAGCACTTCAGATGTGAAGTGATCAGGCTGGTACAGGGAGTGGGGAGAAAACAGTCCTGGGAATATTTGCTTTGGTGACATTGTTGATGATGAACACAAAGGTGTAGGAAATATGTTTGCTCAAATATTTACCAGTCTGTTAAAATACGGTCAATGAGAAGAGACTTTTTCAGTTGAAACAGGAGTACTGTGATATTGTAGGAAAACTAGATTTTGGTTTGGCAAAGAGATAAGTTCTCAACAACAAACTTTTCTGAAAGCGTATGGCTGCTTTGCGTGATACAGGAGTCTGAACGCTTTCATCATGAAGGCTTCTGCTTCATTAAGAACATAAGGGAATAAATATCCATGTTTGGTAAATAAAAAAGTAATGTTTTCTTGGGGAAAAGGCTTTGACAAGAGTTTTGGAAACATAGGAAAGGAAGAAATGAAAAGATTCAGACATTGTAGAAAGCAATAGAGCAACTCTAACAGTAGCTGAAAGGTAGTTCAATAATTGAAAAAAATAAAATGTTTTCTTCAGAGAAAAAGAAATTGCTGAAGAAATATGTTGTTAAATAATGGGGGGGAAGACCATCATAGGCATCCTGGAATGATTAATTTAATAGTTGTTTGGTAATTGACTATTAAAGCTTTGTGTCAGAGGCAACATCAACTTAAATTTTGCAAACAGTTTTCTCCCTTCCGCTTTTACTAACAATCCATTTAAAAATCTGAAAGTGAAGTTAATTCTCATTCAGCTGCCTTTAAATTGCAGTTTCTTTTTGGATGGCAGTTCTTAATGCTATTGAGTTTCGCAACCCATACCGGTACTTTTTCACATGCACAAGACCCATGTGCTGCAGCGGAAGGTCACACACTCCCTTTCACTCTGCAGGAACAGCAGGTGATGGTACCAGCTGTTCACATCCCCGTATTAGATGCCTGAATTTGAGCAGCTGTATGAGGCTGCTAATAAACTCTAACATGTAATGCAGTTCATATTTTGCCTGCATTTCACTTGATCCTACTCAGCACCGGCCAGTATTGTTTTTTTTTTTAACATCTTTCAATGCCACCCATAAGATGCTCCTTTTCTTTCTTGTCATGCTGGTCTCCACTCCTCTCGTATGATGTGCCAGTTGGATGCTTGAAAAGTGTTCCAGCGTTACAGATTTGAAAAGGAAAGGGTACCAGAAAATGTGCAAATGTACAGGGTTTAAAGAAGCAGGAATAATCTCTCCAGCAAAAACATTTTAAAATCTTAAAGTTTTAATGCTGTAGCGAAAATAGACTGTTCTAGAGGATGTACTTGTCCTTAAGCAATACTAGTTTTGGATACAAACCTAGGTGTCTTTTCATTTGTTTGTTTTAGAAGAATGGGTTGGTCAAAAGTGCTTTCGTTCTGAGGAACCTCAACCTTCATTCAGCTAGCTGAAGAGGTCTTGTTACGTGAATCTGCTATTAAAAGAAGGCTGCAGTGGTTTTTCATTCCACCTCGAGTAATAAAATTGGTCTGGCCATGAGTTTTGATATATCCACAGTTGATTTCAACTTGTGCTTTTTATTTAAAAAGCTTATTTGTGACCTGTTAGGACCCTCTGTTAAGCCAGTTAAATAAACGGTGGAAAGGTTGAAACTGCCTGTCTGCGCTTTCCAGAAAAGGGGAGGAGGGAGCCAAAGGAAGGATATTTACAATTTTAAACCCTTTCAGCTCCTCTGTTCACCTCTTCCTCTTGCATCACTGGTTTAGCTCCTATCTCCTTCTCTGGAAGACTCATAGTATCTAGAGCTGAGAAATACCTTGGTTGCACTGACTGGCCACCAACGTGATGACAAAGTCTTCTTGCTAATGAGATCCTGAGAGGTGACTTTGGTGTTTTGGGTTTTTTGTTTGGGTTTTTTTGTGTTTTGTGGGGTTGTGTTTTGGTTTTTGTTTTTTTTTTCCTTCCCATTGCTGTAGTCTCAAAAAATGCACTTTGGAATCGAAGCCATATTGAGGTAGGAGCTGTGAAGAGCACCTTTTAAAAATATGGCAGTGGGGAAGAGAGTTTATTTGGTCCTTTGCTCAAAGGATCTCGGGGAACTTAGAAATTCAGCAAGACTCAAGATAATTATCAGAAGTCAGGTGTTAAGGATTTCATAAAATTACAAAAATAAAAGAACCTAGCTGTGCAGTTAGGGTTGGAAGAGATAGCATGAGATCAAAATTGTATGGTAGAATATAGGAAGAATATAACTGTTAAAATAGTAAAGTGACTTAGCTCAGAAGAAATAAAGTTAACTTTTCATTAGATCCTATTCTTATTGCTCCACAACTCAACTCATTTTAGCTGGTCAGCATTCTTAAATTGAACTATCTGAAATCTAGAACTGATTTTCCTTGCTTGGTATTTGTTGCTTTTCTCCAGCAAAGATGGCACAATTTTTTTTTTTTTCTGGATGAGGAATTGGCTCTCCCATGGCAGACGAGAGCTATAAGCTCCTTGTTTAGCATCTAGCCTTTTTTCAGACAGCCTTACAATTTCTTTCTAGACACCCAGTATTAATTGGTTGAAATAGCCAGTTATTTTTAACTGCATGTTTCAGATTTTTTTTTTTTTACTGTTCAGGTGTCTCTATCAGCCATAAGGAAAGCAGTTGAAGTAAATAGCTATATCAAATGAAGTACCTCTTGTCCCCACAACTGCTTCCAAAATAAACCGAGAATAATGCTTTACACATTTTGTCTCCTTTAACTCTAAAAGCAAGCAAGAGAGGAAGCATGGATTAACATGTAGTGATTTCTAGGAGCTGTTCTCTGCTCAGATTCCTCTGTGCTTGGGCTGACTGACAGGGGCATGTGGCTCAAGTGCATCTGGAAATATATCACTGGCAAAATTTGGTTGGGTAAATATAGCAGGAACGGGTTGTCAGGGCAGGAGACAGATTGTTCTGGGAAAGGAAGTGCTGTCTGTCTGTCGTCTGAGTAACAATTTCCTATCTTTGAGACTTACCTATTTCTTTCAGTGTAGCTAAGGTACCAGCAGGATCTGACATATTTGCTGTGTTCTGTTGTTGTATGTTCTTATGGTGGGAGTGTTACCAGAAATGGTAAAATCGGTAGGAGTAGCTATAGAGAACTGATACCAATATATCCTATGGTGTTTCGGCACACACTTTGTTCTTGTTTAAGCCCTTTTTGAAAATAGGCAGGGACATCAAATGTGAAAAGTAACTCCCAGAGCCTCAGGACATGGCAATACTGAAGAATCCTGACTTTTGGTTAGGTGCAAAATTGTTGCTAGCTCACATGGTTCCAGAAAACAAACAAAAAACCACCAACCCCCCCTTGAAAATGGGCTGAAAGCCCATATTCTAAAATTCTTTTCTTTGTTGGCAGTTGATACGTAGAAGATGAGCAAGGATAGAAAAAGCCAATTACAAGGCTTTCCTCCAGCAAAAGCTGATTAGCAAAGGCATAAAGCTTCTTGAACCATTGTGATATTGACTGAAGTCTCAACACAAATTACACCGTTTGTGGAGAAAATTGAACCAACGGCGTTAGAGAGTGGCCTACAAAAATCTATGCAAGCATAGGGGGGTGTAGGCTATATTTTATACAGAAAGGCATAATCATGGGCAATGACAATTAAAATCTTAACAGATGCAAACAGTAGAAAATGGAACAGTAAATTACAGACTTTCTGAAGTTTATCAAGGGAAGTTGGAGATGACTACAGATTGGAAGAAAAAAAACCCTACTTAATAGCTGACTATGCTTTTTCCCTCTCCAAAAAGCATTGAATAACTTCATCTATACCATTTGCAGCATATTCTTGATTCAGTGGGCTGTTTTTTTCATATACTTGCTCAAGCATTTATGGAAGATGGAACCCATGACAATTTTGTGCACGGTAGCTGCCTGCGGTTAGTTACTGACTCTCTAGCTTGTCCCGAGAGGTTGCACGCTGCTCCACACCGAAGTGAGCTCTCAGTCTGCTGCCCTGTGATGTGGCTGCGTCTGGGGTGGGGTTAGCAGCCAACAGGTGCACAGCATACCACACGAATGTGGAGGCAGAGAATTTGTGTCCAAGGGCATTGGGGGTAAATAACTGTAGTTGTAAAAAGTGTTACATGAATGCTAACACTTTCACTGAGCAATGAGTGTGTTCTAAAATCTGCCCCACAAACTTCCATGTAATAAGCTTCAGTTTTTATCCTCAGAAGTGTGAAGAGCTAAACTGATGTTGGAATTTTCTTTGGTGTATAGGAAAAAATCAGTAGTTTGCTGGAGGATGCAACTGATTCAGACTAGAGGCTGTCCAAAAACTTTCCGTAGTTACAAGCAGTAGGATAAGATATGGGATTCTGTGCTTTTTGAGTAAAACCTGCATGACTAAGTAGAGAAAACTGTTTTGTCAATGTACAGTGTTCTTCAAAAAATATTTGTAAGCCCTCAGGATTACTTCATTATTTCTTCTGATTGCACCAGGTCCAAATACTGTGCTGCTTGCCATGACTTATGCAGGGATAAAACCTCACCATTTCTCATTCACAGAGCTGACTCAAGGCTTGTTACTCCATTTACTAGCTGTGTTACATAGCACACCTGACTTGCCTAGGCCTTTTGTAATGTAAACCTCAGCAGACGGAACAGTACATTTAAAAAAAAAAAAAAAAAAGTCTGTGCTCATCTTATTGTTGCACTGTTGCCTGCATGCATGCCTCTTATCCCAGGTGTTCCAGCTTCCAGCAATTGAGATTTGAAGTCTATCCCTTAGAGGCCTCTGTTTCTCTTCAGACTGCCCGGACGCTGTTCCTCAAAGCCCTTTTAATCTAGTTCTTTATTCCATTTTATTTTTGCTTCCCTAGGCCTTGTTAAGTTAAACTCAGCAGGACGAAAAATTAAATTTAAAAAAAAAAAAAAAAAAAGTCTGTGCTCATCTTATTGTTGCACTGTTGCCTGCATGCATGCCTCTTATCCCAGGTGTTCCAGCTTCCAGCAATTGAGATTTGAAGTCTATCCCTTAGAGGCCTCTGTTTCTCTTCAGACTGCCCGGACGCTGTTCCTCAAAGCCCTTTTAATCTAGTTCTTTATTCCATTTTATTTTTGCTTTGCCTGGCTCACCCTGGTCTGTGCTCATCTTATTGTTGCACTGTTGCCTGCATGCATGCCTCTTATCCCAGGTGTTCCAGCTTCCAGCAATTGAGATTTGAAGTCTATCCCTTAGAGGCCTCTGTTTCTCTTCAGACTGCCCGGACGCTGTTCCTCAAAGCCCTTTTAATCTAGTTCTTTATTCCATTTTATTTTTGCTTTGCCTGGCTCACCCTGGAATAAAACTGAAAGGGCTGAACTTCATGTTGCAGGTGAAATTTCACATCAAAGGACACCTGTGTTGTCTGATCATCTGGTACTGGTAAACTGTTGTTTGTTTTTCTGTGCATCAACTGTCAGTATGTATGGCAACAAACTACTTTTTAATCAGGTATCTAGCAACATAAATTAAATGAAGCATAACATACATTCAGAATATATTATCTTTGCTTATGTGTCTACCAGCATTTAATAAAAGGATATAATTCCTTTCCCCAACATTTATATTTTGTTTTAAAATGGCAGAGTTCTGCTGTGAACTAAAGGCAAGAAGCTGAGATTGTCTACAGTGCATTAAAAGTGTATTAGAAGAATCAGACTGTGATATTAAAAAGAGTTGCAGTTACTTAAATTTGAAAGAAATCTAGAAGGACCAAAGCACAAGGAGATTATTTGTAAAGGGCCTTGAAATTGTAAAGTATTATGTGCAATGAAATATGAAGTAGTACTGGGAGGCATACAAGATGGATGTTAGTTTGAATTAGCATAAGAAATGGGGTATCAGTATATTAGCAGAGTTTAAATTTCCCACAAACACTTAATGTTTCTGAACACAAAGAGATGTGAACAGAAAGCCCAAGTATTCGTAGTCCATGAAAAGTAATCTGTTTTCTTTGACTTGGTAATGAGCAAGATGACTCTAAATGTCTTTAAAGCGGTAGAAAATGTACAGATTTCTGTTGCTTATTTTTAATCATTACATACCTCTTGCATGGAGTGCTCTGCAATATTGTAAGGGAACCAAATGTGGATTAGAAGTTGAAGCAGGAAGAATAATAGTAGATAATTTGTGCTAGATGAAATTGGAAGGAAAGGAAAGAGAAAAGGATTCAGTAATAAGTGAGAATGAGAAAAATGCTCAGAGACTGCAATTCTGGAACAATTATAGAAGTTTTTGGACCTGCTGCTCTGAGGAAAGTGGCTAGAATAGTTAAAACTTCTACAGGAGCTTTTTCTGCAGGGATTTCTTCTGGGACTGCTGTTCCACGATAAGAATGGCTTTGCTCTGGTTGTGTCTGCATGATGATTCATTCAGGATGGCTGTAGAATTACGTGTAACTCTGATCTAGCTGTGTTGATAAGTGTTGTCATGTAAATAGGAAGCATTTAATCTCTGTAAGTAAAACTATTTTGCATTCTACAACAGTCAGTTGCAACTGTCTAGGTAATACTGAAAGCTTATGGTATTTAAGCCTTATTTACTGGCAGTAGATACTGAATTGTTAGCCTGTTCCGATAATCTCAGCTGTTTAATTGTATGAAGAAGATAGTTGTTTCATTTGAAACCTTTAAGCTGTTTTACTGTTTTAGCTACTAATTCTGGGACAAGAATGCATGTAATAAGATGATGAAAGGAGCAAACAGGGACATGTAAGTATATAGAATCTAAGTGGGAGCATAGTTACTTTGTTCTTGACCTCCTCTTGAACACCTTCTAGGTGGTAAGCTGTATGGGAATGGAGGTGATCGTTGCCTTTGAGATACCTTAGTGTCTGGTGTTTTCTGAGCTGAAATTCCACTTTATGAAAATCACCTGAACAATTAGCTTAATTTAATCTTTCAGTCTGAGCACACAAACTTAAACTGCGCAGAACTTTTTCAGCTTCAACAGGCTATTGTAAAATATTTATGCTGCAACCTTACTTTTGGTTTTGAGAGAAGAATCACTTATGCTTAGAGATAGGAAAAGCAGTGAAAGCAAGGCAAAACTTGGGACCAGGACATAGACCTTTCAGGCGTACCCTATGCATGCATAGCTGAAGTTTTGTACCTGCAGAAGCTGCCTGAGTTTCTTGTAGTGCCCAAACAGCACTTAGTGCCAAATGTAAATGCCACAGAAGCTGCTTTGCAAAAAGAGCATGCTTTTCCAAAATTTTTTTAGCTTTGTCTTCCATGACTCATGTTCCCTTTTTCTCTTTTGCTGTTACTTTCTGTTTATGCTCTTTTTTTTTTTTTTGCTGTCTGTTCCCATGTAAGCCCATTAAGACTCTAATCTTTCTGTGTCAAAATTAACAACTAATGTAACTTTTCAATAGGAAAACCCCTGTATTTGTCTGACACAGTTCTTCTCACTTCCCGTTCTTTATGTCCCTTTGCACAGTCAGCACTGAGTTTTTGTTGGGCTTAATATAAAGGGGCTTAGAAAGGCAGGTGCTTCTGGATTTGAATTTATGAGACTTCCAGACATGGAGTGTCATATGTGCTTTTTTTTCTCCCCCCGTCTTCTTCTGTAATGCTCTGTAGTCTGTAATAGGTTGAGTTGTAACATTCATTAAACCATTCCTCACATTCCCTGCTTTGAAAGCTTATCAGGACTGCTTTGATTTAGTTATCTGGAACAAAAAAAGCCGTTTGTGAAGGTTGGAATGGAGCTCTGGAGCAATAATATATCAGAGATCAGATTCAGGTCCCAGTTGTATTATTCCTAGGGATTTATTTGCCTGTGTACACACAGGAGCAGAATGGTGTGTATGGAAGGCTTGCAGGAATGCAAATTGGACACATTTTGTTGGGACCTGTAGGGGATTTTCACTGCTTCGTAATTTTTCAAAGATTTGTTATACATCAGGCAGCCACTGCCTCTTCTTTAAACCTTTAAATCCCCCCTCTTTTTCCTGTTCTAAAGGTCAGATTTTTTGACAACTGTGTGCAGGAACAAGATTTGTTAAATCCCTTCATTTTTATTCATACAAATATCGGCGTTTAGTGAGCAAGAGTCACCCCAGGATTCAGAGGCACATAAAGCTCAGTACAAGCCTTCTGAACCTAAATTCAATTCAGAGATGCATCTCTTCGGGACTGAACCTGCCATCTGAATATTAACCCTTGGCACTGCACAGGGAATGCATGGTAGAAATTGCATCTCTCTGTGCCACTGAGTGGGCTGGTTTCACAGGGTGGCTGGTGTCCTCATAGCTGTGGAGCCGTGTCCTGACTCTTGTCCTGGGTGCTTCCTGGGCATAGGGCTCAAGGCTGAAGAGCTGTCATATGTGGACATACCACGTTTACTCATCTAGCACTAGTCCATTCTGATGAGACTGTAAGATACTTCATTTTGAGCCTTTCCTGTTCTGACCCAGTCAGTGAAGTAATGGAGTCCCCAGTGTTAAATCCTCTTGAAGCTATTTTTAGTTTGGTTTTATGTAGCTATATGCAACTCAGCTTTGAAAAAGCTATGTGATGTGCTGCTGATCTTTGGGATGTGAATGAAGACTAGGTACCCCCTTTCTTTAGGGATGACTGGCAGTGATTTCCTCCCTGGAGAGCTAGTCATAGGCATCATTCAGCAGCTGCGAAGTCCTCATCCTTTCCTTTTTTCAATGTGGATGAAGGGAAAAGGTTTAGGAGAGGGAAGTTCCTTTTCTTACCCAGAGTAGCTTCTGTTGACTAAGGCAGTTGACAGATGACATCTGGCAAGTCATACTGTGGTGTTTTATACAATATTGTAAACCATTCCGTTGAGCAAAATGCTATGCTGGCAGGGTGGAGTTTTTGTTGTGTAATTATCCATAAAAAAAAATGTGTGTCAACATAGGGATAATGGTCAGGGGTTGTGCCTTTTTATCATCTGCTGGACTTCATACTGAGGTGGCTGTGGAGTGGCCGTATGTTTCCTTTGTTTAAGTCTGCTGTAGGGGTTGATAAGTTTGGAGGGAGGTGGAGCAGAGAGCTGCAAAGGCTGGGCTGGGCAGAATCTTTAGTGCTTATTTCATCACAGCAGGATTCTCCAGAGCTAGTCTATCTGCTCCTCAAGCTTACCTGTGTTGTTTACATCTGTCAGCACATCTGTGCTAGTTATAAATAAGAACTGTGTTCCCTAACCACTGTCTCTGTGTTTATGTAAATTTATGATATGGACTGTTAGATGTGCAGAAGTCATTCTGCTTACATAGCATGTTTTGTGTAGAGTTACATACAAAGCAGTTTTGTTAACTTTCGTCATATTAAATTTTGCCAGTATAATATACATCCTCAGACAGTGCAGATACGCAGTATATTCAGAACCTGGATCTTACAGTTCCTTTCCATCGCAGCTAGCAACACAGTGTAGATAACTGCGAGGGTGCTTTTCCTGTGGGCTTTTTGTGTATTGATGCAAAAGTATGGGGCAGGGAGGAGGGTTGTCAGAGCTGTTTTCATGGCTTAGCATGTTTTCTGGTATCTCAGGTGTGTTAAACCCAGTAATGGTTAGACTGTGATCTGGTGTTAGGAAGAATAAAGAAAAATGTTAAATATTTTACCACAGATCACTGTCAGCTTGCTTTAATCTTAATGTCTTGTATATTTTTAGCTATTGCAAAGACACTTCTCTGGAGGCGTTCTGCTGCTAGCCAGGAGTTTCTGCACTGCCTTAGATGTAAATAGGCTAAGTAGGTACAGACTTAGCTGGTTGCTTCTTGCAGTTCTCATGATGAGAGTGGCGAACGGTTGTTTTGGAGCCCTAGGGACTGACCTCTGAGGATGTGCCTGCTCACTCCTGTTTAGAAAAAGGTCCTGATTCTGACTGGCCTCAATGCTAGAATACTATTTCATTCTTGAGCTTGGTGTTCTGAAGCAGAAAGGTGATGGTCCAAAGTATCTTAGTACACTGTCTGCTAGCCAAGTGAGGTCCACTTAAAGGCTGGCTAATGAAGAAGTGTTTTGGCAACCACTTACAATAATGTGTTAACTCATCACCTCTCCTGTGCAAATGGCTTTTGGCTGCTAAATGAAAAAATGTGGTGGGCAAGGATGACTCGAGCTTGACACCAGCAAAAGGAAGCCTGCTTGTCACTGTGCTTAGTGACTGTACTCCTGTGTTTATACCCCTCATTCTTTGAGTGGGTAAAGCCTGCGTTGAGTTCCATATAGTCCACGATGAGAAGGGTTGGGTATGGAGGTTGAAGAAAAGGACATAGTCTGCTTTCTCAAAATAACAAGACAGCTAACACCACCTTGGAAAAAGACCTACTCTGTGGAGGAAGTGTGTTCAAACAGCATTGCTAGAATAGCTGAATAGACTGTAATGGAATCTGTTGAAGATTAACCTTGGTGCTTTATAGACGAGCCAGGCCTTCAGAAGGGTTTGACCCAAGTAGCAATTTTAAACATAAGGTCATGGTTAATCAGTCAGAACAAGAGGGAAGGGAAGTAAAGTGCATAAAGCTTGTCTGTCTTGGTGATTACATTAAGAGACTTTGGTATCTCAGAGGTTTTTCTTTTTTTCTTTTCAATGATCAATTTAAATGTGTTCCACCCAACTTTCTGGAGCCTCAGAAAACTGGTGGGGAAGGGCATTTGGCGAGCATTAAGGTAACAGCTAACTAAAAAGGCATGAATAAAATTAAAACAAAACAAGAGGTAATTGCCTTTTGTGTAGATAACCTGGCCTGCAGACTCTTGATTGTGCTGATAATACAGGTCGGATGTGACTTGAAATAAGCCATGAGAGAGGGAAAGAGATTTCTACATGGATAATGAGCTGTCTGGAAGCATAAAGGATTAATCTGTTAATTTGTTAGAAAGTGGGATGCAGTTTATTTCAATGAGCTGTGTACTTAATTTATCTTTTTTGAGTAACTTTTTCCTGTTGTCTTTGTTGGAAAATGTTTGGGATGACACCCCCACCCATCGCCCCTTGAAAGACGGATGGGAAGGTTTCCTTGGTGTTTACGTCGCGACAGAGGCTGATGACAGCTGCCTGACCTGACTCATCTCCAGGTTCATCCTGGTCACTTCTCTTGCCTGTTTGGAGATGACTTACATCTATTGGAGGCATTTGAAGGACATCTTGTCACTTTCTCTTCCTTTTTGAAATTTCAATCACATTGATGGATCCCTTCTATTGTTAGTAATACATGTCTGTAAAGAAGAATGTAGTGTGCAGTCACTGTGTAAATTGCTGCTTAAAGGATGATGTTCCAGGATTCACGGACTGGTAAATGACCTGGTGTAGAAAGGATAATAGTGAATTTTCTTTTAGGCCACCCATGTAACAATGAAGGTCAGATTTTTAAAGGTTTGTTTTTTGGTTTGGGGTGGGGTTTTTTTGTTTTAGTTTAGGCTTTTTACCGTCTGAAAATTTGATTTCTATACATAAATCAAATGATTGGAATGATAGCATAATTCCTGCTGCTGCTCGTGTTACCAGAAACAGAGACAAATGTGCAATTCTGTTGCCTGTGTGGGCTTTGAAGTGACTTGTGGCTGAGAGCAGAGAGGTAGTCTTTTGGGATGCAATGTTGTTATCTGTGTAACCTGGACTGGAAGAAGCAAAAGACTGCAAGTTTCCATGTGACTTTGGGTAAATGGTACTGATTAACAGAAGGCATTACAATGAGCTGCCTTGGAGCGGCTGGTTAGGAGCTGTAAATCTGGCCAGTTAATGGCACTTTAAACAGGGAATGACAAGTTTGGCTTATGCCTGGTGTGAAGGAAGGTGCAACTGTTGTCCTGCTTCAGCAGCTTTCAACAATATGCTGGGTGGATGGAGGGTCCCAGACAAATGTAATTAATCAGGTTTGGGGGTCTCTGAAGTGTTGACAGAAGCATTGTGTAGGATACAAAACCAGCTTCTGAACTGCAGCTGCTGTACTGCTGGATTAACTTTGGCCAGTAGGGTTTGCAAGAGGCTGAATGGCAATTGCTTGGCAATTGGTCTGCTGCATGGGTTTTTGGTGGTAGTATAAATCAGAATGGTAGTAATTCTGATTGTGGCTGATGAAGCGGTGGTGAAAGAGGGTCTCTGTTCTTCTGTAGCACGTTTTAACCTTTAGCATGTGTACTATTGGCTACTTCCCTGTATTAGAAAGGAGATGTGGCTGTTTGCTGTGTAGTATTAATAGAGCAGTGCATCCCCTGGTTCTGGATAGCACTTGTATTTCATCTCCTGTTAGTTACAACAAAAATAAATTCCAGCATTTGCGGAGGCTAATAATTTCTAGGGTAACCAAATCTGGCTTCATCATTCTTTGTCTTTGTTCATGTTGAGGGTCTTCTCTCACAATTTTTAGTTTAATCCCTTGGTTTTAGAATGGTTGGTGGTATCTGTTTGAGCAGTCAGTATTTGGAATAGCAAGCATGGAATCTATCAGGCAGATTACTTGGTGACGGATTTTGTTTTTTACCTTGATATGGTGGAGTTAGACTTGGTGGTAAGGAGAAGCACTCAACTGGCTACCTGGAGAGGTACCTTTTTTTTAGAGAACAGGGGCAGAGTCTTGTTTAAAATTTGGCATTTAAATTTTTGAAGCTTGTGCATGAGCCACCTTGGGGAGGGGGGAGTGAGGGGAGGGACTTTCTTTTCTTTGTAGGAAAATCCAGTTTAAAGGCTGAAATACGGGACCAGTTTGTGTCAGAAAAGTACTTGTTTTACTAGCTTACCATTGCAAGTAAAAATTTTTCTGATCTTCAACCCCAAATAATTGTAGCATGTCAGCTTTGTCTGGACAAATACTAGCTTTGGTTTCCTGCTTAAGACTAAGTTTTAAACAGAAGGCTAGGATTTAGTTGGTTTCTTCTGTGACAAGAATTTCAGTGCGTCCTCTGTGAATGTGTAGGGTATCAAGTGTAGAACGGATTTCTGAGAATTTGTCAGTAAGCTGCTTTACACAGAAATTAATTAAAAATGGAGATGTAGGGGTTTTGTCTTGAGCTGAGTTGGGTTTTAATGGAAGAAGGTTTTTTTTTTTTTCAAACTTAGGAATAGGGAATCTAGCTAGCCTAGGCACAAATGGCAAAAGTAGGTGTTAATAAAGAAGTCGTCCTTTAGTGACCTGAAACATCTGCAGCCTGAGATGTGGACTGTTACAACAGTGGAGGTAGCCTGTTACAACACTGGAGGTAACCGCTGGTCTTCCTGTGCAGCTGACTTCTATGCAGAAATTTCAAGTTGGTGTAAAGGACTTTGGATATACCCATCAGATATTTACGTGAATAAAAGATATTTACGTGAATTGATATTTAGATGAATGGGAACTGGAAAGATCACCTTGGCAGTCTGTGTCTTAAATTTCACATTTGAGAAAATTAGGCTAAAGACGCCAACATGTAACGCATTGAGAGATACAAGGTTGAAAAATACAGTGCTATTGTGTAACTGGTTGTAACTCATACTTAGTTCTGAGATTTTTGTGAACAGTAAAAATTTCATAATATTGCAATATAGCAAATTGTTCTGCTCTTAGCTCTGCCTCTAATTAACCTTTTCTAACCCAGGAAATTATCGTAGTATACAAAAGTTGATTTAACTAACCTTCAGGAACTGCCAATAACGCAGTCATGTGATGTGGTGAATGGAATGTGGCAAATAGCTGATGAGTTGCTGTGAGGGGCATTGGATATGGGCCCTGTGCCTCCAAAAATTAGACAGCCCTATTAAAACAGTCATGCGTTAAATAACACATCACCAGGTCCCTTTGTGTTTCTTTATTCTCATCAGGTGTCGGAAACCATTAGGATCAAAGTTTTCCTTTTCAGTTAGATAATAGGCATTACGAAGTAGAGGAGAGAGAGGAGAGGCTGAGGCCAGCAGTCCTGGTACTGATTAAGGGTACCTTCCTAATTTCATTTCTCTTGCTAGGCAGAATCGGTGGTTTGCCTATGTGCAGCCTGCAGGCAATAGAATTAAGTTTTCATTCTAGTCTTGTAGTGTCGATGAGTTGTTTTCTAGCACTGAACGTGTATGGGTAGGCAGACTAAGTAAATGGAGGGTAAAGTGTGAGATGAAGGACAATATGTAAAAGTAAAGATGAGTATGTACTTTTGCCCCCAAATTAGAATTCTACAGGTGGTGTTTTTTCCCACTCTTCCTCGAGTTTTTAAAGATTATTGGTAAATTAGATGTTCAAATGCAAGTCATGCAGAGGGTACTACAATAATGTGTTTGTTTATGCATGAAAATACCCAGTTTTCTGTTATCTTTGCACTATTGTCGTATTGTGTGCAAGTAACTCCTCCCACCCCGAACCCCTTCTGTAAGCAATCACTTTACTCCCCGGTAAAAATTTATCTATACTTTAAATGTTAATTTGTTTTAAGGGAGAAGGTGAATTTAAAGCACAACAGCTTTTCTGCATAATACCATGTATAGATCACCTTTCTCCTGTTTATCATAGTCCATTTTGAAAGTTAGTATTGAATAATAATTTGTAAACAAAACCCTAATGAATGTCTCATTCATTAGGTTGTATTCCTTTCTCTCCCTTAGAGAAGAGATGATGGAGTAGGTATTAGCGGGTCATCAAATTGTACATTAATGCTTTCCTCTGATGTCCGCTTTGTTTGTGAAGAGGACTGAATGCCGCCTCCTTCCTGAATACGTAGAGGGATTTAACTAGAACTGCAAAATGGATATCCTTCTACTTCTTCCTTATACATGCAAGCAGTTCTGCTTCTGAATCCTGAAGTATTATTGTTCTGACTTTTGGGACTAGTTACTGCTCATACCATGGTTCAGCTGCAGGCTTTCCTAGGCTAATGGGAGAAGAGTAATTGGGGAGCAATTTGACAGTCCCTATTTTCTGTTATTGGGGGATGTACTTGGATAAAAGTAATGCACGTGGAGTGGGTAGGGGATTTTTTTTTCCCTAGCTTTTTTGTTTTAAGTAATTACTTAAAACTGTGAGGCAGTTGTTTTTCTTATGAAAACAGTTATTCCTCCAGGAATAGAACTCCTCTGCTTTCACTCTGTGAGCTGACCAAGTCTTTTCCAGGGCTCTGTGAAGTATCATGGATGCTCTTGGAGGGAGGGACTATACGGTAAAGGAGTTCCTTTCCTGGGAAAAAATCCTCATATGCTACTCAAGTTACAGAGTTGCGATCAGCCTCCAATATAGTGGAGTCCATTTGTTCTCAAACTGTTTATTATAGTACATTGGGAGTCTGCAAAGCCACAGTTCCTGGTTTGCAATGGATGCAGAACGGTATTCAACAGTGATTTCAATAAAAATAGTTCACAGGAATCTGGTGACTAATTGAACTCTATTGATTAAATCAAAGTGTGAGCTACTGCTTTAATGTATTTAGTTTAATAATAATATTTGTACTTCGGTAGTTCTCAGAAGCTCCAAGTATGGTTAGGCCAGATGTTTTTAAGCGTTGAGCATGCATAAATATTTCAGTTACAAGTGGCACAGAGCAGGAGAGAGGGAGCATTCCTGCCACTTTACAGGTGGGGAACTGAAGCACAGAATTAACCTTCACAGGTTCCTTAGGAACCCTGTTGTACACACCCCGAGGAATTATATCCGTGTTTCTTGTGGATCTAATCTGGTGTCAAACTGCAAAGCTAGCTTTTTGTCTGTGGCATGTTGAAGTAAATTGAAATGAGAAGGGATTTCCTTACTGGCAGTTTTTGCTTTTCACTTTCATTTTATGTTTTAACTTAGCCAAATAGAAAGCTCATTGATTCATATGCAGCCAAGGTCAGGGAAGAGGAAAAAAAAAGTACATGCAAGATTCAAATTCTGAACCTCCAAAAACGCAGAACGCAGAGAAAATTCAGACATACGTGTTTCTCTATTCCCCTCTTTCCCTGAGATTGTAATTTGCTTCTTGTAGAGAAAGGAACTGGAAGACAGTTGTGGGCAGTAGAATTTACTAACTTTTTTGGAATATTGCCTAGAAAGCCTTTAATAATCTTCTTACTCCCAGTGGTGTCAAGTCTTCATGGCAGTGTGGATTTGCAGTCAGTCACTTCTATCCTAAAATATTTCTGTTGTAAAGAACAATTATTATTCGGTATTATATTGTGGTGGATTTTACTGAATTTTTCTGAGCCTTTTGGACTGTTGAACATGATTTGGTGGTACAGCTCTGTGAATGCACAGTGCTAGAGAAGCAAGTCTCTAAGGACTTGAGCTCCTAAGCAGTAGGAGCAGGAGAGAAGTAACAGTTCTTTCATAGGCTTTCTCTGCCTTTGAAGTGGAGATGTGAATGGTGGAAATTTCTTTGTTAGTAGTAGGTTTGGGGCACCACCCTTTTTTAGTCATTGGGCACGTTGATCAAAGAAGGAAGCGAAGTAGTTCTCATGGCTGGAAGATGAAGACTGGACCCTGTAACAGCTGTGGCTTCTGGAGTAATTTCCTGCTGTCAGGTTCGTGCTCTGTATTAGAATATGACAGCACTGGGCAAACTTGACTCATGAGCTAAAAAAATCTAAGGTCATCCTGGCATAGGCTTTTTGCACTTGTGGTGGGAAGAAAAGTTTTGTGGAGCTTTGACATTATTACTGATAAACTTAGTACTGGAATGGCTGAACTTGTTTTATTGGGGCCATGTTGCTGGTTTTGAAGTGATTGGCGTGAGCTATAAATAGCATGGTGTAATACTTCCTCGCTTGCGTTTGCTCAATGCTGCCTTGGGGCTGCGGACTCACTGAGGGAACAGTGTCTTGGCAAGATGGCTGTGTCTTCTTCCCGCTAGATGAGCATGCTAGATGACTTGCATGGAGCCCTACCTGGCAAAGACAAAACCAGCACACAGCACAAGATGCTGGAAGCATCTAAAATTCTAAATATAAATTCTGAATGACTTTTCATTCATTGATTCATATGCAGCCAAGGTCAGGGAAGAGGTGGCTAAAAAAAAAGGTACATGCAAGGTTCAAATTTCAGGACTGCCTTCTGAACCTCCAAAAATGCAGATATAAATGAAAATTCTTTCTCAGCTACTCAATAGCCTCTATAAGGTGAATGATACCATTTTGTTTCTGCTATCATTTTTCAGTTGATATATTGCCCTTGGTGTAAAAATTAAAGTGTGTTTGGAGAGAGACCAGTCTAATTTCAAGAGTGACTCCTTTCTCCATCTCTGGATTTAGACTCTGTAGTGGGAATTCAGGCTCAAGGTGGTCATTCTTTCTCCTTGTTTTTTTTACTTCCTCTATGAGTCTGCAGAGGACTTTTGATCCTTGTACTGGTTGTTCAGCGTTTTTGACCTTAATCACTTACACACAGAAGAGGAGGAGGGGGGTGTTTTCTACAGCTATTGCTGTTCTCACTGGCCTGTTCTTACCAAGCGTTTGCAAAGATGATAGCAGCTTTGTCATAAACAGTAAAGCTGCCTTCCACTAATGCGGGCATGCATTTGTTAGGCTTTGGAGACTGATGCGTAGCTTGGACTCTAATCATATCTGGTTGTCAAGAGAAAGCTCTATCTGATTTCTGCGCCTGATCAGTCACTGACTGATATGACAGTCCATGTGTCCGAAGTGTTGAGCAGCAGGTAAGTGCTGACACTTTGATTGGACAGGCCACAGTTTGGGGATTGACAGCAATGCCTGCAATGACGTTGGAAGAGCAGCCAAGAATTTACTTTCAGTGGACAAATGGGATTACTTACTATGTTTAGCTGACATTAAGCTATAAATTATCTGAAAGGTGGAAAGAGATTCCGCTCAGAGTTCATGTAGAATTTCCATTTACTAATCTGGTTGTACTGGGTCCGAATGTTTACAAGGGTCTTCCTGTACCATGTTGTATATGTTTTTGATGGATGTTCTTAATACTTAATTTGTTACACCATCCAAAGAACCCAGTTAGAAGTGAGGCCTGGTCATCCCAGGTGCTGTGTAAAGCCATAAATTCTAGCCCTGGGGAGCTTGCATTATATTACCCTTATTCTGAAAGTAGTTGGGTATTTGCTTAAAATTAGGCTGATGAGTATTTGTGTTGGTGGAGTTTCTGTTTAATGATAATTTAATGTTTACTGGGTGTTTCATCTAATTCTTCTGTCTGGGGGGTACTTGCACCCACACATTTATTACCGTAATTCTTAAGTTCTTTTCAGAAGTGGACAACAGTCTGCCTTGTTCAACTCTCTGTTAAGAAGATGGGTGGCCATTAGCTCTGTGTAGGCCCCTCCGGTGTTAGATACCTGCTTGTAAGAAATTCGCAGCACTGTGTCACTCTTTATCTGTTAGTGTAATACTGGCCTCATCAGTCCTCAGCTTGAGTTGTAGGGTTTGGGTTTTTTTTTTAATTCCTAATATCCCGCTGCCTTCCTCAGCAAAAAGTAAGTCATTATCTATTCTTTTAAGATAAAAGTACATAAAGCAAGTATAGCAGAGCTAACATCTTGTAGGTCTCACAAGAGTTGGCCTTCAGGGAGATGTTTGTCGCAATCCCTAGATGACAAGAACTTTCTTTTTCAGGTCAAAAATGGACTTTTGCCTCTTAATTCACCTTTATGCAATTCACAAGTGTAGGTATTTTTTTTTCTTGTCTAATAGGTTATATTTTATTCATTTAAGTGACCTCAGTCAATAAAGTTTGCTGGTATTGCTTTTCAAATTTTGTTTATTTGTCCATAACTAGCTCTGACAGAAAATAGAGGGAAGACATTCCAGTCTCTGAAAAATAGGCAGTAAATATAAGATAACTGTTAGCTTTAAAAAAGGTGTTTCATTAATTCATTTCTACCTATTGCTGTTTGTGGCAGGAAGCTCCCTAGTGGTTTGGTGCATTAAAATGTCATACAAATTTTGCTCTAAGCTGTTGTGTATGTCTACTTTGTCAATTGTCTAGTAATTGTGCAGCCACGATTCCTGTTCGAAGTGAACCTTAGGAGAAGGAATTCAGTGTACTGCTCTACAAGCTTTGCTGGCTTGCCTTTTTTGTTGCAAAGGTTCTGCAGCTGAAAAGGGAAAAGTTTCGATGGTCACTGTCTTACAACTGCCAACTGCTTTGCACACATGATGTTTTTGGGGTGGCTGGACAGCTGGATTTATCTTACAGCGTTCTCTTTTGTTGCAACTTTTTCTCTATTGCACTTTTTCTTACTATTTGTCATAGAGATTTAATTCTGTGTGTGCATTATGAAGGATGCCCCTTGGTTTGAGTGAGAATCATTGAGGAGAAGTCTCATGGAGCAACTGAGTGGGAGAGGAAGGAAAAGAGGCTGTTTGTGCTTACAGTGCACAGGTGGCACTTCCTTGCTGTATGATTTTTGATGTATCTGTACTCATAGTGCTGGTGAAAATTTATTTCAGGAAGAGTCCGTTAATGAACTGATTTAAAAATTGGCATGTTTCAGGGTGCAACAATTGTAATTCTGATGTTGGTGTGCCAAATTTTGTAGAGATTTTTGATACATAGTCTGACTATTCGAAGTACTCCAAATTGTTGAGAGTTCCTTTCAGTTACTGGTTTCCTAAACCTTTAGTTATTCAGACAGACTTGAAATTAGAAGTGACCGGCATGTGTATTCCCTTCCTGTGCAGAACCTAGTGATTCCATCTGCAGAGAGGTAAAACCCCAGATCCTAGGGCTTGGCTTTACACATCTCCACAGGTTTAAAGCAGTATTTGCTTTCAAGCGTCAAATGAAGATTGCCATAAATAGAAGAGCGGAAGGCTAAACTAGTTGTTGACGCTCTAGAGTTAGTTGTATGCGTTTATTAGCTGTATCAAGGGTTTTCAATACTTTGACTTGGTGACTCTCTGATTTCTTGAAGCAGACTTCTTTTTCCATATGAAATGCTTTGAATTACTGTTATTTTCCTTAGTTCCATATGTAACTTGCCATCTGTCATGAAGGGTGCTAACAATACACTGCAGTCCATTAGCTGTTTGAGTTTTGTATGTGTTCCTTTCCCAGTTGGTGATATCTTCTGTTTCTTTTGAGAGAAGTTGATATTGCTAAATTTATTTTGCAAAAACAGGAGTGAGAGCCCTTCTCTATGAGGTAGTCTTTCAGCAGGGAGGTGAACCAGACTTCATGGTTTTATATCATCTTTTTTTTTTTTTATGCTCTAGCGCTCAAGCAATACTGCACGAGAATAGTCATTTATGCAAATGCAATCATTTCATGCATGACCATTTAAAAGGACTCTGAAATTTAGACAATTGCAGGTATAAGAGGCAAGTGTTTTCACTGAATCAGCTTTTCTTCGCAAATGTTTTTCACTTAGACTAAGAGCCTTGTGGATATCAGCTCAAAGCAGTAGATGAGACTTAATGTGTAAGTGCTAAATTAATGTTTGCTTTTGTCCCTCTCCTTAGGGATCACTTGATTTAAAAAAAAAAAAAAAGTGGATGAAGGCTTCCTCATGCACTTCCAGTTTCACCCACTACCTCGTGCTGGCAGTAAATAGCCTGCAAAAAAAATGTCATTTGCTGGGGGATTGTTTTTCTGTTTATTGGAGGTGACATGAGCAGTGGGGCAGCGGCAAAGAGGCCGTGTTGCCATTGCTAAATATACATCCCTGACAGTCTGATAATAGGTTCCAGGAAGTTCAGTGGAAAATTAAAACAAAGCAACATTTATAGCTGATTGAACTTGAAAAGCAGTTTTCATGTTGAATGGCAAATATGTGGACTTCAGCATTCCAGGAGACTGATGCAGCTCCACTGGATGGGCCTGACCTTGTGTGCAGAATGGACTGTGGACACAGCAGCAGGCAGAATGGCTTCATCTATAGAGGACTTCATGGGGAGGAAAAATTTGCTATCGTGCACAGAAATAGTTCTCACATACGCCTATATTTATACAGTGTCCACAGGTCTGAATAGCATCTTTCGTATGAGGGTTTTGCAGCCTGTTAGCACTACAAGAATGTCTGGTACTGGGACTGTCTTTGTCCCTGCCCAAGTGCTAAAAATATCCTGCCATCTACCCCTCTTCTGAAGCTGTAAGCAGAGTTTGCTTTTATTGGTTTTGTAAGATAAGGTGAAAGTTTCAGATTGTGTTCTCAACAGTGTTAAGGGGTTCGAGTGTAGAGGGCTCTATTTTAAATGTCTTGCTTTCTGCATTTAAAAGAAATCCCCCCGAAACCCTAAAAATCCCAGAAAACAAATAACTTAGAAGGTATTTAATATGTTAAAGTATTTTTTTAGTTTTGGTTCTAAAGACCAAACACTTCTAGAAATTAAACTAGTTTCTTGCTCACAACATTGTGTCAGCTGAGTTACCAGAGTTAAAGCTTTCACAGGTCGAAAAGCAAACTACAAGCTGGATGGCTCTCTCTAACTGAAACCCGTCTTCTAAAAGTAGATTTGATGAAGACTCCCTTGTTTAAGAGAACCCAGAAATAGAATTTTTAAGTGAGCTACTACAGTTTTTGAGTATGCATTTCAGATTGGACTAGAGTAAATGTGGAAAGACAACTAATGACTCATGACTCCCATTTGTTCACAAGAGTATAGGGTTTACTACTTTGTTTCTTTTGGCTGGTTCTCTGCCTTAGAGTCTGCACATTCAGTATTAAGGGCGTGCGTAGATGAAAACATGTCAAGTGCTCTAGCCTCTTGCAGCCTTAGAAGTTTGGCAGATGTTACTTTCCTGATAGACTAATCATAATGGTGTTTACGGATAGCTCAATAGGAACTTAAAACCTTCAAACCTGGGGACAGATATTTCATATTTCTCACTCTTTTGTTTTGTGCTCTTTTTAATAATAAATTTGAATAATGAGATTGAGATTTCAGTGTCGTGGGGTTTTGAGTATCAAACTCGATATATGTCAGTTTTTAAATCAGCCATTCTAGAGAAAAAAACTGTTAAACATTTATGTGGCTATATTGGCTATCTGGTTACTTATTCTGAAAAATATATTCAAGAGTCTGCCTATATCTGAATGTGCGTTTGGAATGTAAAATGTTCTGTCCATTCCAAAATAGCATGGCCCACCACACAAAGTCCTTCCTCAAGTGTCTGAAATGGTTTTATCTGCATGGCCTGTAGCATACCTTTTAAAAGGTGCATTGGGAATTGAGTTCTTTGATCGCTGAGGGCTAATGGAGTATAAAACTTGTGTGCGTTGCATCTTTTTGAATCTTGAATTTTCCTCCTTTGTGCTTTCCTTAAAAACAAACAACAAATGAACCCACCCCCCAAAAAAAAACCCCAAACAAAACAAACAGGTGTAAGAGTGCGCACTGTGCCCTTCCTTGCTGCCAGATATTTCTCATGTGAAAGAACAGCAGATTGTTTACAAACACAGAAAATGTCAACTCCATCTCTGCTCCATTCTGCCTCTGGAAGGGTTGGGACAGTGCGCTTTATGGATCCCTTCCCATCTGCTCAGCTGCATGTGATGCCGTTCCACTTTAAGTCTGTTTGCTGGCACTTAGTTTATAAACTTGGATAAACTGGCACCATTCCCTTACATCACTTACATGTTAGTGTAACACAAGTTCAACACTTTTTCTCTGTCATATTTAATGCAGTGGTCCTTTCCTGTTCCATTGGTTGTGAGCCACTTGCTTCCAAGCGGGTGTACCGTATTCAGCTCTGCACTGCATCCACACTGCATTTTTGAGGCTGCTGGTGCACCTGGAGGACCTGCTGAGCTGTTAATAGTTTGTGACAGGCCTATACTCCAGTTTAACCTGATTTCTGACTTTTTTTTGAGGGTCTAGAGTTTTTCGGTGAAGGCAGGGAATATTGCTGACTCAACTCCCCCTTTTCCATCTAATGTTTTTCCCAGCTAGTCTCCAGGATGCAGCTGTTTGACTGACTCTTGTAGCTTCTGTGGTGCTCTGAATTAACTGTGAGCTGTAAAAGGCTACTTCTTTTTCAGCACTCAGCTATATCTAAATTTGCAGTAGACCAAGATTGACTTGGAATTTTTGTGCTAATGATTATGGTTGATATTCTTACATATCAATGGAGGTGAGGCCAGGACACTCACTTTGGGATCTTTGCTGGTGCTATGATGAAATGCAGCACTCTGTCAAAAAAATTAGTTTGTTTAGTTGTATCAGTCCATTTTTATGTTTTAGTTTAACACGAACACTGTAGAAAGGGCTGATCTTGTAATGATAATTCTTGCCAAGAATAAAGCAGGTCAAATCTGTTGGAGTCTGACATCCTTTTTAACCTCAGTGCAATGAGTTACCCTTTCAGATTCCCCTGCTGCTCTCATCCTCTCTGAACACAGCTCATTTTAGCTGTTAGTTCCACAAACTTATTTAAAATGAGTAATTTATTATGAGTAATGAGGTGTGTGCTTTTATGTGAAAGAAAACAAATCGGCCTCTGTGCAAGCCTTTCAAATTCCTGAGTGTGCTTGGAGGTGTGGGTTACAGGAGAAGCAGATAGCGAGTGAAAACAACTCTATGCCGGGCTCAGCTGCTCAAAGTATTTGTGGTGTTGTGTGTTTATTTATGAGCCTGTCTTTGCTGGGGATTCGCTGCCCTGTATCCTGGTAGAAAAGACTCACAGGCAGAATGAGGAAGCCCTCATTAATCTTCGTGCTCTTGTTTAGAATTTCTTGCGCTGCCTGCTGCGGCTCCTGTTGGAGCGGGGACTGGCCTCTCTCAGTGAATTGAAATGGCTAAGATTAATATTAATCCCTTTAATACTGCAGCTCATGATATAGTCATTAGGTGACTTGGAACTAATCCTGCCCACCTAACTAGTGTGATTTATTAAATACACATGGAGGATTTAGTGTGAATACAGCTTGGTGGAATAGGCATCAAATAAATACCGCTGTGTATCTGTGTTAATGCTGGCAGATTGGGACACAATTGCAGGACAGGCTAGGAAGAAACAGGAGTGCAAGGGATACTTATCATACGGTTCAATGGAGTTTACCTTTTTTGGATTAGTGGTAATGGTTTTTCTAGCTGGACACATCATGTGCCAAGAGGTAACCACAACCTAAATGAGGCTTAAAAAATAGAATTAAGAGATTGGGGGAAGCACGGATACATTTATATGCTGCACTCAACAGCAGAAATTGCTTGGCTTCCTCGCTGTGCTGTGAGGAGACAGCAGATCCTCTTAGTTGTCTGTTCTGATCCTCCCAATGCGGTGTGCCAATTAACATCCTGTCTGCAAACATTCGAGCTATAGAATGGGAAGACAGTTAATTAGTACTAAGCTAATGAGCATTAACCTGCTATTTCAAAATAAGAGAGGCTCCTCTTACAATGGTTTGGAAAAATAGCTGGCTTTTTTCCTTATGTGCATGAGAGAGGTCTCTGGGGAATTGTTTTTGATGGGTTATTTACTGGTTTTGATTAAGAAAGTGTTGTTTAAAGAAACTGAGCAGAAAACAGTGGTCTGGGCAAGGAGTGTCTGTGTATATAGCTCTGAAGACATGACTTCCTGACCCCAGCCCTGGTGATGTGCCCATTTTGACATGGTAGGGAAGAGAGATCAAAGGTAAAGTTGATCAATTTCTAGATGCTGGAGGTAGAAGATCGTGAGAGTTTAGGAAATGATGTAAGTTCAATCTGATCAGTGCCTGCTAAAGCTGACAGGCTGCAAGATGCTGCATTGTGAGCACTACAAGATTCCTTGCTTATCCTAGAAAAAACCTTAGCATGAGCTGAAGAGGCCGTGCAAAAGCTGGCAAGGAAAGATTAAGATCTGTATGCCAAGATTTTAAGGTCTTTATGCCTATCATTTGCTTTTTGCGCTTTAAATCTTTTCAGTTAAAAACATGAAATGTGAAGCTTTTCTTGAGACTGCTTGTTTTGAGATGCTTTCAGCAACTCACTTGTGGAGAAAGGATGAAAATATGGACCCAACACGGCTGGACCAGTAGCGTTTAACAGGGTGGGAAGTAAACTGGGTTGTGGCCAGATTAATCCTTCCCAGAATGTGGTGCAAAGGGGCAGATTTGTTAAACCAGAGCTGCGGGCTGGAGAGGCAGAGCCTGGTGTGAGGGACAGAGCTTGCTGAGCTGTACCTGACACCAGTTCAGAAATGATTTATTAGTAGATTCTATTTTTCACTTAAATTCTCAGGAAAAGAAGTGGAGTCCTATATCTAAAGAGTCCTTGAGCTGACGAGGGATTATCTCTGTGGAAGGAGGGCTTGCAGTTTGTTCTACTGACTTCTTTAATATTAATAAGAACAGAAAGTTGCATTTCAAGTTGAAATGCTTACCCAGGCAGAGATTTGGAAGATGTCTGTTTAGTATCACACTAGTGTTTAACAGACTAGTCTTTCTGTGCAATGGGACAGATATTACTGACCACTTGCTAACTTTGGGCCAGTCTGTTGCTCACAGTATCAGTCTGATATGTTGGTCATGTTAATCATAAGTTCTCCCAACAAGATTTTATTTTTTCCTTCCTGCTGCTCCCAAGCTTTATTAACAATACTTTTTCTAAGCAGCTCTTCTGGTTCCACAAGTGTGATACCTTCCCACTTTTTTAAATTTCTGTACCTGAGAGTTCTTCCTGACTTCAAAGACTTCTGGTTTTGGACTGAATCTTCTTTAAGACCTAACCCAATTCTGACCATACTAAGATCTGTGTTGCTAGGATGTTGGCCTTTAAAAGGGGATGTATGAGACCTCATAGTGGTTTGGTTTTTTTTTTTACCTTTTGTCACTTGGGATCAGAGTATGAAGTTGTCTGGCACTTTAAGTGTGACCTGTTTTGTTTTGAACCATGTAATAGAAAGCCAGAAATGCTTAATTATGATGGCGGCAAATCATTTTTCAGTGAGATGAGTTAAAACGTCTGGGCTGTTTCAAAGAGGGGATGGGACTCTGCTTGCCTGTTCAGTTGTCTTTATCAGTCAATGTGGGAATACAGCTGTGACTTCTCATAAGAGATGCAAGGTCATGCACTAGTTCTTCAGAGAACATATACAATTTCTGATAGAATAAATCTGGTTGTAGCTAAGGAAATTCAAAGTATGCTAAATATGAAGCTTGTTGAAATGTATGTTTTGGTCTTGTACGTTTGGGTTTTTTTGTTGTATATTGTCATTGGTTCTGAAATAAGATTGCCTGATACAAAGTTACAAGATTGTCAAAATAATTGCTGTCCTGTTAATGATTTATCAAATCAATTTATGTTGTTTTATTTTATCTTGATTTTGGATTTTACTGAGTAATAGTAGTAGATCCCTGACATGCCTGTGTTTTCCTCTCTGACTTTGAGGTACTTTCTCCCCAGCCTCACCCCAAGCCCCCTCCCTAGCGCTGCTACAGCTCTTCAGTAGCTAACAGGACTGTACAAAAGATTTGTTTGGAAGACAGTGAAATTACAGTACGTATAGGAGGATCCACGTAATCTCTGAAGTTTCATGTCTTCTGGATTGCTGAGTTGATTGTTACTCTGAAAACATACTAAAAAGCTAAGAAACTGCTAGGACTTATTCCAGGAAAGCAAAATTTTAATGTAGAGCAGAGCAAGATATATAATTGTTGCTTCTAAAAAGCCTAATAATGAGGAGGCAGGGAGGGGTTTTTGTTAGCTTACCTGGTGGCTGTTCATATCTTAGTCAAATTATTTCTGAGATAGTTGTTTAACTCAGAAAAATATATTTTTAAATAGGCTGCAGTCGTGATTTCTGCGAGTCTGTGAAAAGTGCTTTGTTTTGTCCTAGTTGCTCACTGTCCAAATAGTGCACATTTGTATACGGTCATGTTTGTTCAGTGGTTGCAGGAGCTATTTAGAAGTGAAGCAGAAGGTTTTGGTGTGGTGTTTTTTTTTTTTTTTGTGAAATGCAGCATGGACTATGCAATGGGTAACAGCATGGCTTAGTGACTGATGATCACCTATTAGTACAGTTGGGGCAGATGTAACTCTCAGCTGAATTCTGCTAGAATGTCATCATACATTAATTTGTATAGTAACAAAATGTGAGGGTCCGATATTTCTTAAATGCTCCCCACCAATGACTTTCTAAAGTAAATAAATGCCTGAAAATTCAGTTTAATAAACGATGTATAGCATTTCGAATAAAAGGATTTAGAATCGAGCAAAGTCAAAAAATACAGTTTTTTGTTTTGTTTTAATAGTCTGAAGAACTTGACTTCTTTATAAGCAAGGCAGCTGCTTGCACTTTCAAGGAGAACTGGAAAATACAGGGGACTGCTTCCCACAAGATAATAGTTATTGAAGGAGGAAAATGTTAAGGTGGTACAAAAGCTAATTTCAAAGTTAAAGTAACTTCCATCTTCTACTTTCTAAGAGTTACCTTTAGTGCCTGAAATTCCTGAAATTAAAAAGAACCATACCCCAAATCAAACACACTTTGGGAGCTTTCCCAGATGGCATAGTTAATAATAAATATTGACATCTTGAATTATAGGTCAGTTTCTAATCTCTTCTCAAGTCTGTCTTGCTAGGCAGCCACACCAATCATCATTCATGCATATAAGTGCAAGAATAAAGACTGCAGAGTCTGATATGCTATTAAGTAATTTGCCCCCTCCGCCTTGCATGTCATATAAGGTACCTTAAAAAGAACAGCTGAATAAGCTTTCCAGTCTGTTTCTGGTTTTGATGGCCTCAAGCATTGAAAGCTGTGAGTAAAACCTTTAAGTCATGAGATCTTTAATTAATTTTAGAGTTATTTAAAATAGTTTGAGCTTTGCATTGTTGAGGTTTCATTTTTTCAAGTGGCCCTCTGTAAATCTAAAGGATAGAAATCCTTAGCAGAAAACTAAGCCCCTGGTAGTCACAGGATTCTCTTTGGAGCTGAGCCCTTATGAAACATTTTCAGTAGCGTGGCTGTCAAGGTAGAATGCTAAGAATCACAGAATGGCTGAGGCTGGAAGGGATCTCTGGAGGTCATCTGGTCCAACTCCCTTGCTCAAGCAGGGCCACCTGGAGCTGGTTGCTCAGGACCATGTCCAGGCGGCTTTTGAATATCTCCAGTGATGGGGACTGCACAACAACATAGAATCATTTAGGTTGGAAAGGACCTTTAAGATCATTGACTTCAACCGTTACCCTAAGACTGCCAAGTCCACCACTAAACCATGTCCCTAAGCACCACATCTACTTGTCTTTTAAATACCTCCAGGGATGGCGACGCACCCACTTCCCTGGGCAGCCTGTTCCAATGCTTGATAACCCTTTCAGTGAAGAATTTTTTACTAATACCCAATCTAAACCTCCGCTGGCACAACCTGAGGCCGTTTCCTCTTGTCCTATCGCTTGTTACTTGGGAGAAGAGACCAACACCCACCTCGCTACAACCTCCTTTCAGGTAGTTGTAGAGAGCGATGAGGTCTCCCCTCAGCCTCCTTTTCTCCAGGCTAAACAACCCCAGTTCCCTCAGCCGCTCCTCATAAGACTTGTTCACCAGACCCCTCACCAGCTAATACTTTGAATTATTGGAAGTTACCCACCCAAACCCCTGAATCTGAACTTCTTCCACTGTGTCCTGGTTATAAAGTTTGTGATTGGCACTTAGTGGTCTTTTAAGGGGTTTGTTTTTCACAGTGTGTGGAAACAATTTTTTTTTTTTTTTAAAGAAATCATTGTATCAGTTTCTTAACCCATATCTAACAACATCCAATACAGAACAACGCCAGATTTTAGGTGGCCCTGCTCTCTGAGATAGAGAGGAACATAAGGCGTTAGGGTCGGTAGCTAACTACATTTCTGTAATCTTTGAAATTCAAAGATTAGATGCAAGTATATATTGTTTGTGTGAGCACTGTGGTAGATAGGTGGGACAGGAAGTACAAGTCACTGTCAGTATATGTAAAAGAATATAAATTAACACCTGATTGCAATTCAGCTAAAGAAAATAAACTCACAAAGTACTTTTACTTTCATGTGATATGACTTAGGGATGAATCATGTCTGTTTTACTTGGAGTCTTGGTTAGTTTTGTTGGAAGAGGACACTGGGAAAAGAGGTATATTGGTTTTGTTTGTTTGTTTGTTTTTTTTTTTAAAGTTGGTGTGTCCATTAATGAAAAGAATTTGGAGTGTGAAAGTAGGTACTTAAAGTCAGCTGGGAAGTCTGTTATGTAGCCATGGTGAGAGCAAGTGATTAGTACCTTTCTTTGAGGGTCTTTTGTAACCTTGTAAGTTAGTTTATGTAGTGAAATGGGTAGTGAAAACTGAATCAGTGATTTACTCTAATCTGCTCACCCTGCATTTACTAGTTCCTGTCAAGGAGGCATGGCTAGAAAATGGTCCTTACGTACTTGAACAGAACTTTGTGGGCATTTGGGAAATAGAGGCAATAAAACAGATAGCCTGTTACAGTTAATCAAGGTCTTCCCCACCTGCCTTCTTTTTAAATGTGGACACGTAATAATCCCCTTTTGAAAAGGGCAGAGCAGAAGTTCTCTGTCCCTACCTGGCACAGTGTTGGGCATCCTGGAGATGACAGTAATCATGTATCTACTTTAGATATTTTGTCTGCCAGCTTTCTGCTTCTCCCTGTGTAGTTTGGTGGAAAATGCTTTGAGGAGAAGAAAGTGTTATTGTATATTTAATCTACTGTTGTTTACTGATTATAGGGAAGATAAGTATAAATGCTAGCCCCTCTGTGCCTGTCTTTTGGCATTGATAACCCCTCTTGAGATCTCTCCTTTCAGTGAAGATACATCTTTTTTTTTTTTTCCTTTTTCCTTTTTTAAATGCTTTCCTGACATTCTGTAACAGAACAGTCTTCGGTTAGAATAAAAACCCCTATTACAGGTACAAATGTTGTTGATTTTGTCCATGTAGTCTGCTAAATTTTCTCCAGACATTGAAGTATTCCCTAAAACACTGATCTGGCTCTCCGGCAGAATAGTTCTCAATTTCCTAGTCTTCATACCAATGTGGATGAAAACAGTGTGTCATCCCCCCCCCCCCCCCCCCCATCTTTCTTTATGAACAAGCAGAATAGATCATAGCCTATAATTTCTGAAGCTTATGAAGTGGTTTTATAACTGTAGCGTGCTTAACCAATTAAAGCTTCTGTGAGAACCATCCACATCATGAAATACCGTATTCTTTTCACTGTTGACTCTAGAGGATTGTAGTCTGCTTTGCTTGTTCCTTTTGCAGTCTGCTGCTTTCAAACACTTTCTTTATCGCACAGCCCCATGGCTGTAGTCTTCTAAAAATATGTCGGTTTATTTAGTCTGGAAAAGGCTGAGGGGGACCTAATTGCAGACTTCACTACCTAAAGGAGGATCAGAGAAAAGACAGAGCCACTTCTTCTCAGAGGGGCTGAGAGACCCATAGTCATGAATTTTTAACAGGAGACATTCCAGTTGGACATAGGGGGAAATTCTTTCTAGAGAGAGTTAAATACTGGACATGGGAAGAGAGAGTGGAATCTTCATCCATGGAGACTTTTAAAGTTTGACTGAACAAGGCCTTGAGCAACCTGATACAACTCCAGAGCTGTCCTTTGCATGAACAGGAGGTTGGAGTAGGTGACCTCCAGAGACCTTTTCCAATCCAAACCTTTCCGTGGTTCTGTGCTGGTTGATCTTGGTAATTCTTAATCTCCACTGTGTAGTTATCTCTGACCAGCTAAGTGCTGCCTGTCTGTTTAAAACATAATCAGTTGATCTTTAAAACCCATGTGCGTGTGTGCGTGCGCACACACTCTTCCATGTTCACTCTGTACAATTCCTCTTTTTATGTACTCGGATGGCACAGATGTCTTCAGTGTCAGCTCAGGTGACTGCTGTGCTGACACATCTAGTCTTAAACAGCGGAATCAACTCTGCCAGACCATAGGCTTCACTTTCCAGTATGTTCCAAAAAAATGTGGGAGCAGGGAAGGGAAGGACTACTTCCTTCCATTTATTACACACACACACACCCTTGGCACCTCATCTCTGCTTGAAATGTGAAGTGAATCTGAAGGATTCTGCTGTTCCCTAGAGCATGTCATTATCCATTTGAAGGAACCTAGCAGGTGAAGCTAATATATAAGGAGCATTTCTTTTTCTCCAACTCTCTCAAATGCACACAGTTGTGGATGTTTGTACTCAACAGAACCAGTGTGAAATTTAGTCACAGCCACAGCATGTGTTCCAATTTTCCAGGGAAACTTTCTCCCAGCTGTGGGTTAACCCTTTCTCCACTCTGCTTTCTGCTTCTCCAGCATTTTGGGAAATTTCAGTGAGCAGTTTCTGTGACCAAGGAAGCCTTGAGAGCTGGAAGAAGAATTAGATCTCAATGGTCATAGTAGCAAAGGGAATATGATTAAGTAGGGTTGAGTGTTGATGTGATGTATGTAGGAGTTTTTTAATAATTTCTTTAAAACAATTGAGACATTTGTGTTTTTTGCAAACTTGTTACGCAGTCCCTGCACCCCTCCATTTTTGTCCTGTGCTAGTGGCAAATCTAAACTGAAGTTAAACTGCTGACAGTAGTCTGTAAGTGCAGCCTACCTACTGTGAGCGCTGCCATACTGTTGCAAAGGCTCTTACCCCAGTAAAGCTGCATTCATCTTAGGAGTTTTGCCATTCTAACTCCTAGGCTTAAATTACATTCTTAAGGGAAATGGTACAGATGCTCTGTGTTGACCAGGGCTAAAGGGTGTGCCTTTTTTTTGTCTTGAAGCAGACTGTTATGCTAAGAGTGAGGATTTCTTTCCTGTTTGTGGAAGGAATCTGCTTGTAGGTACATTCTTGTTTCAGTTTTGCAATCACTTGTTAAGAGACCTATTGTAATGAGGAATAAATGTGTTTGACTTTATTTCTCTGCATGAGAAAACCATGTCTTGAATTATATTTTTGAATTACCAGTGTGTCCTTATGTAAAAGAAGGAAGCTTCCCATCAGCATGCTGGTGTAAAATGAACCTGCTGATTTTCCTCTCAGGAGAGAATGTGTTTTATATTTCTAGATTTGAAATCCCAATGTTACTGTGGTAAACAACCCTAATCTATAACGTCTAGTAGTAAAGTGATTCCAAATAACACAACAGTGTTGAGTCATATTTTACACGATTCTTTGAAAGAGTGTTGTCACAAATGTGGAAAATAACGCATACTCAGTACTGCCCATAGTAATCATCATGAGGCAGAGGCTGAATAAGATGCTCAGTTGTAGAGGGGACATGGTACTTTGTACACACTGTCTTCAGCTGCTCTTTCTCTTTGGCCATATTAAGTTAATATTGTGGCTTCCTTTGCCTGCTGCTGCTCTTTTCACTCATTTCTCTATTTGGATTCTTTTTGTACTGTGATTCAGTCCTTCACAGAGCAGGAAAATGACATCTTCAGACTGCCTGCTGCCAGATCACAGCAGTTTCAATTGGACACTTAAAAGCTGAAGCAGGTGCTGGAAACTCTATTCTCCCTTTGGTCTGATTCATTGAGTGCCAGCCTTCAGCTGAGGAATGGGGAGGGGAGGAGAATTGATTTTGTGACTAAAATCTTGGACTGATTAATATTTGCAGTGCTTCAAACAGTAGTGTGAAGGCTCCATAAATTAACTCTGAACTTAGTGGCACATGAGGTGGTTGCAGTGAGACTGGGGGAATTGGTCTAGATCTGAAGTTCTGACTCAGGACCAACGTGCTGTTTGTTTGGTGACTTCAATGTCTGCAGCAGATACCATCTTTTTAAGAGAAGACAGGAGCAACATGCTCTATTTCTGCTAGTTTTCTGGAAGTCCCCAAATTTGGTAAACTGTGGGTTTTATTGGGGTTTTTTTTGGTTTTGGTTTTTTTTTTCAGTTCAGTCACAGCCTGAGTCTGCAGCTTCTGTTTAGAGACTGGTTTAGAAAATCATGAATGTTTTCTAGGGATAGTTCTAGAATGAGCTCCTGCTTTGTATTTAATTATTGCTGATACTAACCAGTAGAAGATCTGGGAAGGGAAACCCTTCACTCGGTGAATGTTAGAGTGGCTATATTGGTAATGTACAATGTCAGAGGGTTTTTTTGTTTCTGGTAAGCACAAGTCAGAATGGGAATAATTTAGGTAGGAAGAGACCTCTGGAGGTCATCTGCTCCAACCTCTGTCTGAAAGCAGGACCAGCTTGGAAGTGAGATTGTGTTCAGGGTTAGAGCCAGCTGAATTCTGAGTATTTCCAGGGATGGAGCTCCCACAACTCCCCTGGGCAAACTGTTCTGGTGTTTGACCACCTTTCTTTAGAAAATGTCTTTCACGATATCTAATTGGCATTTCCCTTGTTGCAGCTTGTGTCCACTGCATCTCATAGTCTTCTACATTCTTCCATTGCTTTATTGCTATTAGACGAGACTCTTTTCCTAAAAGTATAAGGTAATATGACAATGAAGAGACATTCTGGCATGTTTGGACTAGATTAGAGACTTTTTCATGTGCTATTTGGGAGAAGAGGCACAATGAGTGCTTCTGCTGTGAGCTTTTTCAAGGGCTAGTGTTGATTCAAATATGGCCCTGTAAGCTCTGGGGTTTCTTGACCTGTAGTGTGTAACAACAGTAACAGTTGTGGTATAACAGCCAGCACTGAGTCTTGAATAAGATTATCAGTTGAATTTGGATGTTTGGTTCCAAACCTTGATCTAGAAGTTGCAGTAGTCTTTGAGTGCAGGGCATTTACTTCTCTGGTTTATCACTCAGCATTGACAGGTGGAAGCAGTGCTAGGAGGATAAAACCCCACAGCTGATTAAGGGGTGTCTGAGGAATGATCTTTGTAATGCTGAATGGGCATGAGAGATTAAAGTATTTTGAAAGGTTTATCTTCAGACGGTGCTTAGTTATTAGCCTTAGCTTTTTGGAAACCTAACTGAGACATTACAGACCAAAACCTTTTTGTAGAAGCCTTATATTCTCATGTCTCAATAGTCTGGACCAGGACTTACGTGTAGGCATTTTCAGAGCAAATATTAGTTCATGCATCATTTCCACTTGTTATTGGAGAGCAGTGAAAGAGTTAAAGTGCAACATCAGTTGGATTTTTTTTTTAACCACCCTTAACAGGAATAACTTTTGCTTCTGCTCATCACTGATCCTCTTGTCTGTTGCTTTTTTTTTTTTTAAAAAAAAACATTCTTTTTAATTCAGTGTGATAAAACATCCGTTATTTGTAAGTTGATTGAGCATAAAGTATTTCATTATAAAATGGTCATCCATCACTGGAGGCTGGGGGCTGCAAAAAACATTAACTGTGCACTTTTGGCTGGAATGCAGCTTCTCCAGAATAAAGCAGCTTCTGTGTAAAGTATGCAGCATAAAAAAATTGACTGTTCAGGAAAACAGGTGCTTGCCTTGCTCTCCCAGAGCTTTGGGATTTCATCCCAAGTTTTTGGAAAGGCTCTCGAAGTCCTTCTGTTACCTAGAGTCACTTTCTGGTTTTAAGCACTGGCCTCAAAGCTGAATAAAATGCTGTTCTGTGTCAAGTGGTTTCATTCTGACAAGGCCGTGAGAATTTACTAGCTGTTTAACTGCTGCGTTTTAGAAAATTATGTACGTTTTCTTCCCCTCATTCATAAGCTCCTCAAAGTTAGTTGCTTTTTTTTTTATGAAGTTCCTTAACACTGACACCCCAAAAGTGAGTGGCCAAGCACTGCCAAGTTGTTTCTGGATGTGACTCTAGTATGTCCCTGTTAATTTCCTTGATACTTCACAAACTGAACTACTGGTTTTCTGTGTGATTAGATTATAAAGATTATTTTGATCTTAACTTGTGTTATACAGTGCTTGTCATATTTCCCTAACTTAAATCTGAACTTGAAAAATAGCTTCCTTCACGAAGAGTCTGTTAACTTTTCGTTTTGGGGAAACATGGGATGATAGGGCAGGAAGCCTTTATTGGATTGCTATTACTGTGAGCTGCTTTTCTGAGATTATTTCCAGGTAATCTAATGGAAGAAAAAGGCCAAATGTGTCCCCGTTTCATATGGGAAATTGAAGCAGAGATGAAGTGACTTGCCCAAGAGCATGAAGGGGAGACAAGTGGCAGAAGCGGAGGGTAGACTGATTTACCTAGCTGTGATCAAGGACCTTGCTACCATCTGATGCTCAATTTATTTGCATATGTGCTTATGTCCTGTCAGAGCAAATTCTGTAGGTCTGGGCTTGAAAAATCAAAAGGAAATTCTTCTGTCTTAGCCTTTTTACCAAGTCTTGGGAACAAACGCTGTTGAAGTATAATGGTTCCATCCCAGAGGTCATGGTAGCAGAAACGCTAGGGGTGAGAGGTTAAAGTGGAGTTGTGTCCACTGACCTGTTCTGTGTGTGTTGTGTATTGCGCTTGGAGAGCCGGGCTGCATTGTGCCCTAAGGGAAGGAGAGAGGGATTGAAGAAGCCTACATAAGTGTGTGAACCGGGGACTGGCTTGAACAAACATCCCTGTTTATCTGTGTGAGTTGAAGTTTTGTGCTGTGCTGTCGCTTTTAGATCTCTCTTGCTGGACAGCGTGCAGTCAGTGATGGCCTTTATAAAGTTAGGACAGGATCATTCAGTTGAGCTTCTGAAGCACCCTAGTGGTTTTTTCTGTCATGGGCATGTACTAGATCAAAAACATTAGCAATAGACTAAAATAGATCTGTTTGGCACTTTCTTAGACACAATAACCAGTATTATCTTTCTAAGGTATAGTGCTAGGGGCCTGTATACCGAGGAGTTACTCATACTCCTTATATATGAGCCTGCTGCTCAGGATACCGGTTATCTGTCATCTGTTAAATGACCGCTTCAGAGAAGCTGATGCAATAGGGAGCAGGACCATGGGGTTGCTAATGTCAAGCCATACTGTACCTGAATCTTTATTTGGTGTTTGCAGTCTTCCCAGGAGAGATACGAGCTGTCAGTATACACATAGACTCTTTCTGCCCTGAAAAACTTTGTCTAAATTGGGAACGTTAAGGATGTGAACAGAAAAATTTTGTCCTGGATTGCAACTGGTCATTGACCAAAGGTATTGCAGAGGGAGCTTTGACTCAGTCTGGTGCTTCAGAGTATCATGTTGCCTCATGGAAATAGTTGCATTCATAGGCTACCTGTACTTGTGTGCCTTTTGAAATAGCAGCATAAGTAGGATTTGTAGCATTGTTTAGACCTCCTGATGGAAATCATGTCAAAATCCTGGGTAAGTTTGTAGAACTGGGTAGAACACAATGTGAAATCTGGAAATCTTAAAATTCTTTAATTTCTGTCGCATCAGCTTCTTCAGACAGTGCAAGTGGAACAAAATCAATAGTATTTAACCTTACAGGCTGTAAGAAGAAAGCGTTTTTGGCAAGTTTTCTTGACGAAAACAATCCCAGCTTTGGTTTAAGAATGCCAATTATGGACCTCGCCAACAAAGATCATCTCTTGCTGGGGAAACAGCTAGTTCAGGCTGAACGTCAAATGGCACCAAAGTCTTGCTTCTTGGAAGAAGAATCATTCTGAACTACCTGTACCTTTTTTCTGCTGAAAGCATATCATTTCTATTTAAGTAAATAGGTCCTCTGAGTCTGGAGGAGCAGGCAGAATAGGAGTCAAAAAATACTTTTCCACCTCTCACCTGTTAATAAACTTTGCTCTTTCCTTTGGGATGGTGCTTTGACCCTAGTAGCTAATGGGTTTTGTTAATGGAGGCTGAATTACTGTCTTCATATTCAGATATGGTGAAGTATAATGCTTAGGCTCCCAACTGGTAGAGAAATTAACTGCTTGTGTGTTCCTCTGTCCAGACTGCAATAAGGGCAACTAACTTTTTATGAATGTGTGGAATCCCTTCATTTCTTCACCTAGACTTTTAGGTCATTTTGATTCCTGACAGACATCTTACTGTTTTACAGCTGATTCCTGATTCCAGGATGTGGAAAAAATTTATTTAATGGAGTTGGGGACTGATGTAATACTGTTTCCAGTATGTTTCCATGATGCCCATCTTAAGATACATCCTATTTGGTGGTCACTGAAGTTGAATTGCATTCACAGATCTCTTCAGTTGCAAAAACTGTAAATGAGTGTTAAATCTCGGGCTTCTGCTTCCCTTCGTGTACCATCAGCACCTTGTATCAGTAGATCGCTCTAGCACATAGCAGTATGCAGAAATTAATTTCTTTCCCCAGTCCATTCTCAAGAACATAATATTCACTCGTTTTCATTATTCTAGGAATCAAGCTGCCTTTTAATGGAGACAGCCTGAATTTCTGCTTGTGTGTGTGTACACTATGTGTACGCTGATTGCTTCAATTATTGCTGTGGGGGGAAAAAAAAAAGTTGCTTAATGTTTTTACTATTGCAGTGTCTTAAAGCAACAGTTGGATTGACTGCCACCAGGCCAGTCTCTTCTCCCTTTTGCTTTTGTTCTCTGGTATCCCTTTTCCACCCCTGTAGGTCTGAAACTAATATTCCCACGATGTTTTGCACCCTGCTCTCCCTGAGGCTCCCATTTTGCATCTGTAGTAACTTAGTGCGTTGGTACTTGAGCTCTGGGCGAATGTGTCTTGCCATTAGCACTTGGGAATTTTACTTTCTGGTAATAACATGGTGAAGCACAATGTCTTGTAGATTGGTTCAGGTTGGATAGAAGAATTTGTGTAAATCATAACAGCAAGGTACATTAAACCTTAGAGAGATTTTTGTCATTAAAAGATTCTCTTTCCTCCTGGGCCATCAGGCTTTTCTTCATTTCGTTCTTTGGATTTTGTCTGTCTCACTGATGCTTTTTAGATTCTCTGACAACACAAGAAATGTCTTGGCTTGTTTGGGATTTGTTGTTCTTCAATTTCCTTTTAATTTTTCCCCTTGGCACTCATGGGCTTCCCTTGAGGAAGGGGTAAACAGAATGGGGTAACATCTAGACAGCTAATTGATGATAAAACTGTAGTCTTTTTCTCCAGCCTCTTAGAAATAGCGAAGGTTTCCTTTTCACAACATGGTGAATTTGCAATGAGAGAGCTATTCATAGCGTGGTAGACACACAAAGCTGTGAAGAATTACTGTGCTTTAAAATACCAGGGAAGAAGTTTTAATTTCTCCTGGGCTTTTAAATTGCCTACTTAGTTTGGGCCTGGTACTGTGCAAGACGTATCAAATACCATAGTGAAGCAAGTCCAGTGACTGAATAGAGTTCTGTAGAGTGTCACAACCTAATTGCTCTTCCTTCGACATGTGCCAGTTTCTTTTAGAGAGGAAAAAGAGTGCTTAAACTTGACATACATCAAACTTGTGCTGTCAGTAAGATGGACGGATCAGTCCATCCTCTGGACTTGACAGTGTGCAATGCAATTCCCCATAGGTTTCATTTAGCCTAGTCGGCCTTGTTAGAGTGGCCATGCTCTCTTTCTCGTATTAGGAGGGAACCTTGGGAAACCTGGCCCTAATTCACAACAGCAGCAAGATCAATAACTATCAGTGTTTGGTCAGGGGCAGATGAATTTGTCATGGGATGACTGCTTTTTGCTTTGGTTTAGTTTGGTTTAGTAATTTCATTTAGAGTTGAATGTCATTGCATCAGAGGAGTGCCCATGGGTTCTGAAGCTCAGAGCTGGTGCAGGTTCATCACAAGAACTGGCTGTTGTCATGTGCGTGGTGATTTTCTGTAAGAAATCTTTCGAAACAATTTCAGCTGGTTCTAAACAGAGACAAAAGGTGAAGCTTACCTGCATTTCACTCACCCCGTTGTTATGGGATGTTTTCTTTTTTTTAAAGAATAGATGTTAAACTTCCAGTTACCTGTGAAACTCACTGCGATTTAGCTTATTGAAGGACTCTTTCCTTGTAGGTGTATGGGAAGGTTGATTTCTCTTCCCTGGAAGTTGTTCAGAGCTTCATGTTAAGTAACTTACACCCATGGGGGAAAAAAACCCTTCAGAAAGGTATAGGATCTCAAATCAGTTTTTGCAGAGCTATCGAGGAGTTCAGTTTTCTGGAGTAGGATTAAATGCCATTACAATTGGTAATAACAGTTTAGAGCTTGCATCTGTCTGAAAAAGCCACAAAATCGGTTGTATATTCCAGAACCTATCAGAGGCTCAGGTCAGCTGTATTCCCGCATCTCCTTTCCCTGAGAGCAATCAGCCTCTCTGTAACAGAGATCAACATTTATTTAAGTAATTCTGAATTTGCATATGTGGCTTTACAAACCATGGGTCTTGATCTAATCTTTCTCTGGAATGTGCTAGTGTTATCGGGTGTTGCTCTAGTGCTCATCCTCTAGTATGACATAGGAGTAAGGGTTTCTAGAAAACAAGTATGGATTAGCATTGAAATTACCCTTAAAGGTAGATGGGTATTACTGTTCACACTGGCAATAAACACACTCATGGGAGACCAGTTTGGAAACAGTAGCCTTTTACTATGTGGAGTTAATTGATTTGTTGCCTTTCATCAGAATAGTCATGGTCCTTTCAGAGGTATTCAGGTCACAGGGTGGGAGGAAATACTCTAGGATTCGTAGCAAGGTCTTCTCCTGGTGACCTTCAACCTTGCTATGCCAAATTACCCCTCAGTTCACTTTAAGAGCTATTCTTGCTTTGAAGCAGAGCCTTTTGAATATAACCTCTGACTAATACATGTCAACCATAGCTCAGAAAAAAGTTTGTCAAGATGCAATTATTCCCATCTCTGTTGTCTCCTCAGTGCTAAGCAATAAGAGCAGAATTAAACAACTCTAGCTTTTGAAATAAGCTGCTATCCCAACAACTTAGTTTTTTTCTGCACTTGGCAATCTGTATGACTGGTCTTAAAAATTCAAGGAGAAGCGAGTAGTTGTGTCTGTACTTTAAGTCCATCTAGACAGAAGCCATGAAAGCTTGCACTTTGTGTAGCTCCGTGCTTCCTGTTGATGGCATTTGTTTTCCTTGTGAATGACGTGAGTATCTTCTACTTCTCATAATATCACTCCCTCTGGAACAGAATACTACGCTGGGTAAAAAGCACTTGGAATAACAGTGGAGACACTGAAAACTCCAGCTGTAATTTTGGCTGAAGATACTCTAGCAAGTACCTGCTTATGAAAAAGTGCCCAGGGATTTCTAATGGGCAGTCAGAACAGCTGAATTTGAAGCATGGCATCAGATAAACCCCTGATAACTAATGGCTAACACTGGTGGGACTGTCAATGCTCCTGCTTCACTGGTAGATGTAAATAATTCCTATAGGAGACAATATTTCAGTTGAGTTTATGCCACCCTGACCAGAGGATACCAAGAGTCAAATGCTCAGTATGCATTCTGTCATCCTTCCCCAAAATAAAAATCTCAATTCTGAGGGGTGCTTGAGATCTTGGCACTATGGAACAATCATTTGTTAAAGTCATGTTTAATGAAAGGGAGATAAACACATGAAGCTGGAGTGTGACAAATGAAAGCATTTGTGCCATTGTAATGAAATTAGGCAAACAGAACAGGCTTGACAGCTCTGGGTTCCCCCTGTCAAACTGCATTTGTAATTCTAGCCTTGCATTAATGTGCGGCTGTGAATGACACTGTTTCCCTCTTGGTACGGTGGGCCCGGACTCCTGAATGACCACTTTAATTCACAGGGAATTAGCTTTGAAGAGTATATTTTACAGGCATACTGAAAAGGATTGCAGTTAATTCTCACTTCTCCTTCATTGGCTTGAATATCCTTAATTTTGGGCCTATGTTTACTTCTATCATATGTAAAGCTTTTGGTAACACTTACTATAGGGAAGTATTGATTTCAGAGACACACAAAACTTGCTCCCACACATCCCCACAGTGAGCTTGTATGTTGTGTTGTGCAGTCCCAGCAGCCTTTTAAAATAGCTTCCAGTATTTGTGTTCTGGAAACTAGGATGTAGGCTCCTGGCTCCTCAGCTTCTCCCTAGCTGTCAGAATCCAGTTCTCCTCATCTATTAAGAGCTTACATTGGGATAAGACAATGATATTTTGGGGAACCTGTAGGGAATGTCAGGTGGCTGCTCTTTTTGATGACCTCTTATTTATCAAGTTTAGTGGACATTGCCATCATTATTTTCAGGAAGTAGGACTAGAGATGTCTCTGATCACATTAGCTGCTAGGTCAGACTATATAGGTAGCAATCTGTTCTCATTTCAGATAAGAAAATCTCTAGAAACATGCTACGCATTGCACCGTGTTGCAGGGGCTGGTCTAGACCTTGCAAGAAAAACAAGACCGAAACAACAACAAAAACCCCTGGCGGGGAGAGATGGCAGAGGATTCTTTTCACTTGAAACCTTGACTGTACCAGGACTGTGCAGAGGGGAACATACGTTCAGGAACAAATGGACGCGGATCATCTAGCTTAGCTTTTTTACACTTGCTACCCTACATTAATTGGCCGTTAGTGAACTGGAGTTAAATGTTGGACTAAACTTCCGAGCTAGAAGAAGTCAGGGCATGTCTTTCATTGCAGGTGCAGGGTGGCATGTGTTCCAGTCAGTCCAGAGAATTTGTTTTCGGAGTGGTGAAACATGCGCCTCCTCCGCTCATCAGCTGTAGAGCTGCTGAAATTGTAGTTTTGCCAAGGGACCTAGAACCAATATGCATATACTGCTCTGTGGCTGTTACCTAACTGACTCTACGTAAAGCAAATTTGAGCTCTGGAAATTTTGAGAGAGGAACAAGTTACTCTAGTTCTGTTCGCTAGATTTGTTAATCTCTAAATTAACTAACAGATAATCACTGGACTAACTCAAAGGAATTTCTCCTTTCCCTGTGATCCTGCATTTTGATCTGGGTGAGATTAAGCCAGTATTTATTCCAGCAGTTAAGACTTCAGAAATGTTTTTGAAAATCTGAAGAGTTATGGCTACTCAATACTTTTAGATGGCTTTAAAAGGCAAGTACAATTTTGTCCTTTTTCCTTGTAACTTTTCTTCTATCTAACTTGCTGAGAGAGACTGCAGGGACTTCTCACCCTTGGGTGAAAAGACAAAATGTTTTGGTGTTTGGTGGGTGAACTGAGAATAAAGCGCATATGAAGTCACATAGGCCAGAAAGTCAGTGTTTGCAGCAAGTGGTTTTGAGGGTAAGCCAGGAAGCGCTTGCTGGTACCTCAATTTTCTGTGGCATAAACTCATTGAGCTCTCAGGCAGGAGTCCTGAAGAGCTGGATTTCTGCTCTGTACAATGTTATTTTTGTCTTTTTCTCACCTTTAGAAGAAAAGAGGATGCCTGTTTGTTGTACACTTCAGTGCGTAAGCAGGGAAGGTAATAGCACATGCTTGAAGCATTGCTCTTGTCTGAGCTCGTCTGCATTGGAGAGGTGCGTGGGATACAATTGAGACAGCCTTTCTGAAGGCTGGGCGTCAAAGGCCAACAGCTGCTGCATAAGAGGAGTCCAGGTCATGTGGTTTGGGTTGCAGTTGCCTGTCCTGGGGACAAATGATGTTGAAATAACTTGTCATAAACAATTTTTTCTCGTTCATTTACTCTGATTCGGAACGCATAGCCGATCCTGGTAAGAGTCATTCAGGAGTGAAGAGTTGAACTGCCAGAGAAAGCAGCTTATGTGAGCGTTTTAGATCAGGAATGTGCCAACAGTGTGCTAACAATAAGAAACCTCTTCCGAGGGGGACCTGCTCCTGTACTTCAGGAGAAAGGGGACGCCGGAGGTCTGATGCAGCTTGTTTGCTGAAGTGCCAGAATGGCTGGATAGGATTGCTGAAATGGGAGTTAGGTGCTTAAACATGAATTAGTTGTTTAAATATCTTTATAGACATGTGTGTCTAAGCGCAAATAATCCATAGGATGAATGAAGGAAAGCACTGTGGTCTCAAAGGAATTCCCTCCTCATATTAAAATTGCCAGCCTGAAGAGATGGCTTTCTGATACGCTACTTAAGATATTCTTTCCCTTCTTCTCAATCTCCGTGCAGTGCTTTGGGCTAGCTGAGGATTTTTGGGTGTAGTGCTGGTGCTGGTGTATGATTGCTTCCCTGAAATTTCGTTGAAGGGACCTGCGTGAAAAGAATGGGAAGTGCTTTCTAGCTGGTCCCCAAAGCAGCCCAGGCTCTTCATTTAAGACTAAATCATGTTTTAATATAATTTTCCCTAGCTTTGAGTAGATTGAAAAGGAAGGCTGCTTGTAGGAATCCCTAGTGAAATTTTGATCTCCTCATGGACACTTAGTCAGTTTTTCCTCTTGTAATACCCTAGGCTGTCATGCTTGTAGGGCTGGTGGGTTTTGGGGTGGGTTTTTTGTTTGTTTGTTTTTCCCCAGAGTTGAAAGTAGTTACCTAAGCAGAGAACCATCCCCTGTTTTCTAGTTCAAATGCTGAGAAATGTCTCTTGCTAGGAGATATACTTGGAGAAACATGTCTATAAGCAAATCTCAAGTGTCTAACTGGTTATGGTTTCCTCTCTTGTAATGCCTGAACCTGAATCTGGCAGAGCAAGAACCAGAGAGTTGAAAATCAGAGCTGCTTTTTTTGGAAAGCTTTCATAAAAGTTCAAGTATGTACTTCCAAACATTCAATGTTTACTTTATATAGCCTTGTTTTGGCAAAGGAATTATTAGAGTTATAATTGATTTTACTGCCCTTTCTGAGGTTCTTAGATGTTTTCAGGAGAGCATAGCATTGCTTTTACAGTTAGGTGCCAAAAAAGATCAAGGCTTTATATAGTGTCTCTTTCATGAAGTTTTAACTTGCTGGGCAGAACAACTCCCTTTTAAAGACTATGGTCCTACCTTACCAAAGTATTGTGAAAAGAGCGTTATTCAGTTCCTGCTGTTCTGTGCTTTAGATTAAACTTGAGCTCTGGTAGTAAAAGCTGGCACGGAGTGCACCTCGCAGTTGTAGTTACTGATCTGAAAGGGCTGGCAGGTTGGTTCTGGACACTGCCACATTCAGGATATAAGGCTATGAAAACCTTTCAGGGAGAGAGCTTCTGAACTAACTTCACTGAGCTCAACAGGATTAAGTTAAAAGAAAAGGATTGATCTTTGACTTACTGACTTGTTTGCAAAATTTTTACTTGGTTAAAAACTTCCAAGTAGCTTTAGTGCCACTTTCAGATGCTGAACTGATACTTCAGCCAATGAGAGTAATCTGCTTCAAGACAGGATATAGCAAGAATAGCTACAGTATGAGTGTTTTTCTGTGCTCCCAGTCTTTCTATTGAAGCAAGCACCACTGCCGAGATTGAGTTCTGCTTTGAAAAGGGAGCTGGTGACCCCTGTAAGTCCTCAATGCCTGCAAATGCTGCTGGTAAGAAGAGGTCATTGATGTAATCAAGTGAATGCTCCTCAGGTGCAGGCAATTAGCAGTGTGATTGGTGTTTCACTGAAATGGAGATCTTTCAGATAGTAGTCCTTTAGAGGGTAAGTCTTGCACTAAAAATACTTTCTTCTTGTTCAGTATATTTTTAAAATTTTTTTCACTAACACAGCACCAACTATCCAGTCTGAAACAGTTTTACAGCATACACAGTCAGTTTCAGAGAGCTTAATGTAAAATGCTGTGTTACCATAAAAGCTAGAGTCTCTGAATATCAGGCCAGTTATCTGGAATAACTGGCCAGAGTTGCTGTGTAATCAACAGTATGTGCCTAAGTTAAGTCCTAATTATGACAAGCCATTTTGTGATCTTCATGTAAGTTGGGGATTTCAGTTAGACTGCAGGGGAATCTAATCTTTAACCGCAGCAAGATTCACAACTTTAATTGAAAGAAAAAAATGAAACTCCCCCCTCTTATAAAGAAAATGTCTATTTGTTTTCCCGAAATGGATTAATGGGGAGTGTGATATCCTATGTATCCTCTGCTAGCAAGTTTGTCTTCATCATCTCATTCCACCTGTGCATCTACATACTTCTGCTGAAGTCCCATTTTTCTTACTAACCAAGGTGCAGCTTTTCCATCCTGGGGCTCACTGGGCTGAAGGAGGCTGGAGGAATTGACCAGATCATGATGGTGCTGACTGTTCTATAGAAAGGATCAGTTTTGGGGAAGAAGAGTTTGAGCGTTGATCCCTAGTAGTCTTACTATATTTAATGTTGTCCAAGTGCTTGTAACCAGACAAGTGCTCTATAAAGCACACTTAAATAAACGTTGATGAAAGCATGTCTTATGATCCTCTGCATTTCCATGAGCTATTGAGAGGTGACACAATTGTAATGTCACACCAGGATATTATCTGACAAGTTGGGGGAGTTGTTCTTAAGCCAAAAAGGTTGAATCATCATGTTCCTTTTAACCTCTCACAAGTTAGTGGCGTTGGCCTGATTTGAACTGGTGGCTGAAAGGTAAGAGACTGCATAATGATTCCCAAAGTTCCTTTTTTTTAGTTGCAGTTTTGCTTTAGTTAACAACAAAACTATTGCACATTGATGTTGTTCTCTGTGGTCTTAACTGTTTAAAACAAAAAAACCCTGCATTATTCTTCCTCCTTTGCTTCCTCACCAAAATTTGTCACAGTTAACATGCTTTCTGATAAGCTTTTTACTTTGATACTTAGGGCTTTTCAATAGGAACCATGATAAAATGGAATTTCACTTATCTTAGAATCAGGAGGGTTTGGATTTTTATTTTTTTTAGTAAGTAAAATAATTGAGTTATGTTGGTAGATAGAAAAGCAGCAGCTTGTCTAAGGATTCAGGAATCACAGGCTTTTTTCTCCCCTGCCTCAAAGAAGCTCATGTGACAGATAAGTGCAATACTGGATCACCAAGAATATAAATGCCAGTGTTCCTGTGACACTATTAGCCATTAGACTTGTTAACTTTTATTAGGAATAAAATGTAGGTTTCAGCAAGTTGAGCCAAGTGTTTGTACTTGGATAATCCTGAGACCAGAAATATTTAAGTTACTTTAAATACACTCTTCTTTGCCTGTGTACTGGCTGTATTGTGGTTACCTTCACCTGCTTTTTAATGCTTTTTCTCCTAAATCCTCCTCAGGACTCCTATTACCTTGATTCCTTGTGTTGGGGTTTTTTTGTTTGGGTTTTTTTGTTTTGTTTTGGGTGGGGTGGCGGTTTTTTTGGTCACTTTCCCTGGTTCTGGCTATTCTTTTCTATATTTCTTTTTCATTCCCAAAGCTTCCATTGATCATCTTGAAAAGTTTAGGAAGCTCGTTAGTTGTTCTTTCTCCAGCTCAACAGCCCAGTGCATCTGCCTTCTTGTATTGCAGCTTTAGAGAGGTTACTTGCTGTCCAAAGCAGCAAGTAGAGAAGAGTGCCCTTTTTTCTTCTTTGGTTGAGAGGCTTTACAGGTATTCTGAGAACAAGACAGGAGAGTTTTTACATTTGTTTATCTTATGAGTTTTTCCTGTCTTTGCCAAGCAAACTTCTCGTGTTGCAGAAATGCAATTTGTATTCGGGCAAAGAGCTGCAAAAGATCCAACTAACCTGGTTGTACATTTGTACTATGCATGTAATTGGTATGAGGCTGTATGTGTAGTAGGGTGTTACAGAGGTGGCGGAAGGTGGGGCAGGGTCTATATAATGTGATCACACAATTCCAGGAGTACTAGGAGAATGCAACCATATCTGGCAATTAATTAAAGCCTGAATTTAGGCAGCAGTGGCTCTGTGGTGTTTACAGAGTGTTCTTACAATAGGATTTGTTTCAGAAGGCTCCAGAAAGCTGTTTTGAAGAGCATAAGAAAGTGAACTTCACAAACCATTGCTTTTAAAAATATATAGGTATATGTGTGTGTATGTACATTTAAAAGCAACCCTGACCTTCTCACCAGCCTTCTGAAACTAAGCTATTGCAGGCCTCTCTCCTCTGAGATTAAGGTTGCTGTAGATTCTTAAAGAGAAAATGAATCCTAATGAATCAAGTCTAACTGAATGTCTCTTTAAAATTATTTTTGTTTTAACAGAGCTATCTGAAATTGAACCCAACATATTCCTTCGGCCTTTCCTGGAAGTAATCCGTTCTGAAGACACTACAGGCCCCATAACTGGATTGGCCCTCACCTCTGTGAATAAGTTCCTCTCATATGCACTAATAGGTATGTGATGTGGCTTCCTGGGATTTGCCAAAATGCCAGCCAAATGCATCTCCTTGAGATGTGTCTTTGGCCAGGATACGTGCTTGCAGTCTTAATGAGGAGATTGGGGAAATAAGAAAATTGTCATTGATGCTGGGGAAACAGGCATCCGCAGTTTCTTAACATCATACCTGCTGGTCTTTCATGGCACTACGGCAATGGCTGGAAACGGAGCCAAAGCTTCTAGTCTGCCCTGACTGCTGCATGTGTGTATGGCCCGCTGCTGGACTGTGGTGGTCACCAACTGCTTTTTAATGCCGTCTGAGCAAAAGGGCCAGGGCGGGGAGAATACCAGCTTGGGTTACAATGTTGTAATATACACAAACACAGTAGAATTTATTTAGTTTTGTGGACTAATATTTCTGCTCTAGAGTGAGGATTTTTTTTTTGCCCGGTCCCAGACCCTGTCCAGTGGTGTGCCAGTACTCTTCACTTGTCACAATTGTCATGGCAGAGACAGTTTTGCCGCTGCCCAGACTTTCAAATGTGTGCATTCTCCTTTATATTTGTGAAAGACTAATAATGTGCATGTGGTCAGTTCCCATGGCTCAGCTGGCTTGTAGTAACTCATTAGCTGGCTTTCTGTCTGCCTTCAATGTGTCATCCTGTTGTTAGCGGTGCTTGATTTTTCTGTGTAAATTCCATTAGTACTTTCTGATCATACCTGTGTGAATTACAAAACTTGTTATCTATGATTGTTTATACATAGTCTTACTTGGAGAAAACTATCTTACCTGTCCTCCTCCCCTCCAGGGTTCAGATTTCTCAGTTCTTTTCCTCCCTTACGTTGTAAGTGAACACTGTTGAATTTTTGGCACTGTTGTTTTAAATATTTTGTTCTTTGGAGTTAGCATGAGGGAAGTTAGAGAAAGAAAGGACTTGATGTAGATGCAGACCCTTCTTGTGGGAAGGACCTAAAATTAAAATGAGCAAAAGTTTGGACTCGCAGGAAAAAAAAATTTTTAAGAGTTTGATGGAAATTTAGTGTCTTGATAAGACATCAATTAGTGGGCAGTATTGGGTATAATTAAGTGGCAAAAAATAACTAAAATGATGCAATATTGATTTCACTCCATAGGACGATAAAGAAATCGTAATAAATAAGCCTGTAAAGCATGTCCCTCTGAAGGACTAAGCAATAGTGCAAAATATGTTAGTTTCAATGTAGAATGAGGGATGGACTCTTTTTCTGGGCTTTTATGGTCTGGGTGGGATCAGAACATCAGGCTGATATCACATGTCCAGGCAAATGTCTGCACAGGCAGTGTCTGCAAACTTGGCTACAAATACTTGATTTGAGGCAGAAACAGGAAAAAATGTGGTTAAGAATTTGTAGCCTTTCTCTAGCTACTTGTTATTTAGAATACTAACTAGGTCACTCCAGCAAGGGCACATCCCTGTAACTGTTGGTAAGCGTGTCTTTGTAGTAGACAGTGGAAAAGACCCTCTGCCTGGCTTTTGTTGTGGAGCAGAACCTGTAATCTAAGACCTCTGTTGCTGCTTCAGGTGACATTCACAGTGGCCTTGTCCTTTGTGCTGCTCCAGATACCAGTGAGGCTGGGATTAGTGGTGCTGACTGAACATCTGGCTAGGGTTGTGTTGTTAAATTAAAGCTTTTTGGTCTTATATTTCTCTTTGTAATATAAGACTAAAGGTAGTCTAAAGACTGTTTGCCTAAAGATAGGAAAAGCTTAGAACTGTCCTTAACATACGAATCTGTTTTAAACTGTACAGAACAAGGAAGGATGGACTCTGGCATAACCACAGTGGGGAAATCTCAGTGTGGCTGATATTTGTGGTGCATTTTGGGGCTGCATAATTGACAGGTGAAACCAGCACTTTTTTCAAAAGCATCATTAGCTGTGTCTGTTCTGTGAGTGGATGGCTTTTGCTCTATGCACTGGGTTGAAAACCAGTGGGCAGTGAAAGGGCCAAACTCCTCTGATAACTATCTTTGTTTAAAACTGCTTTCTTTTCCTATTTCCAAAGCATTTCATTGCTAATCCTCGTGCCCTCTCACTGTTTCTCTTGTTCTGTCACATGTCAGCAGGTGGTTATCTGTCTACTTTTCAGGCCAGTATTGCTGAGGGGTATGTTTTAAAACCAGTTAGAAAAGAATGATTCTTGAGTAGCCTTTGAGACTTCTGATCTCTAGTAGTCTGAATTGCAAAGATCTGTTCCGAGGTTGTTGGATGCAGCAGTTCACTAATGGTATAGCGTGCAATCACAGCTCATTTAGATAAAATGATTTGATATCCACCATGCGTTTTGGTAGGAATAGTTAGCCTTACAGAGATTATCCTCTGCTCTGAAATAAGTACTACTGTTTCAAGAGTTATAGTTGATATATTACATAGTAATTTTTAAAGTACAAGAAAACTGTGCAACAATAGTAAACTCCCGTTGATTTTTATCCCTCAGATTAGTTATTTCCTTACTCAGCAGTTTTGCGCTAGCTAGCTGTCAGCCTTTTTGATGAGCTCAAACCTTAGCTATAGGAAGACTAGTGGTTGAATTTCAGAGTTGTATTTGTTGTATACTTTCCTCAGAAAAGGTACGTGCTCTTTTTATTATCATCACAGTGTGTCCACAGCAGCTTCTGGCTCCATTTCTAAAGTTAACTTTCCCTGGTGTTCCTGAAAACTACTTATCTGTAAGTGAGTAGCTGTTGCTCGGCTTCCAGCAAGAGGACTTGCTGTTTGGGGAGTTTAAAGCTTGTTCTCCCCTCTACCTTCTCTGTCTCCTTGGTGATTTATTTTAGTTCCATTAAAGGTGTTACTGAGCAGGCTTCTGTCTTTCCTGGATTTCTGTGATGGTTGAGAGCCTGGATTTTCTGCTTTCTGCTTGTTCTTTTGCCTGCCTGTTATGAGAGTACACCCCATACAAAATGTGTAAGTCTAGATGGGGTCTCTGGATCTTTGCATTGTAGGTGGCAATTTTCAAACTGATATTTTGCTTCACACAAACTTATTTTTGTTAGTGATTCTGAGCAGTCATTGACACATCTTTCTGTACTGTTTTCTCACAAGGGAACAAAGAAGCGGGTTGATCTTTTCTGTATCTTGTTTCTGCGAAGTAGAAGTATCTGTGCTTTTAATTGAACTCAAGAGGCTTTATAAATTGACCTGAACTTGTAGAGCTGTTCCAGGGAGCCAGGACTGAAGTAGTCAGGCGTGATGTGTGTTGGGAGAGAGGTGTGTTTATTAGTGTTGAAGGTAGGGGCTAGAACAGCGAAGCAGTAGTCATAGATCTGTTAAAGAAGTGTATGCACAACTTGCATTTCCTTTTCACACAGACTATCCATAACTATGAATAAATGTATCCCTAAGCCTACAGCAACTCGCATCTACTGGAAGAGGTGACAGTGAAGTGAATCTGCATGTTCTGCCTGTGGGAGCCTTTTCTGCAGCAAGTGGCTTTTTCCTCTTGATGCCCACTTAGCTGCTTTCCACTGTAGTTGTTGAGGTTGGTTAACAGTAATGGTAATGTAGGTGCTGGCATTGTAACACCACTGGTCTTTATCTGATTTAATTGGGGCAATTTAGAGTGATCCTACATTACCATTGGTGGTTTAAGCTATTATTTCCATTTATGAATAAGAGTGCACAGGGTACCAACATATGGCTGATTTTATTGCCTCTGGTGGAAGAGTGGTAGCTTCTAACTGGATTATAAACCATTATTGAAGGTACACAGAGAACTGCCTTTGACAGCCAGGCCTCTTATCTAATGCTTCCCAGTATCAGAGTTTGGTATCCTGTTGAGTGCTGCTGCTGAAGTAGGTAAAAAATGACTGATTGGTCTTAGAACAGTCTCCTTGATAGCTCAGTGAGGTTTGACTAGCAAACCAGGAGAGGAATTCACTCTCAACTATGCAAGATTTTTGTGTGTGTGCGTGAGACAACTATGTCAAAAGTAGGCAAGCTCAGCTCTTAATAGGGATGTGTAAGAGATGGCAAAGGAGAAGTGCTGTTCCTATGTAGATTTATGGGATTCTGAAGTACATTGATGCCATTTCAGTTTCATGCAACTATGAGAAGTTTCTTATCCTGCAGCCCCTGTCAATCCCCAGGCTGCTCTCTGGACCACAATAAGGGCAGCTTTCTTTAACACCTGGGGCTTAGCCCTTCCTAGGTGTGAACACAACTGGAGTCAAAAAGGGAGTCTGCAAAGCTTCTCTGCAAAGTATACAAGGTCTTACATGGTTCCTCTGTCAGCTTCATTCTTGCTGGAGTTCAAGAGGCCCCATTGCCAATTAATGAGGTATTAACTAGTGTTTAGGTTGTCTCCTTTCTTTCCTAATGACTGTTTAGGTAGGAAGGTAACAAGATTCTTGCCCAGTGCTGTGTTGTTTAAGTGAGAATGAAATCAAAGCCGGAGGCAGCTTTTCTGAAGCCACTGTAATGTGGCACAAGATACGGTTACTAGCAACAATCTCGTCCTAAACATTCTCTCAACTGCACCATTGTTTGTAGCTACAGAAGACTGAAGGAGTCTTGATGAATGATTGAAGCGGGAGGCCTGCCACTCCGATATCTAAACTGTGATCCTGTCTGTCTACTGTTGTCTCTGGGGAAAGCTACTGGTCCATTCCTTCCCCAGCTCCTATTCCTTGGGGGGGGTGTAGAACAAGAGACAATTTTTCCTTCTCAATCCAGTGGAACCTGTTTGGCATTTTCTCCTCGTGGGAGTAAATTTGAGGTTCCCTATGTTTAAGAGCTGTTTTCTTTTCATTCCCAAGGAGGAACTGAATGCATTTAACAGCTGATTGTGCTATATTGTAGGGAACAGGACACAGTCTTACAAATTAACATCTAAAAAAATACATGGAGCCGGTAACAACTGAATTGTAATTCTTTTCTTTGTTAGGTTACATCTTTTTGCAAATGTAGATAGACTCTTGATAAAGTCTTTCTGAAAGCTCCCAGTTTTAAACTCTTTCTGTTACTGGGAGGTGAGTGTTGCTCTTGTAGGGTCCACTCACTCCGAGTCACACAAATTAAGGAAGCAGATGGCAACAAAGTATCTCTGTGTAGATGTCTCCCCACAGAGGTGGTAGGCTGTAGGTGGCCTTTCCCTGTCATATATTTTTATTCTGTTACTCAGATCCCAGCCATGAGGGCACAGCGGAGGGGATGGAGAACATGGCAGATGCTGTCACCCATGCCCGATTTGTGGGCACGGATCATGCGAGCGATGAGGTTGTCTTGATGAAAATCCTACAGGTAAGTGAAGAGAAATGGTAATTACCATAATGGTTGCTGCCCGTTGTGGAACATATCCTGTTACATGGAGATGAAGAGGAGGGAGCAATGTTTTGACTCTGTAGGAGCTTAGTGACAGACTTTATTTTTAAACAGATGGCTCATATACCTGTGGTAAAAGCTTTTCCAAATGAAAATAATTAAAAGCTTAAATGAAATGATTTTTAAATTAAGGGCTTGATAATGTGGTAGTGTTGATAATCCTACCTTGTGCATGGTCTGTGTTAGTGAGGGGTAAATTAAGCATATAGAGCTCTCAAACTGATTTTTGAGAAAAATTCTTTGTAGAGACAAACCTATGAACTATACACCTCTTTGGTCTGTGCACTTTTCAGCAGATAGCTAGTTACTGAATTTAAATATTGGGTAGCATGTAGCATGTCAGGCTTCTTTTAGAAGCGGGCTGGGAGATCATTCTTGTCTCCTAATCTGTCTGTTGAGCACAGCATTCAGTTTGAAATGACTCCTGGAAAACCCTTAGGTTTTCTGCTCATGGCAGTCCTTCTTGAGGAAGCCAACCTTCTCTTGGAAATGCATGCAAGGGTCATTGTACTATGGGACATACGTGCGCTGTTCTTTGCAGGTTTTGAGGACCTTGCTGCTCACTCCAGTGGGAGCCCACCTCACCAACGAATCTGTGTGTGAGATCATGCAGTCCTGTTTCCGCATATGCTTTGAAATGAGACTCAGTGGTAGGTTTGTTCATACTTCTGCAGTTAAGAAATGATCGGGTTTCCTCAGCATTAACTAGTTCTATTGTAGAACATGCAGCTGTGGAAAGCTGCTGAGCTGTATATTATTGTGTCTTTCTACAACTTCATGGAAAATTTGTTAGGAGTTCACTGTACAACTTTTGACTGCTCTTTTTCCCCAGCTTTGTGGCGCCACCTTGTGATTATATGCCCGTTTGCAGTAATGCGGTATTGGAGCTGGTTTTAATAAATTTGCCGTAATCTCTGTAAACAAGGCTCGGAGGGGAGTCTGCTTGAAGAAGCCTCTTGATAATATCACACTGAGTAATGACACCTGTGTTATTTGTTTTTGTCTTCGCAGAGTTATTGAGAAAATCTGCAGAGCACACTCTGGTCGACATGGTGCAGCTGCTCTTCACAAGGTAAACCTGCTTGTGTTTGCCTCAGCATTGCCGAGATGGCCCTCTAAGGACAGAAAGATTTCACACTTCCACTTAAGGGCCCTCAGAAAAATCATCCAAAATGGTCATTATTTAGAGGTGGAAGGGGATGAAGGATTTGGCACTTTTCTCTTGGGCTGACCTTGTTAGGCTGCAGGGAGGCAGAGGTAGGGAAGGTTGCCTGGTTTAAGGTGTCCTTTGAGGAGAGATGGACAGCCAAGTAATGAAGAGCTTTAGGATATGGAACCAGTTTGAGGACAGAGAATGCAAACTTCACTCCAAAAAAAAAAAAAGTGCTCTAAAAAATATAGCGCTCTCCAGGTGAGAGAATAGAAATGGTGTTGAATAGTCACATGTTGATTTCAAGCTGAGAGCTTTGACCTCATATATCAAAGAGAATTTTAAACTCTTGAGATCATGTGTCTTAGACAAATGTTCTGCCCTTTTCAGCACCCTTCAGGTAATTAAGATTACTTCTTTTAAACTCAAGTAAGTTATTTAACTTCAAAACTGTTTTTCCAGATAGTGAAGTAATCATAGACTTTCTCTGGGTATTGTAAAAAGGAAATGTGCAGATACAGAAATACTTTTAGTAGGAAAGGATTGTAGTAAAGCTGACAGCTTGTGAAACACAGCTCTCATAATATTTTTTTTTCTCATTGTCACACTCAGTTCCAGTGGGTTCTCAGGGTTTTTTTTTCCTCTGTGCACCCTGTGTCATGCAGTGCACTGGATGAATGTGGGGCAGAGTCAGAATCAATCTCTCCAAAAAGGAGAGACCGCATTACTTTTTCTCCAAATGCATATGTGAATTTTACTTAGTGCTTATTCATTACTTATTGTGTATCCTCTCCTCTGTCCTCCTTGATAATGCTTGGAGACACCACCACCATCTGTGCCTGTGGACACTGGTATATTAGAAGCAAGGCAAAGACAGCAACTGCAGGGATGGTTTGGCCATCTTGCTTTTCAGAAAAAGAAACAGCCAAAGCTATGCTGCAAGGCTTTTATCCCTTCAGCAAGCAAAGATAGAAGTGTAGTAAGGGGACAGAAGGGAGAGCAGGGTGTGTGGGGTTGCAGAGCTGTATGCATTTGTCATTTGGTAGCACAGGGGAGAGCTGTCTACCTCCTTTACTTCTGAGACAGGGACTGCTTAGCTCAAAGCATTCAGCTTAAATTTAGATCCACTGTGCACTATAATTGTGTTTATATGATGCAGAATAGAGGATAACTACTGGGGATTCTACAAAGTTAATGAAAAGGGTTGCCATGACTAGTAATAACAAGTACACTGCAAGAGTCCTGGTGTGGATGATACCCTGGCTCAGCAGCTGTTTTTAGCAGCATCAGAGAAACCTGTTTTGAACGAATCTAGCTAGTCCACTGCTGAAAACATACACTGAAGGAAAAGAAACTGTACTTACATGACCATTAACAATGAAAATCAATATAGCAAAACTGCTATTAGCAGTAATAGCATGCAAAGCACTTCTCACCTATTCTTGGGGTTTTTTTTCCCCTCAGCAGATTTTGGCAGAAAAAGAAACTAAGAACGTCTTTTTTTTTTTTTTTTGTGGAGAAAACCTAATTTTGGCTTTCTAGTATCTGCAGCGTGACTGGAAAGAGCAGTCTATTTTTTTCCCGTTTTGTTAACCCAAGAAAGTTTATGTATTTTTGGCTTGTTCTTTGTCTTTCAGGTTGCCTCAGTTTAAAGAGGAGCCTAAAAGCTACATGGGAATGAATATGAAGAAGGTAAGACTCAGCATTGTGTTGGCTGTTCTGCTCTTGTCTAGGGCTTGCACTCATCTCTATATTGTTTGTTTTCACACTTGTGTTTCTTCATTCCTGCAAGTCCCTAGTTTACTGAAAGAGCATGTTTAACAGCATAAATGGACATAGCTTCATTAATTCTGTGGGATTAAGCCCACATAGTCCAGTAGTGAATCTTGTTAATGATACTGCTGCCTAAGTGAGTCAGTCTGGATTCTGGGAACAGCCATCAGCTGCTGTGGGCTAGAAAACCCCAGCAAGCTGTGGGACCTGATGGTGATGTCTTCTGATCATTTGCTGTCTTCTGCTCTCTCTCCAGCTTCTTTCTCATCTTTCTTCATTCACTACAGGTCTAATACTGAGCTCTTGGGGTGTATTTGTCCAGTTCTCCCTATGTAGAAAGGAAACTTTTTGAGGCTGGTGAAACAGCATAAAAACATTATGAAATGGGGCTATTGTAGAAAAAGCTTTGGTGGCTTCTAGAAAGGGGTAGCATTCTGTAGCGAAAACCTTAGTTCACATGGGCAATGCCGTCTCTATTAGCAGCCAAATCAAAGTAGACTGTTCTTTTTCTCCCTTTCCCTAAATGCACAATTTTCTGAGGGTGGAAGGTCCAGGTTTGTTCAACACCACCATCTCCCTCTATACAGTGAGGTTTTTAGCAGCTGGATTCAGTATGGCAAATACCATAAACATGACTGTGTGTGATTATTATTGTAATAATTTCTTAGGTGGAGGGAGGTCCACTTGAGGAACTCCATATGTACTTCTATACATATATATATTCTTTATACTCCATATAAAGAATGTCAATAAAAATACAGGATTCTACTGTTGAGAGCAACAGGACGGGAAGAAGAGTGCTAGAGAAGAAATAGCCACCTTTGAACTTACACTGAATATACTATTTATAACATTATAACTTCCACTCTGTTTTTACTTTTAATGAGTTGAGAAAAGTGGCAACATAGGGTAAATGTACATTTCAGAGCCAGTATAGCAGTGTTTTGAGAGACTGCATGCTTACTTGTAGGAATCTGAAACTAGCTTGGGGCTTTAGTTCTTGTCTAGTAACCTAATGATTGGTTGTTTCCCGTGCTGTGAAAAGTGGCAAGATTTGTGATGATGGTAGGCTGGCCTCAGGAAAGCTAAATGAGATCAGGCTAATGTACTGCAGGTATCAGAATTTGTCATGGTCTGTGCAGAGAAGGTGTAATGTGAAGATGAATTTGAATTTAGGAGGGCTACCCTTATCAAGTGATGGCTGCTCCCAGCACGGTTAAGTGATGCTCTGTCTTGTGTCTTGATCTGTGCAGTTACCTTGTACTGTCTCTTCGCTGTGCATGCCAGGAGCCTGCCCTGCAGCCTTGCACTCTGCCAGGTTATTCTTCTCTTTGGGTTTATTTTGCTTTGTTTAAACCATGCATTTGCCTATCTTTCACAGATCTCTTCATGTCTTCTCAACAAACTGGAGCTAAGTAGTGGGGAACAGCCCAAAGCCCTGAACCAATTAGAGAGGGTATTGCTCTTTAAGAACCTGAAGGTCTCTCTCTCCCTTCTTCCTTCTTACCTTGTAAAACACCACCTTAGAGATAGTTTTGTTGTGTGCAGCAAATCTCCCTCCACTCATATGGCACAGCATGGCTTTGAGGGACAATGCATGTAGCGGTTGCTTTGCAGTGTTGTGGCTGCAGCTGGGGCAGGCTTGGGAGGGAGAGACCCTTGTTTTACTGCAGCATTCAGTGTCTTGGTGAGTGCCACCTAAGATGCCATCACGGCATCCTCTGAAGGAGGGGAGTGGGAGGGCATGGGCAAGATTTGAGTCCTCTCTGACAGTGAAAAACTGAAGAAAAGAAACATCAAAAATGTAGATTGCTCTCTGAAGGCTCAAGTGTTGTGTGTCCTAGCTGTTGATCTTGTTTATAGATGTAGCAGCATACCTGAGGAGTCGCTTGACCCAGCATGCCTTAGACAGTTTTACTCAAGGTGAATCTCTGAGTTTTGTTACTTGGTACAGGACCACAGAGTTCAATGCTCTCTAAAGCTTTTTTGAAGGAGACTGCTGTACGTTTTCAACACCTTTGGCCATGTTTCTTCTGAAATTAAATATGGTTCCCAGCAGAGTATTTGCTAATGTGGGATGACTGAGGCTGAACTGAACTATGAAATGTGTTAGTCCCTGCTGGTTCCCCTAGAAAATACTCCTAAAGAAATATTGTAGGCCTGCAGATTGTTGGTTTTAGACTGATCATAGAAACCCTGAGAAACTAGCTTAGATGCAACCCTTCTCAGTTTTCCATATTCGTTCATAAACTTAATGTAGCTTTATTTCTTGTCTGCCCTTAATGCTATTTGGTGCAAAAGGAGCTGAACAGAACATTGAGATGCGTTTCCCATTCCTTTGTCCTGTGTCTGGTCAGGATAGTTTGGAAAGACAGCGGCTGGAGACTCACAGATTTATGCAGTTACACAGAAGAAAAGACTAAGAAATGTTTCCCTTTGCAGTAGAAAGTGTTGTAGCTAAACATTGGGTTCTGCGTTGGGAGTCAGGAGGAACCCAGATTTGAGTTTTCACAGATTTTGGGGGTGGATTGAGTTAATAGTTGCCTAAGATGCATAAATACATTTCACCAGATAAAGTTCATTAGTTGTTGCAGTGCAGGTAGGTAGGTAGGTGAGATGGCTGGACTGCATCGGTGTCTCCAGGACTTGGACCGTGGACTGCGTTCTCTCTGCATGCTTTTGTGTCTTGAACGCTACTTGGTGTGCTGACCAGTTCCATGCTGCATCTAGAATGAGCTCACGTTTTAGTATAATCACTTTAGTTACTAATCATTGGCCCCTGCCCTTTTCTCTTGAGGCTTACAGTATCTTATGGAAAAACAAACGAGTGCAGGTAAGGTGGCTTGTAGAAAAATGAGATCTCATGGACCTTTTAAAAAGAACTTTGTAGTATTACATTTTTCTTCACCTTCCTAGACCTTAGCTGGAGTTTTATTGTTAAAACCTCGTCTATCAAAGAAAGCATTCGGAGTCTTGTATTTTTTTTCATACAATTTTGTGTACATGTTTCTTTATGCAAAGGTAGCTCAGATAAATTAAATGGAAACTGTACTGAGTTCCAAGATGAATGAGCAGTAGCTCTGAGCTCACTCTCTCCTCTGATTTCTAAAGAATGGTTTTTAAATACTAACTTTAGTTGTTTTTTTAAACAATTTAAGTACAAGCTTAATCTAATCTGAAGGACATTGATAAGTAGAAAACTAATGCAACTATAATATCACTGAGCATTGGAGAGGGAAGGAGAGTTTTAGATGACGTTTAAAATTCAGGATATTTTAATGATCTATTAAATGCCATTTACCTGCAGCATTTAGTCAAGAAGGCAACCTTAGGTTTAAAATCTCAGCCTGTTAACATGCAACCAAGCTTTCTAGCAAAATCAGGAAATGCCTTGGCATTGAAGGTAAAAACAAGCATTAGAAATAGTTCCTTTAGTGAAAGACAAACTGTGTAAGTTTTTTGACATTTTTATACTTACATAAAAAGCAAGAATCATGGGATTGTTACATTTTAATTCAATACAAAATACAGAATGAAAGATGTTACTTTACTGTCCTTTAATACATGTATTGTTTTAGAATTCCCAAACTCAGTTTGTTTGTTAAAACAACATATAGCCCCTTGAGACTGGTGAAACATTTTTATGAAGCATTTCTGTTTGCTTCTGCAATTTTTTTAAGCTATGCAATTGTCATTGTAGTTTGCTATCTCTTATTTATAGGAGATAGCGAAAGAAAGAAAAAGGAGGGGGGGATGATATGGGAGGTAGTCCTAGGTAATCCTAGTAGGTAATTTTAATAAAAGGATACCTGTTTGTGTAGAATGTGGAATACTGGATGGTACGAGATGGAAAAGACCTACTGGGTAATCTCACTTGCCTGTTAAATTGTCGGGGGGAAATACCCACCCACCCCAAAAAAAACCACCCCAAAAAAACCCCCACCCAAAAAAACAAGTAAACTTCTATTCTTATCTGAATGCTTTATACTTTGATTAAATGTTTGGGATTCTTTAAAAATCAACTGAGTCTTTTTGCTTCCCTGACTAAATGGTTTCCCATCCATGTGAGGCTGTTGTGACTCAGTCTCTGGAAGATGGTATGGGTTCATCAATGTAATGACAGATGGGCATATGTCCTTTATGAAACTCAAGAGGAGAAATCTTGGAGTTAATACAAAGCACAGGGCAATCACTAAAAATGAGTATTGTGTCTGAGGAGAAGTGCTTTTTCGAAAGGGCTAGTGTTGAACTGAGATGGTTTTGGTGTTGTGTGAAAGGGGAGATCAGAAATAGTAATTAAATCGTCAGCTTGAACATTCTGATAGGATGGTTCAAAAGTTACCTGTTTCTCAGGAGCATGACTGAGGGTTACGGGAGCGGGACTGACATGTTAGCTCCTAGCGATATCTTGGCTCCATTTTGCTGATTCAATTCTGTGGCCTCTCCCCCCATTTTTTATTAGCAAGAAACTTTTTACCTGGCAAATCATGGCAACATGAAATAGTAGCTAGAAGCAAAGTCTGTTATGTTGAAATAATGTGAAACAGACTTTCTTGGGTTTAACACATAATGCTTCCAGGTTTCCTTCCTACTTGAAGTAGTTTGGTACAATGAACCATAAGTCTTCAGATTTTATTTTTATAAGTTACTGAAAAGGGAGGAAAAAAAAAATGTCTATTTCTAGAATAGTTGGTAGGTAAAGTAAAACTACCTGGTCTAATTAGAAGCTTAAGCCTTTAATGAATAAAACTATTGGTAACATTTAAGGCTCAGAGATATTTTTAAATGGAAAGGGAAACAAATAGAGGTGAAACATTAGGAATTGGCAAGAATGAAAGATAACACGTTTTATATAGCCCTATGAAGTAGTAAATAGGGAAGATGAGAGAGCTGACAATTTTTACATGAAAGGATTGTGATCCATAAGCATTTTAAAACACTTTGAAATCTGCAAAATTTTGGTTTTAGCTGCGTGCTTTTCACATGAGTGTTTGCCAGAAGCTGTGATTTAGAAGGAGATGCTTGCTGCAAAATTTGGAAGAAATAACAAGGAGCAAAGTAATTCTGAGTGTTGTTAATTAACAAGCTCGAGGAAACTGTAGCATAGCTAAAACTTGGGGATTAGCTGTCAAACAAATAGAATTTGTGGTGCGAAGAAAAGTTACACCAATGGTTTACTGCACTGGGACATAACATTTTCACAAGCTTTGTTTAAATGAGAAAAATTACAGGCCGTGTACAACGAGTTAGAATTCTAGCTGGAAAAGGGAAAGAAACAGAAAAACAGTAGCAGAACCTAGCAGGCTTATTGGCATTTAAGAAGAGTAGTAGCTGGAAGGAGGCAAGTTGCAGAAAAAAGAAGAGACTAAAGAATATAGCCATCTTCTAGAGAATTTAAATCTGATGCTAGGGATATAAGAAATAAGGAATATTATAGCCTAAAATATAACTTAACTATGATAAATTTACAAAGAAGAATACCAATTAGGGACTGGTACTGAGACTTGCTGAATGGTTTCCACTACGTGCAAGGTACCTGTTCAGTGGTTAAATTTTCACCCTGAATTGAAGAGGTCTGACAGCATCAGAAAAGTTGCCTGCAGCTACCAAACCAAAGAGTAAGTGCAATCTTGCACTTAGAGGAACTTACTTTAGAAGGAAGCTGTTTTCAGGCCTGCTGTTGCCATTGTCAATGTGACTAAATATTGTATTGTTTTTAGGAAGTTCTGGAGCGTCTGTGCGTGCCTGCAATAGCACTGCAGCAAGTGCCACGCAGTCTGCATTGCTCCTACTGTCATTCTTGTTTGCCGATCTAAGATCTGTATAAGAACTAGAAGTAGGATCCTGGTCAAGAAAGATGTCAAGGGTTAGGTTAGATTTAGATCTGAAGAGGAGTAATGACAGAAGGCAGGTGAAAGCAGAATACGGTTTGTTTCTAAACCGCTAAGGTGGTATTTGCAATGTGTCATGCACCAGGAGCGAGTGGAGCGTTAAACACTTGTTAATAGTGGAAGTTACCTGGAGGAGAGTGAACATGGCATTGCTACGAAGATGAAGAGTGAATTGAGACGAGAGATAAGTGACAGAGCTGCAGACTGTGCAGCGTGGGACTGGGTGCTCAGGCTTCATTAGCAGCCTTCTTGTATAGATGGTGAAATTTTATTTGAACGTCAAACCGAACTAGTACTTGCTTATGTACTTTAATTGATGCCCTTCAGAAGTCTGGAAACATTGGCAAAAGCAAAGAGATTTGACATGTGCCTGTAGGTCTAAGAGAATTCTTTATCCTAATGCAAAGCTAGGTGGTATTGGTAGGCAAGAGGGGAGTGCTGTGATAATTGAACTGTTAAGTATATATTATAGCAGAGTAACTGCAGTGAATTGTCCCTTGATTCAGGCGTGGAGTGTTGGCTAATATGTGGGTAGTAGGGAGTCGGGCTGGTTTGCATGATTTTGAGGTGCTGATTAATTTGTGTGATACATTTAAGCGCTGTTGCCTGACTTTGAGGGTTTTGAGACAGCCTTTTTGGGTTGGCTTGTGTAATCTGTTGTGCTATGTGGTTTTGCTATACTGATATTCTTAATGATATATGGTTTTCAGTTGAAAATGAGAGCTGGAGGAATGAGTGAATCATCAAAATGGAAAAAGCAGAAGAGATCACCAAGGCCTCCTCGCCATGTAACTAAGGTCTCTCCTGGGACAGAACAACCAGCAGCCAATGCTAGTAACATCACAGGTAAGTTGCAATCTGTTTCCAGAGACCAGACAGCATCCATTCTAGAGCTTTTTTGGAATCTATCTTTGTTTCATTTCTCTTAACGTGTTGTTCTGCATTAGATTTTTTTTATATTTGTTCTCAGTGACTATAGCAATAAAACATATCATAGCTTTTCAGGTCCAGGAGAAAGAGTTTGAAGGAGATGGAACACATGTTGATGGAGGAAAGCATGGTCCTGTGGCTAACTTGACAGCATTTCTCTGCCTTCAGTGTGCTTACAGGGGTAGTTTGTACAAAAGGGAATGGGGACCTGAAGAGGTGGCTGAGGTTATGGGCAGCATGTGGTGCGGAGGAGTTGGAGGGTGCAGCAGGTGCATGGAAGAGATTGAGAACAAGAATACTGGCAAGAGGAGAGCTAAGGGGAATGGAGCTGGGGAGAAGGTTTCCTGCAACAGGAGATTGCTGACTTAAGTGATGTATTCTTTCCTGTGCTCCTGAAGGGTGTACCAGAGGGTGTGGGTGTGATGGTAACGAGGGAGGAGCAAAGTGTGACTGGAGAAAACATACAGGTAGAACTGAGGGATGTGCAGAAACCTAGGTATCAAGGATGGGTGAATGAACAGATCTCTCACTACAGATGTAACAGCTGAAAGTGTGCACCCGCAGTCCATGAAATTTGAATAAAAGGCTACACTTATTAAGGGACAGGGAAATACGGGGTGTGCTTACGACTCTTATGTAGGGGAAAAAGTAGAGGGAACAGCAAAAGTACCTCAAAGGGGATTGTGTGCAGGAAACTAATGGGTATACGCATGAATCTTTTTTTCATGTGCTTTGATTCAGCCTGCAGAATTGATACATTATGTGACTAGTGCTGTGAGCTCAAGAATATAATGTTGGGGGGCTTCCATATCCTATTGTTGTATAGGAGTAGACTGACTAGTTATAACTGTTTTTAACCTCTTCTCTGGATAAGTGAGTCCCTCTGGCTGCTAAGTACTCTGTCTCTTGTGCACTCTACAGTTTGATGGGTCAGACATAAACGTTAACAGTGAAAGGAAGCAGACAGGAAAATTGAAACAATAGCTGTGTAAAATACCTAGTTCTGACACTTACTCTGTCACAGGAAACTATTCAGTGTAGTGTGAACAATTCCAAGTGTGTTTCTACACAACAGCATGATTGGTGAAAACTAAGGACATAATAAATGCGATCAAATTGCATATAACTCAGAACATCCATCCAGATGAGAACTTATCCCTACGTAAATCATCATTATATTTAAGTTTCCAAATAGATACTAAATACAGTTAAACAGTATTATAACTCCTGTAATGTTTTAGAGACAAAGTTGAATTGTGTTACAAAGCACGTCATTAATTCTGACCTTGTAGTGCTAGGTAATATATTAATTGTGCTTTTTAGGCCAGAATCCTGGCTTAGCAGGTGAAGAAGAAAGGATTGCAAAATTGATCGTGTATCCCATTTCATTTCTTAAAAAATCAAGTAATGTCCTGCTACTTACTTAAGACATTTCCAAAAATAAAGTCAGCAATAAAACACCACTGTGCAAAATCATACACATTTCACATGTAAATTCATAACAACTCTGGTTTGTGCCTTTATTTTATTACTGTGCCCTGCAGTATATCTTCTCTTTTTTTAAATATTTGTTTTACATTTTTTAAATTCCTCAGAACCGTAAGAGCTGCAAATACGTGGGTTTCTTTTAAAGGAAAACTTAGATTCTTGGAGCACTATCTCATATATAGAAAAAGTAAAAATACTTCACTGCTCTGTTTCAGACCCATATTGCAATTCCATTTGTTCAAGGAGAATTAAAGAAATAGGTCTTGCCTTCCAATCAAGTTAAAAATTCTCACTTTGAAGGAATGACAAACCCTTGATGCAAGTCTTTAAAGTGGTTGTGCCATTGTATCAGAGTGAAAACAGTCCAAAAGGTGTACTTTAGATTTCTTCTTAATTACAGAAACCCTCTGTACCCTTTATCTAACTGTGAATTATCTTATTTGCTGAGTCTGTTAGATTCCAACTATTGTATTTTAATTTCGAGAACTGCTAGTATCTCACCTGTTCATCTATTTGATTCATTAATACCTGGCAAAAGAGAACTTAATTTATCTGCGTTCTCTACATTAATGTGTAACTATCCAAGATCATTTGTAGTGTGAAGTAGTAATCAAAGTAATTCTTTGTTGCTGTATTCAGTGTATGAACTTGTGGTTGAGGGACAGAATAATATTGATCTTTTTGCTTTTGTTTCTCATCAGCAAGCGGAGTTACTTTCATAGATGCTCCTTCTCCCAGCTCCTCTGGGAGCTCAGAAAATGTTTCATCTGCAGTCAGTGCTGCTACAGACAGTGGTTTGGAGTTGTCCTCACAGACTACCTCCAAGGAAGACCTGACGGACTTGGACCAAGTCGCTTCTTTGGGACTTAATGCAGGAATGCCTGGAAATGAGGCCAAAGTGACTGAAAGTCAAAATCAGCCTGAACTCCAGGTACATGGATGTAACATAAAGAAAAGTTCTAACTCCCAGCATAATCCGTTGTGGATTTAGCACACTTACTCTCTCTCTCTCTCTGTTTGGTCATAGTGTTTATATTCTATTTCAAGGCTTAGGGTCAGAATAAAACATCCTTTGCTGTAAGTGGTTTGTAAATTCACAAACATTCATTCTTTGTTTTCTCTTGAGACCATCCCCATTGGCTCAGAAATTATAACTGTGCAGCCCAACAATGCACCTACGTATCTAGTTGTACTCCTGCCAATACCATCAATCTTAATTAAAGGAGAAACAGTTAGAGGGAAACATAGAGGAAATCTGCAGGAGAGCTCATTTTACTATCTTTAGTGAACAGTTTTTCTTGAGTTTGTAGAAATTCAGCTGTTGGTGTTTGTGCATGTGCATTGCTGTTGCTGTGAAATATAATGAACCTGAACCAAGGCCTTTGTTAAGTTTTCCTCCATGTTGTCTCCACTTCCCCTGCAACAGTAATACTGTTGAGAGGATAGATTAGAGCTGCAAGGAGCCTTTTAGAGCTGCAGATACTTTGAATGGTAAAAATGCAAAGAAGATGTAGAAATAGTGTGCTGAAATTATGTAGCATTTAAAACCAAAAAATGAGCCAAATCCTAACCTCAGGGGCAGTAAGAACTGACAGGTTATAGGAGTATCTTCAAAGTAAAGTCCTTAGTCTCGCAACCTAGAGTTATGTAAAATAGATAAGAACTAGATGGAAGTGAAAGGGCTGAGAGGGCTGCAGATTATCTAGAGGCACCCTTTTCTCTTAAATTTTGTTTTCTTGCTCCTCTTCCATGAGTGACCTGTGTAGTTTTAATAGTTCTGAATGAACTGTGAACAAATAAGCCTTTCTTTTAGCTTGTCTAGTGCTTGTTAACTCTTGTTTTGCTTCTTTTGTTCTCAACTGACTGATATCAATAAAGAATGAAAGTCTGAGGGAGGAGAAGATCCAGTCAGCTTCTGTTGAGTCTATCCCTGAGGTCCTAGAGGAGTGCACATCTGTAGCAGAACATTCTGACTCTGCCTCAGTTCATGACATGGACTACGTAAATCCCCGAGGAGTACGTTTTACTCAGTCTTCCCAAAAAGAAGGTGAGAGGTGGGCAACGTTGCTAAAGTCCTTTCTCCTTTCCACTATTCTGTTTCACTTTCTGCTAAGAGGGTTCTAAGCTCTTGTTCCTCAGCTGGTCTGTAACACTTTCATTTGTAACACTTGATAGGCATCTGCAAAAAGCAAAAGCAAAGCTAAGAGTGCTAATCTCTCTCATTTTCCTTTAGGAGCAGCACTGGTCCCGTATGGACTACCATGTATTAGAGAACTGTTCCGCTTTCTTATCTCACTCACCAACCCCCATGACCGCCACAACTCTGAGGTGATGATCCACATGGGGCTGCAGCTGCTAACTGTTGCCCTGGAGTCAGCACCCATTGCAAACTGCCAGTCCCTCTTGGGACTTGTGAAGGAGGAGTTGTGCCGGCACCTATTTCAAGTGAGTCTGGCTTATGCGAGCATGGCATGTGGCACTGGGGAGTAAGATACTAATTTGGATCAAAGAGTCTATTGGAATTCAATATTCTGAGGTTTGGCAGGTCTCAATCTTCAAATAAGCTCTCTGCTGCATTGCAATGAGGGTTCTGAATTGCACCAGTGAAACAGTGCTGTTGCAAAGCCAGAGAGGTTGTCATGTGCTATTTTCTTCAGACCAGGGCCAAGAAGGATGAAGGTGATTTGAATGAACTGTTACTGTGGGATAACACTGTGTTTTGATTTAATTGGTTTTGAGGTAATCATGGGTGCAAGTTACCAGCTTAGTAGTAGGCAGAAACTTTGGAGTACCAAGCTATTAATTGCGCAAGGGTCATCTCAGAGGCAGGTTTTCTCCCAAGTTCCTTCTCCACTAAGAGGATCTGTGGACTTGGCAAAAGAACAAAGTTGTAGTAGGAAAAGTGCTACCACAAGCAGAAGGGAATTAAGTATATTCATCCTCACTAGCAAAAAGTGAGACCAGTAGGTTGAATAAAGGATTGTTTTTTGAAATACCATTGCTATGGGAGGTGAACTGTGGATCTCGAGGCTGTTGCAGGTGATGCCTGCAGTGCCACAGTAGGCACATACTTATAGCACATAATGACTAGCCTTTGTAATTCTTAAAGTTGTTTGGGGTTTTTTTGTTTCTTGTTCAGCTACTGAGTGTTGAACGGCTCAATCTGTATGCAACCTCCCTCAGGGTGTGCTTTCTTCTCTTTGAGAGCATGAGAGAGCATCTGAAGTTCCAGCTGGAGGTGAGTTTTTTTGAGTATCACTGGATGCCTAGTAATAGTTTCTTGGACTTCAGTTAAATGCATGTAGCTAGGCAGTAGGATACAGTCTATATATCAACTTACCTTTGTATAAATGACTCGGTGGGTTGTGGGTAGGCTGTGTAGGCCTTTTCTTGTTGGATAATAAAATGTCTTTGAGACTGGTGTACTGCACTGCCTGCCTTCATACTGTTTTTTTAGAACAGTAAACCCAGGTGCACTGAAATGGTAGAACTATTTGAAACCTTTCTACAACCTCCTTCAGAACGAGCCATCATTAAAGATGGAGTGTCATGTGGGAAGATGAAGCTTCAATCTATTTCTGTAGTCCTCAAAGCTATTCACTGTCCTGCTTTCTTTTTTCTTTCCTTAAACTGAGCTGCCCTGTGTTTCTGCCAGATGTATGTCAAGAAGCTGATGGAAATAATCACTGTGGAAAACCCAAAGATGCCCTATGAAATGAAGGAGATGGCTTTGGAAGCCATCGTTCAGCTGTGGAGGATTCCCAGTTTCGTGACCGAGCTCTACATTAACTACGACTGTGACTACTACTGTGCCAACCTCTTCGAGGAGCTCACCAAGCTGCTCTCCAAGGTGCTGAACGGCGGGCCGGGGGCTGCCGGCCTCAGCGGGCTGGAGGGGGGGAGCAGCGGGGTGCCAAAGGGGCAGCCAGTAGCTCCGAACGAGGGGGAGCGCAGATGCAGAACTTAAGAATGGGAGTGGTCGAAAGATTTGGGGTGAGTCGTCTGTAGAGATGAAGGCCATTTAACATTTGGAAGCAGAAGAGAAAAGCATAGCCGTGATGCTTTAATAATGTCAGAGCAGATAAACCATTAAGTATATGCTAGAAAGCTTTGTGTGAAAAGTTTAGGGTGTTCTGTTGTATGCTGTAGGCTTCCCCAAGCTGTGGGGGAAACTTCCCCCATTATGGTGAGAGAGGCATGAAAGTTGACTAATACTTACATTTTATTTCCCAGAATGCCTTCCCAGTTTCTGGACAGCTGTATACTGTCCATCTGCTGTCTCTGGAAGCATTGCTGACAGTTATAGATAGCACTGAGGCACATTGCCAGGACAAAGTGCTGAGTAACATACATCAACAAGAGAAGGAAGTTGTCAAATCCAGCCCAGAAACCGTGAACAGCACCAAAGAAACAAGCAATAGTAAGGCCCCTTTCTTTGATATTTTGATATTAAGCTTAGTCTTGTGCTAAACTTGCAGATCTCATTTTGGTAGCTGACATAGTAAGCCCCTTAAATACACGTTTTCAGTCTTCCTGTTGCTGTTAACCTTGCTATTTGTAAAATTTACAGATATTAAAATGTGCCCCTCATGTGAAGCTTTATATAAAGGCCAAGTCAAGACTGGCAGTCACAACAGAAGGAGAGTATGCCTTGGAATTCATGTAGACAAAATACTGAGGGTACTGAGGAACCGCAGTTACTGGGGCAAACCTCCTTTGAATAAGCACATGTTCAGTTTTGAATAAGCACATGTTCAGTTTAGAGTGATCAGTTTGTTTTTTCTCTGTTGCTAGCTTTTTCCTTGTCTTTTATAGTTTTGCTTATGTATGGGTTTTGGTTTTTTTTGTTTGGTGGTTGTTGTTGTTTTTTAACTTTTACAGATAATGAGAGAGTACTCAGTGAGGGAAAATCTTCCAGTGCAGTCTCAGAGCCAGCTGGGGCATGTCCTCCCACCAGTGGGTGCCTTCTGGCTGACCAGATGAAGGAGGGCTGCATGGAATTGGAAGGAGGAAGTGAGGCAGGTAATAGTCTCCGTGGTACCCTGACACTCTGAGTGTGTATATGCTGAGAATGGTCCTGACATTTGCTGACTGATCCTGCTATAATATAGACCACTGTAGCTATTGTGTGTTCAAAATTAGGAGGAGGTATGTGGTGAATATTTGTTTATTATATGTGTGCTATATATGCCTACTAACTGTTGCATTTCTTCTGGGAGGGGGTTAGGTCTGGTGGGTCCCTTTGGGGCAAAAGTGTGTGAAATTCATACCAGTGCTTAGTATTTTTAAGGTAGTCAAGGGCTCTCCAGGGGATCAGTAATGTAGGTAGTTAAAATAGCCAGAAAATTAAATCTTGTGGATGTGTGAAATTGTCCAGGACAGGAACCTACTATGCAATTACACTGAAGAAAATGTGGGTGGGAGGAATGTAGTAATTGAATAGTAGGAGTGTGACTGCCATTTGCAGGGCAGCACATTGCAGCAAGGCTCCATGACTGAAAGTTATGATGGGACACTATAGTGGGCTGAGTGCTACTCTGGGGATAGGTTTGACTGTAATGACACTTTGTCCTTCTAGCTGAGAAGAATATCCCCAGGAAGCCTACTCGATTTTCTTGTGTCCTTCCAAGCCCTCAGGAACTTATGCAGATTAAGAACAAAAAGAAGGTATGATTTGGAATATACTACAAGTGGATCTTTGAGTGTTCTCCTTGTTTCCCATCCCATGTGGGCTTTGCATGACTGGTCATATCTCAGAAATTTTGAGTTCTAGTCTCTGCTGATAAGAATTAAATAGTCACTGAAAATCCTGCTACACAGCAATGATTATTATCTGTTCTGGTTTAGTTGTGCTAAAAGTTGCAAGAAGTTGGGGAAATTTTGTGGCACAATTTGTAAGTTGGTCCATCTGATTTCTGAGTGGGAAAGTTGCTGGATCTAGTTTGTGTTATATGGAGATAATCAGGCACTTTCATCAGAAAGGGCAGGTTCCCTACTCTTATCAAAGCTGAAAATGGGGAGCGTACCAAGAGGCCCATAGCAGAAATTAACAGTCCAGCCTGCTATTCTGATTTGTTTATTCCCATGCTTTATCATAAGGATGACTGAAAAGATTGTCCTGATTGTGGCAAAGCCATTCTTTGTCTAGATGTCTGTTTCTTTGAACCTCATTAATCCAAGTTATAGTCTAAACTTTGTGCAGCTTTTCCATTCCCTCAGTGTTTCTAGTCTAGGTCTAGTGTTCACAAAGGTGTTCCATGCTGATGGCTTTGTATTTATCTGCTGTCTTGTGTCAAACATCAAGTACTGGCCTGCTTGTTCACCTCCAGAGACAGCAGATGAATAAGATATCTGAAGTCCCTATGGGTTACATGGGACTAGTTTTTTTGTTTCGGGTTTGTGGTTTTTTTTTCATTCACAGATGTTCTTTGTACAGATTTTGTTCTCTTTGCACAACATATACGTGAGGTAGGTAGGTTATTTAGGAAGTGAGAGATTACTAAATTTCAATATGAAAATGACACATATTCTAGATGAAACATGAGTGGCCATAATAGTTGTGGGGTAAGGAGCCAGATGATATAGTGGAAAAAGAAATTAATGTCTTTGAACGATTCATTGGTGGTAAAGAGAAAGGTTTTTGATTTTGTACCTGACTGAAAGGCTTCTGACTTCTCTCTCTAGCATAGGTGTTTTTATTTTACATTGTTATAAGGGAGTGGTGGTCATACTTGTTTAAACAAAAATACTGAAGAAAGTACAGCAGATCTCTTTCTACTGCCATGATAATCTGTGCTTTGTGATCCACCCTGTCAGTCTCTGGATCTGAATGTAATTTAAGGCATTGGTTTCTCTCTAGGAAGTCTGCTGCAGTACTTAGGAACTTGGTTCTTTACCTGCAACATAGTGCTGCAGTGGGATAATGCTGACTGGCTTCCCGAGCCACAAGGACAGCGGGGGGAAGTGATTGTCAGCACGGTCTTCTAAGGAACCACCGAGTTTTTGGCATTAGCTAATTTCTAAGAAATGAATATTGATTTAGTTACCATTTCATTTGTAACCCTTTGCTTTGCATTAAATCTAGCTTTCATGGCAGCTTTGCTGATGGACTTTGTGTGAAAGTCCATTGTTGAGAAGGGAGCTTGCATAGTGCTTCCACTGTTCTAACTGAAAACCTCTGATAATACTCCAGCTTTACTGTGCTGGAAAACAAGGTTAGAAGAAATCAAGAGCATTGCCAGTGGCTGAGAGTTCCTTAAAGAAAGTTCCAGGTGGTCCTAGAAAAAGGGCAGTGCCTTACACTACAGCAGAAGGCAGAAAGACGTTCATAAATCTCTGTTAGTCTGCCCAGGGAAAATCCTTTCCTGACCCTAAATCTGCTAATGGTTTCATCCTGAGCATGTAAACAGGGAACACAAAACATTCAGCTTAAGTAATGTTGATGCTGACATGGCACCAGCATGTTCTGCTTCCTTTAACCTCTGAGGTACTAAACATTACCACAGCTGGAAGGAGGAAAAAAGCTAAATAAAAGCAGAAAACAAATTATGCATCAAATGGAAAGTTTTCTTTGATGTTTCCAAAGGCAATGATCAGAAGCTCAGAAGCATAGGACTGACATGATTATAAATACAGTGCAAACTGCCAGTAGTCTGGTCTCCTTTCAGGTGGTCTTAAGAAGTATAACCAGTCCACAGAATACCCTAGGGCTTGGGTTACAGGATTTACAGCTGAACAGAAATGCTGCTAGCGTCATACAATCCCTTCCAGCCTGTTATACCAGGGCAGCACATGGTTATTATTTCATTATGCCCTCGCTCTGGGTCCTTGTGTGCTCCATGCTATTTCAGGGTCTGTGTTTCACTGCAATTTGAGGATGTTCACACAGGCAGGGGAAGCAGAGAACAGAGGGCTGGTGGCTTCTGAGGTACTGAGAAACCCAGGGGAGCTAGTAATCATGATGGTCACGAATTTAGTTCACTAGGTCATTGCTAGCAGTTTGATCGTGATAGGAGCTAACAGGGAACTGACATTTATTCTGGTGCCTTAGTAAAGTTCATACAGTTGTTTGTGCTTTTGGTTTTTCTGAACACCACCAAGAACATTCAGTTAACCCTTTCTTAGTCAGGTGTTTTATTACACTGACTGTGGTACCGTCTAGTTTCCTAAAATAAGAATCAAGCGGGGCAGAGTAGTTGACTTCCCTTCAAAACCAAAAATGCACCTGCTCTTCCCAGCCTGCAGATAGCCTTGTCATGCTGCAATACCAGATGTTCCTGGGACCATGTCTCACTAGCAGAATGTTTTCTGGTTCTTAGTTTAATCTTTTGCAGCACTTCTTCCTTGCACCTGCTGAATAAGTGCCAAGGATTCTTGCTGCATGTCTCCTGGCAGTGAGATAGAGTACGAGAGCCTGGAGCCAAAGGGGACAGAAGAGGGCATGGCGCAGTGCTGCTGTTGTAACTGGGTAGAGTTGATCTTGCCACATGTCTGGGGTTCATCAGGGACCTTCCTCTGCTCTGTTTACATACTAGAGCAGATGAAGCATTTGGGGTAGCCAAGCTAATTGCTCGGTGAAATGTCAAAGCTTTTCAAAGACAGCAGCTCATGCTTGCTCTGTCCAGTATTATTTGATGGTGAATCCTTGTGATGAATGCAGGTTTTCTGGCCTTGGTCAGCCTTCTTGTTGGATTACACAGTACAATAAACTTGATCATGCTGAGGTTGATCTGTTTTCTACTTTGCTTTTGGTTCAAATGCCAAGAACAATCTGAAGTAAGAAATGCACTTCAAGCTTGTAATTCATCAGAATGTCTCCTTCAGCTCCTGATAACCGGCACAGAGCAGTTCAACCAAAAGCCAAAGAAAGGGATACAGTTTCTGCAGGAGAAGAACCTCCTTGCCACCCCCATCAACAACAATGAGGTGGCCAGGTGGCTACGGGAAAATCCTCGCCTGGACAAAAAGATGATTGGGGAATTTGTGAGTGACCGTAAGAACATAGACTTGCTGGAAAGCTTTGTTGGGTGAGTATCTTTCTGTATCTCTTTAATTGGAAAGGGGTGAAAGTTAAGAGTTCAGTGATAAAAAAAGCAGTAGAACAGTAGTTCCTGGAGGCATTGGATTTGTATCGCTTGGTTCTCTGTGTACCACCATGCCTTAATTCTATGCATCTCTTGCATATGGTAACAACTTAGATACATGTAATAGGTTGATACTTGAGCTCATTTCAGTAGGGCCAGTCTCTGTGAAGACTGGAGAGGTGATTACATACATAATCACTTGTAGGATTGTTGACTCTCTTTTATTGTTTTTTGCCTGTTCATGGTATATTTCTTATGTCCTCACTCTCCCCTCTTTACTGTCTGTTCTCTCTGAAATCTGATATTCTGATGCTGAAACAAACAAGATTGTAGTCAGTAAGTTTCTCCTACATTTCTCATCCTGTTTCAGTTTCTCATTGCATTTCATTCTTCTTGCAGGACTTTCAGCTTCCAAGGTTTAAGGCTGGATGAAGCTTTACGACTTTATCTAGAGGCCTTCAGATTACCAGGAGAGGCGCCCGTAATCCAGAGACTGTTGGAAGCCTTCACAGAACATTGGAGGGTGCGTACCTGGTGGGCAGAAAGCTCAAAACTGCGTTCTTTCTTGTGCATCTGCTTGCTGTGATGGACATGTCAGATCAAACTGCCTATATAAGCTTACTGTGCCCTGCAGGCAGCAGCTGTTGTTTTGTAGGAGATGGCAGTGGCACATAGATTTCCGGGGTGCTTTTTGGAAGCTGGAGCCAGAGCCTGGGGTTTTTGTTTGTCCCAGAGATGATTCAGTACCGTGGGTAGGAAAATGGCTGTCTTGGGTCACTGATACCGCTGTTCCTGTAGGACTAATTTGTGCATACGTTTGCCTTCCAGAAATCAAATGGGTCCCCATTTGCTAATAGTGATGCCTGCTTTGCCCTGGCCTATGCAGTTATTATGCTGAACACTGACCAGCACAACCATAATGTCCGCAAGCAGAATGTCCCAATGACTCTGGAGGTGGGTGTTACCAGCGTAGGCACCTGTCTTCTCTGGTTTTGATAGCAATGTAGTACCTGTTTTTTTTTTAATCTCGATTGCATTCTCTTTTTTCCCTGGCATTCATCACTCATGTACACAATAAGCTGGTGTGCAGCACTGAAGTTGAGTACAGTTGGAGAGGGGAGCTGTGGGCAAGGGGCAGTCTGAAGAAATATGAGCTTAGCAGACAACTTGCCAAGTTTGGCAAGAGGCTTGTGTGTGTGTGAGCAAACTGTATCCTAAGACATAGTAAGAATGAGAAGATTGTTGAACTGCTGTGGGCTTCTAGAGAGTTCAAGTCCTGTGAGTGTCAATGCAGCGGTACAGACCTGTCATGGCGTCCAGCCTCAGCTAAGCCTGTGTTATATTGTGTCTGTTCTTTCCTTGCGAGCAAAGACAGGGGTGGCTGCACACTACTACCACTAAGAATAGCATTTAGTCTTTGAACTTTGAGGCTGCACGTTGAAGAACGCAGGAAAACCTCCTTCTGGTCCCATGAAAAACAAGTGGAGTACTGATCCTAGCCAAGCAGTTAAAGCTGGAGATACTAGGAATTAACGTTGGTGTAACTTTTTTCAGGAGTTTCGGAAGAACCTGAAAGGTGTGAATGGAGGCAAAGACTTTGAACAGGACATATTGGAAGACATGTACCATGCCATCAAGTAAGAATCAACCTGTTATCTCCTTGTATGCAGAGAGCAAACTAGAGTTGTTTGGTCTGTGAGACCTCCAGAGAGTATGGAGGGAGGAGACTCGCCGATAATGTGCCCGTTTGCCTCAGACCAACTTCTAGCTCCATGTGGGGCTGTGGTAACAAGCCTGTCACAGTGATTGCACTGGATTTGTATCTTTGGATTCTTGCCATGGTTTTTTAATCCACAGAGCTTAAGCTAAAGTTAAGAAATACATTACTTCTATCAACATGCAAAAGAATGGTTGAGCAAGACCAGCACATGTGAAATGCTGTATCTGAGAAGGCTCTGTTCTCCAGACCATGCCTTTAGACTTCTTTAGAACTTTCTGTGTAGTGCTAGAGATAGTATCTCATCCCCAGGACAGCACTGGTGCCCTGACATAACGTGTCCAAGTCTCAGTTTCATATGTTCTGCTTTTGAGCTCTTCATATGAGGCTGCTTGCTGTCTGCACCAATCTCTTCTGCCACCCTTGAAACTCTTGGCACACTGACCAATATTTGAGGAGAATTCCCAGTGGCTGAGGCCCTTTTGTGCACAGACTAGCTCTGGGTGGGGAGCTTTAATAATAGCTCAGAAATCTAGCCTATAAGTAAATCCAGGCCCAGCCAATTTGAAGCTGAGAGGATTACATCTCTCAGGAGACAGGATGTGACTCTGACTCTCAGCTGGTTTCAATCTGCAGTGGCTCGGGCTGGAAGCAGGGCAGTGTGATTAGGCTGACCTTCCCTTTGGAGCCTTCTCCGGGAAGGTGGAGATGCTGCCTGTACTGAATATCTAGAAATTCTTCAAGAGGTAGCTCTAGTTTTCAAAAAGAGCTCTAGTTTTCATTGGCCTCTCTCCCCTGGGGGTGTTCTTAATGTTTTGAGTAGTACCCCGAGAATATCCTCATATCTTTCAGTTATCTAGTGCCTCTGTCCCAGTCTATCCCCCTTTATCCTCCCTTCACCAGATACTTTAGCTTTTTCAGTATGGCTAAAACAATTGGTGTATCGTTTCAGTATTGCTCCATCTCAGATAGATTGTCCCGCTGTCATAGTTGAGGTTGAGTAACCGTTTGTTTTCTTTGTATTATTAGGGGCAAAAAAAAAATCAGACTGTAATCTGTACAGAGTAGTGCATGATCTCTTCAGGATCTCAGCATTTCACTTTTGAGCACAATTTCATTTCCTGAGACTTTCCAAGTAAACCCATTCACTCTCTTCTGTTAATAGTAATCAAATATGGGTTCTTAGAAAAAATACGCTATTGACTGCAAACATATTTTCCTATATAATCTCAGTAATGATTGCTCTTGTCAAAATATGCAGGCACCTGAAACTGAGAAGAGCTTATTTCTTATGCATAAATCAAGAGGGTTTTTTATAGTTGTTGTTAGCACATTAAAATTGCTTCTTTGGCAACTGAAGCATGTTATTTTTTGGTTGTTGCAGAAAGACCTCTACTTTTCAGATTGGCTGCAATCTACTATTCTTGGTAGACTTGAGACTCTTGTTCAATTAGTTGGTCATTTGCAGAGGGTTATCTCTTGTGCAATGTTACCCAAGTCCAGGGAGTATGTATTTAGGCTTGATACATTTTAACCTGGGATTGCAAGTGCTACTTGGCGTTAATTGTAGTTGTTTCATTATTGTATAGCTCTAATCCAGTTAGACTAAGGAGCTGTGGTACCCTAATTATGAATCACCCATCATACATTTGGTTTCTTGTTTTGTCTTTAATTTTGTGCTACTTGGCTTTCTGATATTTGATCTTGGCATAATATGAATATTTGCATTATTCTTATACAGAGGTACTCGTGCCTACTGTTGACTGCAGTGGTATAACCATTTAATTTTTTTTTTTTATCTGGGAGTAATGAGATATGCAGAGCACTCTAATGGGGTGAGAGTTGGGATGGGGGGGGTGAAGCTATGCCAGTGTGCTGTCCAAAATTTCCCATCATTTAACTGCAGCGTGTGTTACATTTTGCACTTGTAGTGTTAGGTAGCTGCTTCTTCAATACTATCCTTATACAGTTGCTGCTGAGTGCTGCTGAGAGCCACCGGACTTTATATCCAGGATATCAAAGAGGGGCAGGGGAAGCAGGCAGGCCTAGGAAAATAGAATGTTTCAGGAGCTGACAAAATCACTCCAGAGTAGGTATCGCTTAGCTTTGGGACCATGTAATGAAAGGCACTGTGTAAATGTTAGGTTTGGCTCAGAACGAAAAATTCAACCTTTCTGCCTTCCTTCCTTGTAGAAATGATGAGATAGTGATGCCAGAAGAACAGACGGGCCTGGTGAAGGAAAACTATATCTGGAATGTCCTGCTACATCGTGGTGCCACTGATGAGGGAATATTTCTCCATGTGCCTCCTGGAAGCTATGACCATGATCTTTTCACCATGACATGGGGGCCAACCATAGCAGCACTTTCTTATGTTTTTGACAAGAGCTTAGAAGAAACAATCATCCAGAAGGCTATCTCTGGTTTCAGGTAACTCTTGCATTCATGAAGACCCAGAAGAGTTAAAGTGTGGCCATTGTCTCCTGTTTACCTGCTAGAGACGCCACAGTGAAAATCAACTATTACTTTTCCTAGCAACTGAGGAGCTTTTTATTGTCCTCTAGTTTTGTTCTGTCATTTGTATTGATTCATCCCATCTTGGCCTCTCTTGGTTGCTGCTCACTGTTTGGCTTGACTGCTGTGTTGTAATAAATCAAAGTGCCTGGGGTATGTATTTTTAAACTCCAACCTGGTTACATTTAAAAGACCTACTGACATAGCTGTGCTGTTTAGAAGTGAGGGGAAAAAGTCACTCTTAACTTGCACAGTGATGCTGGCAAAATCCCTGTATATGAGGAAAACCTCTCACGTGTATGAGGCCATAGCTGTGGCTGAATGGGATGGGGGATTTTTTTTCTTTTTTTCTTTCCCAGATGACCAGTATTCAAAAAACTTGCTATTTGTGAGAAACTGTATTGGAATGATCTTTGGTCATGCTTAGATCCAGATCAAATGATGCCTTAAGCATAGTTTTAAAGCTGTGTTAATATACTGCTGTAGCCATGATCTCTTGGAAACTAGACCTTCAACACTATCGCCAATCTCAGCAACTCGCTCTTACATCAAGACAGGAGATTAGGTGTATTGGCACAGGTGCAAGTGGTCTGTCTGTTTAGACTCACTTCTTGAAAGTGATCCTTGCATCAGCACAGACAACTATCAGGGTCTATGGATGAGGACTGAGATTATTTGAGGGATAATAGCAGACTTCTGTGCATCAGCATTCATTATGAGAGGGTGGAGAGGAAGGTCTAAAATGTCAACAGAGAGGCTCTCTGATTTGCTGTCCTGTAGACAGACCTGTCTGTGCTGACTTAATACATTATTTTCTGTTTTCTTCTTTCCCCAGGAAATGTGCCATGATTTCTGCTCACTATGGCCTTAGTGATGTGTTTGACAATCTCATAATTTCTCTCTGCAAGTTTACAGCCCTCAGCAGCGAGGTAAGTTTGCAAGGAGGGGAAAGAAGCATGGCTTTTAGTATATCGGAGCTCTCTTCCTCTGTTAAGCAGTAATATTTGCTTATTTTAGTTATCATGGTATCTGTAGATATCTATCGGCCCCTGCCCAGAGTTTTCTGGAGGAGGCAATTAAAAGTGTGTAGTGAAGTAGGACTTCGATAGGACGGGTTCCAATATGCAAGTTTCCTTCTACTCACCCACAAGTGGCAGTTTGTGCAGAGCAGAATGCTATGACATAGAAATGTTTATTCCACCTGCTTGATCTAAAGAGACTTGGATGATCGCTGTCTTGATCACAGGGAGATTTATGATCCCAAGCAAGTTTCTGCATTTCAGCTATTGAATATTTAGTTATAGGGCTTATGCGGTGCCAAGAGGGATTGTTTTGTGAGCTGTTTTTCCAAAGTGTAGGGGCTGTGCATCCACCCAGCGTAAAGGGGTTAGAAAAACAAATGCTTTGAATTGTCGGTTTGTGTTTGGAGGCTGGTAATATGATCGGCTGTCAGCCCCACTTTTGGCAAGCCCTAAAGACCGTTTCTGTGGATTGTACTGTGAGAATAAATTCAAGGTACAGTAGTTGGTGTTAGCTTTTTTTGCCCAGATCCGTTTGTGTGTTACAGCATCAGCCTGTTTTTCCCCAAGGTGTTTGATAGACAGTGTGTGGCAGACCATGCTTTGTGCTAAGGAGAAGACGACAGCAACTCCTTTAAGGGGTCAGAACTCACAAAGAATCTTACAGCATTGCTCTGAGAACCAGTGCAAGACCCACGGTGAGCAGAATATAATTGCCACACATACAAAAGTACCAGGTTGACTATTAAAAGACCAAGAAATCCCAAGTGGTGGGGTTGCTTTAGATTCCCTCTTCCTCCACAACAGTAAAGATGAAATACTTGATCCTCTCCAGGCATACCAGACCTTGAGACTACCAATAGATAACAGAAGCAGAGGAATGTCTGCCATGAAACAACTGTTTGACACAGATTAACACAGCAGAAGCAACCAGACTAAGCCCTCAGAGGCATCAGCTATTGCCAGCTGCATCCCATCTAGTTGTGAGACTGGAATCTGGAGCAGTCCGAGGTCTGTGTAAATTAAGCAAGCATGTCTTCTGGTGATGACGTAGAATCAGGGACTTCTGGATTTGAAGAAGGCTGTGAGTTCTTATCTTTGGCCAGATTCCAAGTACACCAATTACTTTCTGCTGTCCTAAATTCCTGTAAGGCTTGGAGACAGTAGTGGAATATGACAACTGAACAAATATTTGAGAGACAGTCTGGTGGAAGGGGGGAAGGGAGGGGCTGTCTTCAGGGGCTGAGGAGACAAAACAAAGAGCAACTGTTAGAAAGCAAGGGAAGAACACCAAAGTGTCATATAGCTGCTATAGTCACTTCCCAGGTCAGATCATCCTGGTGACCAGGCATCCCTTCCAAGCACTGCAATTGCTATGCATGGCCACTTTGGTTGAAAGAAGAGGAATGGAATGGAATGGAACATGGAGGGGGATTAAGTGATTTCAGAAGAACGAGTGCCCCGCTTCTTGATACACAGTTAAGACTCATACTGACTCAGTGTATAAGTAGTAGCAAAACCCCTGTGTGTCTTAATTCAGTGGTTGTGGCTTGTTGCCACACTGCAAAACCAGGCATACTGCTGTCTGCACTCTGAGACTTCAGTGATGTATGTATTCATGTGGTTTCCCCATAGCAACAATGGAAAAAACAAATTGGTTGTCACATTTCTGCCAGACTTCTGGATTGGCACTTATAATGGAGTTCACCTGTAGATCAAAGACCCATTTTGATAATAGTTTTGTCCGCAGTCTGGCTGAAGCGAGAGCTAGTTTTTCTGAACTTCAGGTCTGAGATTGGAAGAGCCACATTTTCAGTCCATCCTATCTCCCGTCTTCTCTCTCCTTTCTTGATGAAGGAATAAGTATGGGTTTTGTCCACATAAGCAAGAGAATGGCAAAGCCCATCTCTTGTCGAAAGGAACATTGCTATGAGCTTAAGTAACTGTAGAAACATGGAGCATGTTACAGTGCCTGATACTAGCTCACACGGTTGCTGGGTTTTTTTCTTGTTTTGGCAGCATATACTTGGTTGGTTTAAATGACTTAGCACACTTTTGTATTTTGAAAAGCTGTGAGTGCGTTAACAGATTATGAGGAACTGTGATCCAGCCATTACTGGCAGAGACTGTATGTTAGGGTTCACTCTTACTTTGAATCTTGCTGTTAAGTAGTGGTAGGAGTAGCTTTGCAAGTCAGTAATGCTTTTTGCCATAGTTTCTTTCTCTAACACTAGAGCGGAGTAATTGCTGCTTCCAGAGGAGATGTGGTACTTTTTGAAGAAGGCTTTGATCCTAGAATGAGTTCCCATAGCAGACTAAATTAGTGTTAGTGAGTTTTCAGCAAGCACTTTCAAAATGTGCTGTATTGTTGTCCTTCTTGGAGAGCTTATGTCTAGGTGGTTCAGTGATTCAGCTTGTATCAGGTAAGCTGCCTTGTCCTTGTTTTTGTGCAAAGTGAATATGAGCTGAGGAGTTATCCAAGCGTCGTACACGGAATTTTTGTTTCCCGTAACCAGTTCTGAACAGTCTGCCCTAATTTGTGTTGAAAAGAAAACATCTCTTGCTAACTGATCGCCACCCCCTCTTCTTTCCTGCAGTCTATTGAGAACCTGCCCACTGTTTTTGGAAGTAATCCCAAGGCCCATATTGCAGCAAAGACTGTGTTTCACTTGGCCCATCGCCATGGTGACATTCTGCGGGAGGGCTGGAAAAACATCATGGAGGCCATGCTACAGCTTTTCCGAGCAGAGCTGCTGCCCAAGGCCATGGTGGAGGTAATAATAGCCGGCCCGTGGGTAACTGAAGAGTAGGGGAGTGGGAAGATGGCTTTTCATAGAACCAGTTCAAAGAGGAGGAGAGCTCTCTTGCAAAGGCCTGGCTTTGGTAAAGCGTGTACAGAGCTAGAAAGCCTGCAAAGGGTGTAGTATGAGTTATGTGCAGGCTCCAGCTTCTTTCATAGGGTTTAATTTTTTTCTCATTTTACTTTTTGTTGGATTTGAGAAATAAATTTTACTTGAACAGATTTTGAATATTGCTAGATGGGGGTGACACTTTACTGAAGGGGTGAGGGGGTGAAGAGCTGGGGTTGACTGCATACACATAGGTGGTGTGCTGTAGTGTTTCATCACTAAGTGAAACATTACGGTTTGGGGGGGGGAAGGCTACAAAGAAGTAGACAATTGATCATATACATGTTCTGGTCTGTCTGCCAGGTCGAGGACTTTGTGGATCCTAATGGCAAAATCTATCTGCAACGTGAGGAGACACCATCTAACCGGTGAGTGGTGTCGATGGCCCAGGCAGTCCTTTTTGTACTAAAGCTGGAAAATAATATGATTTCTTGTTTTCTCACTGATGCTGGTGTCTTCTGATTTGCAGTGGTGAATCTACAGTGCTGAGTTTTGTTAGTTGGCTCACCCTCAGTGGGACAGAGCAATCTGGTATGAGAGGGCCTTCTACAGAGACACAGGAAGCAAAGCGAACGGCTCTGGAATGCATAAAGGTAATATACAGGCTGTAAAAGAACCTGCTTTTGTTCGTGGTGATAGTACTATGTGGATAACAGGCAACAGAAGCATAAATATGCGTGCTTCTAGGCAGTATTGCAGGTTCCAGAGGACTTGGGAATTGTAAGAAACTACAGAGGAGCATATCTGCATTGACAGCTAAAGGGTCTTATGCGCTGTTACTACATTTGTGCATAACACATGAAAACAGGAACGATTCCCCACAAGAGGCTGGCATCTGCCCTTGGCATCACAGTCCTATAATTGAAGACAAATTAATAAATTCTTAAATGACTAATCTTTTCCAAGGCAGCGTTAAGGCGTATGGTGCCAACAAAATCTGAACCTGGGGTTTGAGCAGTGTGTGGACAGAGGAGTTACCTGTTAAAATCTCTCTAGCACAGATCAAGTCTGTTAAAGGTAATTGATGTTAAAGGAGCGAACTAGCTGGCAGGAGTTTTCCTCCAGGTAATTCTGTTAAAGCTACTATCTCTGTCTTTCCTGGGAACAAGCTGTGTTTCTGGAGGATCTGTTTGTATGCCTTCCCCATCCCCCAGATGCACAGCCCTCTCTTCTGTCTTTTGCAGCAATGTGATCCTGAGAAGTTGATCACAGAAAGCAAATTCCTCCAACTTGAATCCCTTCAGGAGCTCATGAAGGTGAGAGAGATATTGGGCAAGGGATTGGACTGGTGATGGAACAAGTATGCTGTGCATGATCATGGATATGTGCTATGTACTCGCCTAGCTCCTCTGTCCCCAAAGGAGGTCTTGGACCTATTTGGGATATGAAACTAGTCATTAGTTCAGCTGTTACATGTAACTTCTGTGCTGGCAGCCACAATTGCCTTAGTAGTAGAGGAAGACATTAAATTGTGGAATGCATTCTAAAAGCCTTGAGGAGGTCATGTTAAGTGTTTGAAAATATGTGTAGCTCTGCGTAGGAGCTTAAGGTTATGCTTTTTCATCTTTTCTGGTGTGCTGTGTGCCTAATGAGAACATTCTAGAAGACCACTTTAGAGGCAGGAGCTGTACAGAAATATTTGACTGTGTGCCCCTAGGTAGTGTGGTACCTGGCTGCTGTGGGAGACGTAATAAGGCTGGACTCACTAGCCTTTGGGCTACAGAAGCTCATCTCCCTGGGGGAGGGTAGTTACTTACCTGGTTCTGGTAGTGGCTTCTCAGGCTAGTGTGGAGTTTGAGACTGCTCCAGGGTGCGGAACAAATCTGGCTGCTGCTCACCACTTCCAAAAGCAAATAGTGCAGTGCAACCCTTGTAGGGATGCTGTGTGGGCTGGCAGTGTGTTACCTAATTCCATGGCTCCTTAAAGTACAAGCGCCTTTCCCTTCAGGCTGCTGTAATTGCAGTTCACTGGCTTCATCAATAGGGTGCATGACACTATTGACACTTATGCTAAAACAAAGGAAAGGTTTATTTATCAAGGCTTGCTGCAGAGGTTCAGAAGAATAAGTATTGAGTTTCAAAATAAAGATAAGTGAGTAAACCCCAAAGAACAATACTTAAAACAGCTAAAGCAGAACTTGCTGTTTGGATCACACAAAGACCACTACGTTGCTGGCCCACGTGGAGAAGTGGTGACTCAGTTTTTGTGTGCCATGTCAGTTCCGGGGGAACATTTTGCTCTGACCCCTATTATGTCAGAAATTCTCCCTTGATATGCAAGCTGATGGCTTGAGAGGAATAATTCCAGTATTTGTAATCGTTTCTAGGTATAGCTGCCTGTTCTGTGCTTCACATATTCTTAGCAAGAAGCTGCTGGCTTTCAGAATTCCTCTCCATCTGAGAGACTTCGTCAGGGTTTAACATCCTTTAAGTTCATCTTGCATAATAAAAAAATACAATTTTCCATATATTTAGCTTGACCTCTATCCAGTGCATTTTTGATAGACTATGCATGACCTCACCAGACAGTGGAGTGCAGTTTGCCCAGACTCAAAGCATTCTGTTGGTCCTCACTTGTTGGTCCCCCAGTTTTGGGGGCTTGTGATTCACAAACATTTCCTGGCTTTTCTAGGCTCTAATTTCTGTGACTCCTGACGAGGAGACATATGATGAAGAGGATGCTGCCTTCTGCTTGGAGATGCTTCTGAGGATTGTACTAGAGAATAGGTATGACCTTGAAATACCTGCAGATTCACTGTAAATGTCCCTGCTTTACTGCAGCTGCTGCCTGGGTCCAGGGAGTGAGTTCCTTATGTGCTTGATTTGCCAGCTGAAGCAGCATGTGGCTGTAATTTCAGGGCTTAGCAATTCCACTCTAGCATGTGCAAACAGAGGGGCTATGAGTTATTGCTTGATATCCTGAGATTTGGAGAACATAAACTAAACTGTGGAAGGAGAATTCTCCCACCTGATTGCTTTGCAAGTAATGAAGTAAATAAGAATTTTGGCGGCTTTGTTGTTTCTATGTGTCTGTTCTTATATCTCCCGGCTGGAGTCTTTCATTGAAATGAAGAAATACTGGGTTGTCTGGAGTTCTGGGAAAGGTAGCTGGACCCCGCTTGTCTCATCTCCTTTCATCCTACCCTTTCCCTCCTCCTTGTTGTGGCTAGGGACCGTGTGACCTGTGTCTGGCAAACTGTCCGAGACCACCTCTATCATCTCTGCGTCCATGCGATGGAGTTCTGCTTCTTGGTGGAAAGGGCAGTGGTGGGGCTGCTGAGACTGGCAATTCGGCTCCTTCGTCGGGAAGAAATCAGCGCGCAGGTAAGGGATTTTTGAAAGTCAGTTACTGAGTTTTGTGGCTACACCTGGCAAAACAGGAAACCAATTGCTGTTGGATGGACCCACATTTAACCTATCTGTGCTGCAGGTAACAACGAACAGCAGTTGTAAGTAGCTCTAAATAAATGAAGGGGGACTTTGCTGGAGAATGGAGTGTAAATAATAGAGGCTGTTATTCTTGTCTCCTTCTCTGGCCAGGTTCTCCTCTCATTACGTATTCTGCTCATGATGAAGCCAAATGTGCTGTGCAGAGTTAGCCATGAGGTTGCCTACGGCCTCCATGAACTCCTGAAGACCAATGCTGCCAACATTCACTCCGGGGATGACTGGTACACGCTCTTCACCCTCCTGGAGTGTATTGGGTCTGGGGTGAAGCCGCCTGCAGCCCTGCAGGTTACAGCAAGGGCAGATAACGACACAGGTAAGACGGGCCAGCTTTTGCTAGGAAATCTGATGCCTGCCTGCCAGATAAGCAGCTGCTTCCTCAAGCTTTTCAATTAGCAAAGGGGACTGCAAGAAAACAAAGCTGATATTAAACTACATTAGCAAGATTAAAGACCAGCACCTGCTGTTCGCTCCTACCCCATGGTCTGTCCCTGTCTCTACTCTGCCATCTCTTCCTACTCAGTGAGCAGCAGTCCAGGTGCTAGTCCCTGGGGGAGCAGTGGGAGGAAAATTGATACCAGTTGTAGCAGCTGTAGAAGGTCTTTGCTCTACCCAAGGAGCATTTTCTGCTGGTTGTGGTCTGGTGCCTTGGGTAATATAGCCTTAATCTCTCATCTGGGTGTGTAATGTAAACCCAGCTGTTGTTCCTGTCATACTTGCTTCTTTTGTGGGACTGACTCCTTTCTGTCCCCGTTTTAAGGATCTCGTAAAGGAAGTTGTTCTTTAAAATTCTATTTCCAAATCCATTTGTGTTCAGAGTGTCTGAACCATTCCCACAAGACCAACCCACTATTTCCCACTTCTCTTGACTGTGTTAGAAAGACAGTCTTTTTCAGCAAACTGTTCCTGTTTCGCTTTAGCCAGCTGGCAATGTATTTGAGGCTGACAGCTTCAGACTTTTAAAGCAAACAGCAAGAAAAGACTTTTCCAGAAGCCTTCATTTTCTTCTTTGCTTTTCTAAAACTTCCTTGCTAGGTCCTGATGCTTTGCGCTAGACAGATGGGAGAAACCTGATTTTGCAAAACCCCTGTGGCCTTTGCCTTCTGGGCTAATGCTGGGCTCTCTTCTCCTTTTTTTTTTCTTTTTTCTTTTTTCTTTTTTTCTTTTTTCTTTTTTCTTTTTTTTCTTTTTTCTTTTTTCTTTTTTTTCTTTTTTCTTTTTTCTTTTTTTTCTTTTTTCTTTTTTCTTTTTTTTCTTTTTTCTTTTTTCTTTTTTCTTTTTTCTTTTTTCTTTTTTCTTTTTTCTTTTTTCTTTTTTCTTTTTTCTTTTTTCTTTTTTCTTTTTTCTTTTTTCTTTTTTCTTTTTTCTTTTTTCTTTTTTCTTTTTTCTTTTTTCTTTTTTCTTTTTTCTTTTTTCTTTTTTCTTTTTTCTTTTTTCTTTTTTCTTTTTTCTTTTTTCTTTTTTCTTTTTTCTTTTTTCTTTTTTCTTTTTTCTTTTTTCTTTTTTCTTTTTTCTTTTTTCTTTTTTCTTTTTTCTTTTTTCTTTTTTCTTTTTTCTTTTTTCTTTTTTCTTTTTTCTTTTTTCTTTTTTCTTTTTTCTTTTTTCTTTTTTCTTTTTTCTTTTTTCTTTTTTCTTTTTTCTTTTTTCTTTTTTC
>NW_008795129.1:4402880-4406449 GCF_000699145.1 Aptenodytes forsteri
CTGCTTCTGTCTTTGCTGAGATTGAGCAATACTTGACTGTGGCACCTTGCACATCAGAACATTAGTTCTCTTTACCTCCTTCTGAAAATGTTTGGTGCACTGTGTTCACAGCAAGTCTGTCTCTCTGCTGGTGAGTTTCTAGATAATGTTGAATGATGGAGAGAATGAATTTTTGCTTCTAAATAACATGATATCAGTAGCTTAAATCTGGCCCTTGCAAAGATTTGTGTGCTTGGGATGTGTGAAATTTTAAGGTTATCCTAAAGGTCAGGGAAGGTAGATCTGACAGGTGTGGAACATGCTAATGTAGATTGCTGTTCATGAGAGACTTTACCAGTATTAGTGTGGAGCTGAGTGACCCCAGAGGCCCTACGTGAGTCATGTCATTCCGTGTTGTGCTTTTGGAGTTGTCTTGGTTGAACCTAGCACCTCCAGTAGTTCTTAAAGTGTGTAGTACGTCTGATTCTTTCCCCCAGGGTCAAAGCATTGGACTTCCTGCCCTCTTTAAATCCACGGTCAGGCTGACAAGTGATGTAGTAGAGGATGGAAAGCCCCTTCCCTCTGAAGGGGAAAGCCAAACATAGCTATAGGGGAGAAACAGTGTCAAAGATCTGTGTTTCCTGCTGTCTCCTGTGCACGCTCCTGTCATAGTTGTTCTTCCTCTCACAGGAGGAGAGGCCTGGCCTAGCTTCTTCCAGGGCCCACTGGTGGTTCCTAGCTGATGCTGATCTGACTAATCTGGATTGCTTCTCCCTTATTCACAGCTGCTCTTCCAAGTTCTTGATTTGGCTTTGATCTAAAACCCATGCCTTTTGTCTTGAAGGTGCTCAGTCAGACAGTGAGGTCTCCTCCTCCTGTCATCCAAGTGACATGAGCCTGGACCGTGGCTACACCTCTGATTCGGAGGTGTACACAGACCACGGGAAGCCAGGCAAGATGCATCGCTCGGTGACAGATGTGGATGTCATGAACAGTGGCTGGCTAGTGGTGAGTAGCCAATGGGCTCCTGGTGCCTGAAGAAGACTAGTCCTAGCATGGTTGTGGGCAGAGGGTGTGGTAGGGAGAGAAAGAATAAGGCAGTAGAAAAGAGAGCTAAGATGACCTGACAATGTAAAGGGAGGATGTGGGGAGGAGATGCAGATGGAGCGGAGAAAGCTTGGAGGCAAATGAGGAAGGGAAATGGATCCTACAAAAACATTACCTGTTAGCTTCAGAAGAAAGGCCCTTTCAGCGTGTGCGTGAGGTGCTGCTGTTATGCTACCCTCTCCTGCTACCCTCTTGCTGTGCCCTGCAGGTGGGGAAAGATGACATTGACACCTCCAGATCCACTGCTGGGCTCAGCAGGCTGGGGCCGTCTCCTCTTGTCAACCAGTACAGCCTGACTGTGGGGCTGGATTTGGGCCCACATGACACAAAGTCTCTCATGAAGTGTGTGGAGTCCCTGTCCTTCATCGTGCGAGATGCTGCCCATGTTACACCTGAGAACTTTGAGCTCTGTGTCAAAACCATCCGCATCTTTGTGGAGGCGAGCTTGAATGGGGGTAAGATGGCCCTCGGTTTGACAATCAGAATTGGGCTTGGGATGGCCTGTCAGCAAGAATTGTGAAGTATACTGTCAGAGAACGAGTCCCCAACCCCCAGAAAATGGTCTGCTGTGAGAAAAGTGTCCTGGCTTCTGCTGGCAGCAGGGACCTTATTCTTATCCCTCTCTCTGGGTTGGAGGGGAGGTCTGGAGCTGATGTGGAGCTAGCAATATCAGCTGTTGCTGAAGGCTGTTCCTAACGGGTGCTGGGTACCTCTTCAAGTGGGAAGTTGTCATTTCACAGGACAGGGCCCTCCGCTGCGGATATCAAAAGGTGGCTGCTGTGTGTGTTGAAAGGCAGAAAATTTTGTGGGGTAGTGCGTGTATGGTATGTTGCTGCCTTTCACTTTCTAGGCTACAAGTCCCAGGAGAAGAGAGGGAAGAGCCACAGGTATGACAGTAAATCCAGTCGGTTAAAAAAAAAGCCAAAGGAGAGCTCCACACGGCGATCACGGGTCTTGAGCCAGCACCAGGCGCACACACACAGTGATGAGGATGAGGATGAGAGCATCCCTGCCAGCTACCACACTGTGTCTTTACAGGTTAGTCAGGACGTAAGTATAGCAAGGATTTCCTCCTCTCCTTTCCCAATCTCAGGGCCTTGCTAGGGAGTCACTGGGATTCTTCATGGGGTGAGGGGGGGCTGCGTCCTGGGTTAGTGGGCACTGGATGGCAGAGGGTGGCTCTGCTGGCAGTGTGTGGTTCTGCAGTGAAAGAGGAAGACTGCAATTTGGACAGGCAAAAGCAGAATAGCAGTGGAAAGAGAAGTCCTCTGAAAAGCGAGGAGGGTGGCGGGGTCTGGAGCTGTGAGTCACTATAGTAGGTAAGATGGATGTGGATCAAGGGCATTTGGAGGCATGAGGTTCATGTAGGATTAGTGAGGAGTCTGACAGGGCATCTGAGCTTGTAGAGAGGGGAAAGCCTCGTGGGCTGAGGCACTGGGATTTCAAGTACAGAGGACTGAGATGAGGGAGTCATTTCTCTCTCCAGCTGGTACTTCAAAGGTGCGAAGGCATGGGCCTGCTGACTGCCAGGCTGTTGGGCCTCAGTTCAGCAGTAAAGTGACTAGAGTGCTGTCATTTGTCCATATGGAGCTGTTCTGAGGGAGCTTTGCTTGTGCTTCACGCTTTTTTTTTTTTAAAAAAAAAAGTTGCAGAGAGTTGTCCCTGGACAGCATAGCTGTATCACTGGGTTTCTCCCTCTGCCTGGGAGAGTCAATGCTCTGTGCCAGGAAAGGCTCCATTCTTTCTCCTGGCAGGATTGGGATGCTGTTCCTCGAAGATGGGATTGACGTGGCTACTGAACTGACACAAATCTTGCTGTGTCATCACAAAGATGCCTGGCACTTGACCACTTAGGGAGGGCACAGACAGCAGGGCCTGACACCGTCTCCATAGCTGTACATGGTTATGTGCATACAGGAAGCAGGCTTGAGTAGCTGTGAGCCTTTTAGCATTGGTTTGGGGAAGAGCAGAGACCAGGGGTGCTTCAAAAATTTAAGTGCTGTATGTTGCTTAATGCGATGCTTGACTTGCAGCTCCTGGACCTCATGCACACCTTGCACACACGAGCGGCCACCATCTACAGCTCCTGGGCAGAGGAGCAACGCCATCTAGAGACAGCAGGGAGGAAAATTGAAGCAGATTCCCGAACACTGTGGTCCAACTGCTGGTGTCCTTTGCTACAGGGTAAAGCCATCCCCTTGTGATGAGAGTGAGCAGAGACACTTCGAAAATAATGGCAGCACTGAGGAAAGTTGAGGAGCCAAGAACTAACTGCAGAAAGCAGGCGGAGGTTGTTTTTAGGGTCTGCTGTAATTGAAAAAGGACTGGGATCAGATCCGGAAAGGTATCTTTAGCATGAGTTAGCTGCCAGCTTGCTTCTGGACCTGACAGTAGATTCCCAGTCTGTGGCCTGGAACAAGTATAATCCTTGTTCTTTTTTTTTTTTTTTTTTTTTTTTTTTCCCCCCCCCTCCCCCCACCCTC
>NW_008795129.1:4406589-4414597 GCF_000699145.1 Aptenodytes forsteri
TTTTTTTTTTCTTTTCTCCCCCCCCCCGAGAGTGTTTGATCTTCACTAGACTTTTCACCCTAGGCTGGGGAAGTAGGGATGTGACACTTTCCCTGTGGGCTTTGCCCTGAATCCCTCTCTTGCAGGTATTGCCTGGCTGTGCTGTGATGCCCGACGCCAGGTACGGATGCAGGCACTCACTTACTTGCAGCGGGCCCTCCTGGTACATGACCTTCAGGCCCTGGATGCCCTGGAATGGGAGTCCTGCTTCAACAAGGTAACGTCCTGGCTGGGCATGTAGGCAGGACAGCATTGTCTGGAAGAGCAAAGCTGTCTGTGGGAGTGGCAGAATGGTGTCCTACTTCAGCACCGTCTTCTTGAGCAGCTTGTTCACCACAACAGATGAGGCATTCCCTACTCTCATCCTGTGAAAAGTTCTTCTGTGCTTAGGCTTCTGACGGAGCCTCTTGGAGTATTGAAATGAATCCACTCATTTCCACTTCCCATTGCTTCTCCCATGCTCTCTGCCTAGAAGCCACCAGCCCCAAAAGCCAGCTCCTTCCTGTAAGGCTGTCTATGCAAATATCATCAGTCCTTTTTTAGCTCTGAAATATCAATGTGTCTGATCCAACAGGTGCTGTTCCCTCTGCTAACCAAGCTACTCGAGAACATCAGCCCAGCTGACATTGGTGGGATGGAAGAAACTAGGATGAGAGCCTCAACACTACTCTCCAAGGTGAGCATGCTTCTGCTGCCTGAAAGCTCAGGGGAAACCATCTGCCTCGAGAAAACCAAACTGTTTGCTGTATTAGCTTCTCAGCATCTCTGGTCTGGATAGGTGTCAGTTTGCTAGTTTGACTGTCTTCAGTGCTGGGCTTCTCCACTACCTTCTGCTGTTGGGACATGCCTTCTTTCCAGAACTGTCTCCATGATCCTGGCCTTCGGGAAAAGTTGTCAGGAAGGAGTTTGTGACTTTATGAAGGATGGAGAGAGAAGTATCTCACCCGACATTAGTTAAAGACAGTCTGTTCTAGTGGTGAAATGACGCATGTCACAAGCTGATAGTACTGACCTAAGGCAGAGAGTCTGGAAGGGCTGGAAGACATGGTGATGCAGACTGCAGTGGCCTCATGCAAAGGAGACAAGATCCACTCCTCTACATATGCAGCTCAGAAGAGTGGAGGCCTCTGGCGTCCTCAGGCTGGGCCTGTGCATGCTCCTAGCCTGCCACAAGGAGGAGGAATTCCAGATTTGCAAGACTGGCTTATCAAGCTATGAGCAACAGCCCTGATACTACTTGTTGACAGTAGTTGTGGGTTTTTTTCTAGGTGTTCCTACAGCATCTCTCCCCGCTGCTCTCACTGACCACCTTTGCTGCCCTGTGGCTGACAATCCTGGACTTCATGGACAAATACATGCATGCTGGCTCCAGTGACTTACTGGTAAGGTGCTGAAAGTGATGCTGCAGTGCTTTGAACAACCATTCATCAGTTTTGACCTTCTAAACTTGAAAGGTGTTTTGTTTTGTTTTTTAACCTCTTAATCCTTCCAAAACCATTTTGTTTCATGGTCTCTCCCCTTGGCGTCTGTTTCCAAGGCAGCCCATCAGCTGCTTTGAGCTTTTGTTCGTTGCTATATGTCCATTCTCTGTGTCCTGAGGAGTCTCTCTGATTACAGCTGGAGGCCATCCCAGAGTCTCTGAAGAATATGCTGCTTGTAATGGATACGGCTGGGATATTCCACAGTGCTGACTCACGGACGGGATACTCAGATCTCTGGGAGATCACCTGGGAGCGGATTGACTGTTTCTTACCTAGGCTGCGGGATGAGCTCTTCAAACAGACAGTCATCCAAGGTACGAGGGGCTGAGAAACCTTAAGAAAACAGGTCTTGGACCCAGTGCTTGCACCTTGTCCAGTACCCAGCTGCCATAGTGCCTGGATGCTGATGAAATGATAGTTGCAGGAGGCTGTGGGAGCTTGGCACAAGGAGGGCAAACTGAGGGTGGGCAAAAGGAGTGAGCAAACTGGTGTGTGGGCTCACTGCTTGTTTTGTTTCCCTAGATCCTGTCCCTAGCATACCAATGGAGCTGCAGCATCAGAAATCAATAGTGTCTGCCCTACCCCCTTCTTCTGCAGGGGATGTGAGACCAGCCACCCACCTGGCTCCTTTGGAGAAGCCCTGTGAACTGGGTGCCAGTGGTGAGTCCTGTATTCTTCTTCCTGGAATCATCTTCCCAGCACGGTGGCACGGATCTGCTTTTCCTTGGTTTAGCGTGATCTGCAGTGACTAGGCTTCTGGTGTTGTGGAACTGTTGTGCTTCCAAATGGATAGGTTGTGGCCTTCTTGCTGAGGTTATTGGGGTGGGCAGAGGTTGGGGCAGAATGCCTGGGATCAGCACCTGTTCCTCAGGGCCTCGTATGAAGGTATGTGGAAGGGGCAAGTCTGAAAAGGCCCTGAGTTGATCTTCAGCCCTGCTTAGCTTTGAGCTGAAAGGTGACATTGTCAGGGCCTGTATAAGGATGTATTTTGTCTCTTCCTTTTTCCAGAGTCTGAGAGAGCCACTGCACCTGCCTCACCCACCATCAGCACCTCTGCCTCTCCTTCTTTCCCAGCATCAGCTCCAACAAAGACAAGCCCCGTTACAGACATACCTCCTACGACAGCACAGCCGCCACTCATCCTGCAGCCTCTTGCCTCTCCCCTGCAGGTTGGGGTGCCACCTATGACTCTTCCAATCATTCTCAACCCAGCCCTAATTGAAGCCACCTCTCCTGTTCCCCTCTTAGCTACACCACGGCCCACTGACCCCATGACAACCTCTGAAGTCAATTAGTTCGAGGGTGTCTGAGACCTGTCTGCTGAGGAAGCTCTGTGGGTGGAGGATGCTGGCCAAATGTTCTCTGGCAGCGGGCATGTTTGTTTTAGAAGATGATGCTAACCTGAGCAGAAGGGCTGCTGCCACAATCCCCTTGGAGCACATCACATTCTGCTCCCTTCTTGTGGCAACCACCTAGAAATCCGCCTAGAAATCCCTGTCGTCTTGGAGGGGTGCCCAGTTTCACTGACCAGTCTCCTTCCCGCCTTCACAATCTCAGGGGCCAGGCAACGCCCACACCCAGCAGCCTGGGACCAAGCTGCCACCAGTTCATCTGGTGAAGAGGGGAAACTCTCTGATGTCACACCAGAGAGGGGCTGCAGTACACAACTGCCTCTCAGATTATTCAGTTCAGTCCCTGGACAATTCCCCAGCCATTCCCTAGCTTTCCTGCCCATGCTTCTGGTCTCATTGCTTTGTTTGGGCTCTGGGCATGCCTGGGTTCAGCAGGTTAAGAATTTTGTGGATTGCTTACAGTGCAGCTCCCAACTTGCTACATAGGGCTTCTTGTCTGCTGTAGCCACATGCTTTCCTTCTGCAACATGGATCACAGCAGTCCCCATGCCAGATATGGAGCAGGCAGCAAGGGAGTCTGGCGGGGGCAGCACTGCTTTCCTCCCTTCTCCTGTAAATATAATCAGGCTTTCTGGTTGGAGAGAGCAAATTCAGAAGGCTCTGCCTAGTTGAGCAGATGAGAAGGAAATGCAGAATCCCATGAGCTGAGAGCAGAGCACCATGGCCATCTCTCAAACAGTGCTTGGGGAGACACTCCCCCGGGGTGCACAGCAGTGCTGCGTTGGCCGCCACTCGCTACATTGGCCTCTTGGTGTCCAACCCCATTCCTTAGGAGAACGTCCTCTTCAGCTAGAGAAGATCTGCTGACAGATGCCCAACAAGTCTGCTGTGCTTTCTCTTGGAAGCTCTGCAGAGATTGCACCCTTCTGCGTCTTCTAGTTGTTGGGAGCCCACCTCCTTCTCCACCTAGAACGCCCCTGCAGCTGAGGCCCTGGCAGTCATTTTTGTGCTTCTGCCTTGCAGCAAGGATGTCCTGCTCTTCCACCCTGTCATGCCCAGAGCAGAGCTGGCTGCCTGGCAAGCACTGCATCTCCGTTCTTCCTCCTCTCTCGATTAGTTGGCTAAATTCTCAATAATACCAATCTCAGAAATCCCACTGGTGACTGGGAGGGGCATGGGCGTGACTCCAACCCAGTGTATACTGTACTGAGAGGAACCTGCGGTTGGGGTGGGAGTACAACCAGTGTACATAAGAGTAAATGGCTACAAATCCAATGGACTTTTTACAGTGTAATAAATACATCCTGTAAATGAATGCTCTAGCGTTGCACTCCTTTTCTGTCATGGTTCTGCGGCTCAGAGCTTTGGGAAGAGTGGAGTTTAGTTGTCAAGGTGCTGTGCCCGGCTGCCAGCCTCCTGGCTCCATATAGCAGGATCCTCCAACAGAGTGCTCTGTCTGCGGGGAGCACGGAGGGACTTGCCCTAACAAGTGGTCAGCTCATAGCGGGGGGCTGCAGTAGAGGTTGGCCATCAAGGGGCTAAGCAGAAATGGTTCCCATCACGGGCAAAGCAGAGCTGTAACAGCTAGATTGCTCTTGCTTCTGGCAAGAAGTGTCGGCTGTAAAATTTCTGGTGTTATGTTGGTGTGTGCTCGTGCACCACCAGGACTGAGGGCGGAGACTAGGGCTGAGGAGCAAGTGCCCTGCGGCATCTCGGCATGCAGCCAGAACAGAGACCTCGGGGACTTTGGAGAAAGGAGCATTTTCTGTCTGATGAGGAAGAAATCCTCATTTCCACTGACAGGACTTGGAGAGGGCGTGAGAGATCCTGGGCTCTTCCAGGGCTAATGCTTGCCATGGATATGGACAACCACACATACTTCCCTCCCGGTTTTTTCTACTTTGTCTTGTGGCAAGATCCACGCAGTGCCACAGTGTCCTTAGAGCTGCGTGAGGCACCAATGCGTTTCCTGTCACAAGGATTCCAAGAGACTCCTACGGGCTTGAGAAGGGGTTTGAAAACTTGGTGTTTGTTTGAATTGCATGAGCAAAGGTCTAAATATTGCATAGTGGAAGAGTAATGTGCATACTAAGAAAGTCCCATTAATAAATCCTGGTTCCCTTACCCCATTTCCACCGTTCCTGGAATATTTTCACTGCTGCAGCCTTCTCTTCCTCACCCTCCACTGCTTCCAGACTGTGTCCTTCCAGCCCTTAGATGTTTTCATTCATGTATTTGAATCCTCGTGCTGCCCATGGCCCTTCTGTATCCAGCCCACCTCTCTGTCTTGAATTTCTGAGCCTTCAGTTCTATTTACAGCTCTGTTTTTCTGAGCTGCCTCCAAAATGCTCGCTGAAACCTTTAGATTATTAACTCTTTGTAAACCATTGCTCAATTGTCAAATGCCTCGATGGCAGCACTACTGCCCTCTGATCCCCGGACGGTCCTTTGACTTCTTGGAGTGGTGTCAGCTATTGGCAAAGCCCAGTTTTTCCTGCTGCCTTCAGGGAGCTGTTTGGGGGGTGCTATGTTTTAAACTGTGTTTGCAAACCCAGTTTCTACTGAGAGCATTACATCTTAATTCAGACAATTGCGGTGCAAAGCAAAAGCCACCCGAGGAAACTGCAGGAAGCGGGACTGGAATGGAAAGAATGTCAGCTGGAAAGACAGACAGAATTGCACTTTAAACAGTTTTCACTAGACTGTAAATAGGAATGGACTGGAAAACCAGAAAAAAAATTCTTTGAATGTTGTTTGGATTTTGCAGTAACAAGGTTTCATGTGTTACAGAGAAAAAATAACAGGGGAAGTGTTTGAACCGAAACAGAGATGGAACCAACTGACAGGTAGCATGTGCTGTTATATACATATTTTTATCAATAAGTCTCTTGAACTCTCTTTGTAACTTAAATTACATACAAGACAGCCATACTACCAGCTGCTGTTGGTGAGGAGCGGTGTTCACAACACTAGCCTTCAGGTTTGTCCCAGCATATCCTTTTTCTAGTCTTGGACTTCTTTCTCATTTTTACGGGTCTGACTCACTGTTTTCCAGAGGAGGCTGGACAGACATCACCCTAGTTTGGGTTTACGTACCTCTTCTGTTCCCATTTACATCGAGAACTTCCACCGCTGAAACAGAATAGAAATAAGTATTGGGACTTAGCGTGTGTCAGTAGGACGCGTTACTGTGGAGCTGGTGTTTTCCTCATTGGTGTGAAGCTTCCTAGTGGGAGAAAGCCCTACTGAAAGATGAGGCATGGCTGTAGAACTTAAATTTGGCACTGAAACGTGTGAAACTGAAGCAATGCTGCTTTTAGATTCAATTTTTAAATTGAATCTGAGCATACTCAGAAGACCTGGTCTGAAGGAAAGATTTCCATGAAGTATCTTCCAACAGTGCGCTGGCTTTTTTAGAAGTTACCCGCACTCCTAGAAAATGCCAGCTGTTGAACTCCTGGAAAAATGTGCGCCTGTTACGGAGCTCAGAGTATCCTGTGCCGTGCTCCTTTGCCCCACCTGCACGGAAGGCACCCCGGCGGGGTTTGTACCGCTCACCCCGTGGCCCAGGAGCAATCTGAGCCCCGCCAAGGCTGCTGGAGGCGGCAGCTGCTGCGCTGCTGGCCCGGCGCCTGCCGCCCTGACCGGCATTGTTCCCACCACAGTCTGTCCGTGCGGCCGTGGGGGCTGCTGGGAGAGGGAGGGCCAGGCCTGCTGTCCGCCGGCAGACAGAAGTTCAGGGGGCAGCTTTGGGAGCACAACCGGCTCAGGAGCAAAGTTCTAGAGTGCAGCTCCTGCAGTGAAAGGTCAGGGAACTGACGTGCTGAACAGCAAGGAGAGACTCCGGGCCTGCGAGGAGGCTGCCTGGAGTGCGAGTCAACGCGTAGGAAGATGAGATCCCCTGAGACTACAAGTCCCAGTATGCAATACTACTCCTCCAGTTGCATAACCTGCAACCCTGGCCCCGGGCGAGGTGGTGGGCGGCCGGAGCTCCTCTCCCATGCAGGCCAGGGGCAGGTGCTGTTCCCGGGCAGCTCCTCTCTGCAGAAGGCAGCGGGAAGGTGCAGGCCTCATGAGCACCGGCCGCTCCGGGGCCCGAGGAGTGCATGCACCCTTTGGCTACGCCGGATGTTTTGGGACTTGCAAACACATGCCTGCAAGCAGCTGCGGGTGGCTGGGTGGGTTACTGCTGAGTTACTGATAGGGAAATGGGGCTGCCGTGGCCTTGCCGCAACCCGGCTGCTCTGCCAGGGGCAGCTGTGCTTCCTCTTCTCAAGTTTTCCACATAAGAAAAATGGAAATTTCTCTGGGCAGCAGGGTTGGTGGGTGGCTGCTAAACTTAATCCCTAGGTGAGCCATTTGTAGAAAGTGTCTGGGAAAGGAGGGGTCAGGCTAACCGGGTTGGGGTGGTGCCTGCAGGCAGTGGCTTGCAGCGTGTGCGAGGCAGCTGAGGTGTCGCTAGCCATTTGGCGAGAGCGCAAGATCAGTCAACACAGGAGCACAAACTGAGCCTTGTCTTCAGGAGGGAAGGCTGAGCCCTTGTTAACCCTCTTCCCATGAGGAAGAAGAGGGGACTCAGTAAGGGCTGAGTGTCTGGCCACTACCTGGTGCTGTACCTCCTGCCTCACCCCTGTGCTGAGACAGTGCCCTTTGGGCCGTGCTTCCTGGAGGAGCCCACGGCCTCGTAGACATGGGGACAGGGATGGTGTCTGGGGCAGAGAGCGCATCACCTGGGGCTGGGGAAGAGACCCCAGCACCCTGCAGCCAGCTGCTGCTACCTGATTCAGCCTTGTCAAAGGCTGCTCCAGGCTGCAGCTCCAGGGAGGGGGGTGTTTGCTGCTGTGCAGTGCCCTGGTGTCTCCTCTGTCCTCTTTTCTTGGGGCCGATGCCAGTGCTGTGGGGCACGTCCCTGTCCTGGGGGTCTTGCCGAGCAGGAGCCTGTCCCTCCACCCCGGCTGCGTCCCGCAGAGGACAAGGGACAGCAGAACTCGCTCTCGGGGTTGCTCCGGCCACAGCCTGCCTGCCCCGCGGACCCGAGCGTCAGCGGCTCCGTGCAATCCTCGCTCCTTGCCTGCCGGCTGCCCTTCCCCAGCCCTGCCCGGCCGGGGGTGCCGGCGCGTCCCCCCGGGCCGGCAG
>NW_008795129.1:4415054-4420470 GCF_000699145.1 Aptenodytes forsteri
CAGGGGGCTGGAGGATGCTGCGGGATGTTGCGAGGCGGTGGGGGGGTTGCGGGGCACCACTGAGCCCGCATCATCTTGGGGCGCTTCTGCACGCTCAGTTGCTTCCACGCCTCCCCGTCCCCCCCACAGCCACCCTGCGTGGTCGCTGCATCCCCTGCAGCGGCGCTGGCATGTGCCTCCCTGGCCTCGCGCCCCTGACACCCTGTGGGATCGCGTGCCCCTGTCCAGGCGTGAGTGCGGCAAATGCTTAGGCAGCACGGGAACGGCCTTGGGAGCGATGCCACCGGCGCAGGTCCTGCAGCGCCAGGGCGGTAACCAGCACATGAGCACCCATCCCATCCCGGCCCCAGATGGGATGGATGGGAGGGCCAGGGGACGTTTGTCCCTTGTGCTGGGGGCAGAGGCTGTGTCACCTGGCTGAGCAGCACTAGCCCACCCTGCCGGTCCCTTCCCCGGGCCTTGGCCCTGGGATCTCAGCTGGTCACATAGGGCTGTCCTGCCCCGGTCCATCAGCCCCCCTGTGCCTCTGCTGCAGGGGCGGTGGGCGCATAGGTGATGGGACTTTCTGGGGTGTGGGATAGAGCAAACGCACCCCATACCACACGGGTCCCTCTGAGAGCTTTCCCCCTGTGGTATCCCCCATCCTCCTACACGACAAAGCCGAATGCTGACCCTGGTGCAGGGAACTCATACTCCCAAGTTTTTCCCCTAGATGCCCCACAAAGCCCTGGCTGTCTCCCATGGGTGACCCTGGGGGGCAGAAGCCCCTCCAGCCCGGAGCAGCATGAGTGGGAGGTGCTGCTCGTGGTCCTTGCTGCCAGAGCTGCCCTGGGAGGGGGGGTTTCAGGCCCTTTTTTGTGGCCCCAAACACGTCCTGCAGCCACCCGGGGGATGCTGTATCCCCCAGCGCAGTGGCAGGGTGAGGCTGGGCGGTTGCATGTGGGAGCATGTGGCCCATGAGGGGGCCTGGCATGCAGAGCTGTGCGGGGGGACCAGGTGGATGGGGGCACATCCCACTGGGGGAGGGCAGTGCCGTTTGTACCTCTTTTGGCTTATTCCCCCTCCCAGGAGGGTGCGGAGGGCTGGAACGGGGACTGGGTGCTTGGGGGAGACCTGTGCTAGGAAGTGGCTGGGTAAGGTGTCTGGGGGGGGGCGGTGCTCTTGGTGGGTGGCCCTTGGGGTGGGCAGCGCTGCCCCTGGGTTCCCCCCAGCTGTCCTGCTTTTTGCCCCGGCGCCTCTCTGCTAGGATCATCCTTTTTGCAGCCCGGCTGTTACGTGGCCAGCTTGGGAGGGAGAGGGGTTTTCTTACCGGTGCCGGGGCCTATTTTTAACCTGAGCTGTTTACAGCTGGTGGTGGAGATTTGAACAGCACAGGGCCACCCGCTGCTGTGGCTGCTGGGCGGGAGGGCTCCTTGCCAGCTGGGGGGGCCACGGGGCCGAGACCCCCCCCTGGAGCTGAGCGGGATGCATGTCCTGAACCCCTTGTTATGCTGACCGAGGTGCAGGGGTGACTCCACGGTGAAATGCTCTATGGAGCTGATCTGCCCAAAGTGCCCTGCTAACGCACCAGCTACTTTTCCAGGCTTCTTTTAGCTCTGGGTGCCGTCCAGCCAGGGGCCGAGGGAAGCACGGCAGGGCCCAGTGGCCATCAGGTGACACCCTGCACGGCTGTAGGCTGGCGGAGAGCCCCGATGCCGGGGTGGGGGGCTCTGTGGCAGAGCAGCCCCCCAGAGCCCAGGGAGCACGGCAGTGCAAAGGGGAAGAGGCCCCGCGGGAGCAGCTGCATCCACACTAAACCAGAGTCAGAGGCAGCTCTCAGCAGGGATGGGGGTACTGGGCAGGGGGACCTGGTTCTGGCAGCAAGAGCTCCCTGGAGCATGGGCTGGACTCATGCACTTGCTTTTCTTTTTCCTGCTTTGTAAAGCCAGGAGGTGCCTCAGGGTGAGCGCTGGCCCCTGGCAGGCAGCAAGGGCTTGTACCCCCCGCTCCCATGGCTGGTCCCTGGGGTGGGCCCCAGGTGCCGGCCGGGAGCAGGGATGCAGGGAGGCAGGCAGCTACAGTAATCCCTGTTGTTGTCTCTCCCCCAGGTACGCCATGGCACTCTCCAACAACCACATCTGCCCTGTCCACAACTGGTAAGGCCTGGGGGGGCAGCGGGGGCCCTTCGCCAAGGACGGGCTCAGTTAAAGACCCCGGTAATGTCAGGTCCCCTTCTGGACCTGTCCCGCTTGAACCATGCCATGCTGTGCCGGACCACTGGGAAGCTGAGGCTCCCCTGCACTGTCACCATGCTGAAAGGGGGGTCCGGGGCCAGGCTGGCCCGAGGAGGGGGCTGAGATGGTGGGAGAGGTGGGAGCATCGAGCGGGGCACAGAACCACCTTCTCCCCCAGGAGATACGACGGTGACAGTGATGGGGCACAGTCGCCCCAGGGCATGTGTCTCCTGTCCGGCCCCACGAGTGGCTTTTGGGAGCAGAGCCTCTTGGGGATTAGCTGCTGGCAGGGTTGGGCCCTGCGTTTGCAAAGCGGTGAGGATGCCAGGGCCGAGCAGGGCTATTGAAAGCCGCCCTCCCTCCCCCGCCCAGGCTCGCCTGCGGTTACGGCTGCTCCGGTGAACGGTCCAGCCCTGCTTGCAAACCAGGCGGGGAGAAGGAGGCCATTGAAAAAACACAGCATGGAGAAAGTATGAAAATAAGTGGTCAGGGAATTACAGAGGGCCGTGTGTCTCCATGGAAAAGGTTGAGGCTTGCTTGCTTGAGGTTAAATCTGGCAGTGCCAGGGCGACGGGATGGCCCGGTGGCGCCCGGCCACCCCACGGGCAGAGCTGCCTGCAGCACCCTGGGATGGGGGACGAGGCGCAGGAGAGGCAAGGGCTGGGAAAAAAAACCTGTTTGCTCTCTTGGCAACTTCTTCTGCAGGGTTTTTGGCTTGTTGTGTCTCCTTAAAAATCTGCCCAGAAAAATCCGTGTTAGTTTAATTCTTGCCGGAGTGTTTGAGGGAGAAGGGGAAAAAAAAAATCCCACTGCCATTTCCTGCCTGATGGCTGATTCTGCCCTGGGAAGAATGTGTGTGTCGGGTTGTCTCCTCTGCACAGCCAGCCCTTAATGATGAATAATGCTTCCCGGCCTCGGGCTGCTCGCTTTAAACAAAATAATAATAAAAAAAACCCTCCCAAACCAAACACAGCCCCAAAAGCGGCCCTTGAGGAGGCTGTGGGGACACATGCCTCGCCGGGGTTGCGGTCGGAAAACAAAGCCACCAGTAAACGAGGAGACTGAAAAAACACCAGAGCCCAGCCCGGCCCTTTCCAAAAAGACCTTTTTAACCGTGCGCTTGCTGAGTGGCTGGAGGCGGCTGATGGTCAGCCTGGGCCAGGGGCAGGGTGGCACTGTCCCCCCCATGGCTCCCGTCCCTGCCGTGGGGCTGGGGGTGTCTGAGGGGGCCCTTTGGGGCACAGGGCTTTGGGCTCCCTGCCTGTGGGGTGGGGAGGGGGCCCTGCCCAGCTGTGCCAGGCAGAGGTGCCGGGTGCCTGGGTGATGCTGCAGCAAAGGGGTGCCCGAAAACCCACTGCAAGTGTGTGCCAGCTCCCGGGAGAGCTGGGACAGCGAGGGGACATGTACCCCCCACACGGGGGAATTTGGTTACGGTTGCAGGCAGCAGCTGTGCCACAGGAAGGTGTCTCGGGCTGATAAGAGCTCTGGGTCCCTGGGCTCACCGAGTCTGTGGCCACAGGAGGCACTTCCAGGGCTCTGCGGTGGTTGCGGGCAGCAGAGCCCTGCCCCAGCCTGGCGGTGCTGGGGGCTGCTAACAGGCCCCCGGGGGGATGCCCTGCCGGTGTGCCAGGCTCCCCAGGGCACCCTCGGGCTTGCTCCTGTCGTGTCCCCCCTCAGGCAGCTCCTCCCAGCTCCTCAGGCAGCTCTCTCCCTCCCAGGCTGGGTGGCACTGCCCTGGGGTGCTTGTGGCCATGGGGGCCATTTCCCACTCAGCTCGGCGTTCCCGCCCATCCCATGCAAGCCCGGAGCTGTCAGTGGCAGCGTGCCTAGCTCCACCCGAGCTCCCACCCCGGGGATGTGTGTGACGGGGCTGGCACACGGGTGCTCCCGCTCCCACCTGGGCCTGCAGGAACCCCTTGAGCCCAGCACCCCGGCCCGTGCACCCAGTGGGTGCATGCAGCCTCCCACCCCGCCATGGCCTCTCCCTTGGAGGCCAGGACTCCGGGTGGGCAGCAGAGCCAGCAGGCAGGGGACAGGCTGTGGAAACCCAGGCGTGATGTTCCCGGAGGACCCTGTTGGGCGGTGGGTCACTCCCTGGAGGGGTTTGTCCCCAGGGTGCGGGCACATCCCTAGGGTCAGGCTGTGCTCGCTGGGGAGCAACTCTGCTGCCATTGCAGGGTCTGTGGGCAGGACACAGGAGGGTCCCGAGCAGCAGCTCAGCTCTCCTAGCCTGTCCCTTTGCTCCCGGCAGGAATTACAACCAGTCGTGCGGTGTGGACAGCACCGGCTCCTGCTGCACGCTGGACCACATCCCCCTCGTCAGGTGAGCAGCTGCGGGGTGGGAGCGTGGGGCCGGCCGGGGGTCGGAACCGCTCCGAGAGCCCCACTGGGGCAACACAGGAGTGTGTCCTGGGGAGGGGAGCAAGCGCCGCACCCCAGTGCCCCCAAGCTGAGGGCTCCCTGGGCCTTGCCTTGTCCCCGCAGCAAGTGTGGCACCCTGCCTCCCGAGAGCTGCTTCTTCAGCCTCATCTGCAGCCTGGGCTCCTTCATGGGTAAGTGCCCGCTGCCGGGGGAGCGGGGCTGGGAGCAGGGTGCCCTGTGGCGCTCACCCCCCGGTGGGGGCAGGGGCGGGTGGTGGGGGGCAGTAGGAGGTGGTGTGCGACGGGGCTGTGTCTTCCTCCCGCAGTCATCCTGGTGGGGCTGCTGCGCTACGCCCACCTCCTGGAGCGCCTTGGGCCATCCCTCCTCAACACCCTGGGGCTGGCCACCGGCTGGGTCTGCGCTGCCGGCCTCACCATGGTCGGCAACTTCCAGGTAAGGCATCTCCTCGGGGAGTCCCCGGGGGCAGGAGGGGTGGGAGGGGCCCTTGGCTGGAGCGGGGCAGTGGCAGCGCTCAGCGGTGTAGGATTTGGGGTGGTTGTTTTGATCGAGCTCCCCCATCTGTGCACTCCTTCACCTCCGCCGGGCGCTGTGTTTCCCCAGGCGCTGGGACTCCTCTTTGCTTGTGCACTCGTAGTTTTGGGTCCAGATTAAGCTGCCGGGTTTGGTTTAACCCTTACTTGAGACCCTCTGCAGGGTCTGCCCCCTCCATGGCGGGCGTGACCCCACGCGGGCAAGGACGTGCCGGCCGGGCAGAGGAGACCCAGCCAAGCTGCCGATGCTCCCGCTGCCGGGCCGTCCCGCTGTGGATGTCTGCTGCTCGG
>NW_008795129.1:4420862-4424894 GCF_000699145.1 Aptenodytes forsteri
CGGCAGGGCTGTTGGCCCAAGGGGCTTGGGAGCTACCACCCCACAGATGAAAGAGACGGAAGCGCTTTGAGATCCCAGCAGCAGACGGTGCGTCCAAATCTGCTCTTCAGCCAGGAGTCGGGCACAGGGCGAGCTGCCTGGACCCGCTCCTGGTACTGCCTGCGCCCCTGCCTGGGCTCGAGCCCACCCCCTGGCGCAGAGCCGTGCTGGGGGAGCACCCTGGGGTGCCGGCAGCAATGGTCTCTCCCCCGCAGGTGGATCATGCTAAGGTGCTGCACTACATCGGGGCGGGGGTGGCCTTTCCCACCAGCATGCTGTTCCTGCTCCTGCAGTCCATCCTCACCTACCGCATGGCCAAAACCCGCGGGCAGTACTGGACCGGCCACTTACGTAGCATCCTTGCCGCTGTGGCCTTCCTCACCCTCGTCTTCAGTATCCTTCTGAAGGGTGTGGGGAGGAGATCCAGGATGAGCTGGCGAAAGGTGGTCCTCGTGGGGGGTACACGCCCCATGTCCTCCATCCTTGGTCTGGCAGCAAGGCACGGTGCCAGGAGAGGGGCTGGGCAGGGGGCTGAGGGCGGGCAGCTCGCTGCAGGTGTAGGCTGGAAGAGCATCAGTATCGGGGCCATGCAGGGGCCGAGGAGGGGAAGGGATGCTTGGTGGGCATCTCTCGGGGCGCTGGGGTGCCCCAAACCAGCCCTGCCCTGGCTGCTGCAGCCCAGCCCAGCCACCGCTGCAGGCTCCAGCCCCACACATTGCAGAGTGGAAGGGCCAGTTAGTTGTGGGTTTTTTTAATGAGACAAAGGTGTGTTGAGCCCTCGGCAATGCAGAGTCCATCTGAGTTACCTATATGGCCAAAGCCAAGTACAAAAGCGCTCTGTGCGGGTGCCAGGCGGGCATGTGGCAGCACCTCTGCCAGCCGGGGCTCACAGGCACCTGCCGGCCGACCTGCCCATGGGACGAGGGAGGGCTCGGTGAGCAGGCGCTGGGGTCCGCAAACACCGTGCCCGGGAGGGAGGGCACAGTGGCAGGCGGAGCGGGGCTGGAAGAATGGTCCCGAGTGTGTGGCTGGGGAGCCAGGGGCTTATCTGGGTCTGAGGTTAGGGATAAATTGGGAAACAAGGTGGTGGTTATTGGGCAGGAAGGGGAAAAAGCATGCGGTGTCCACGGGTCCCAAAGAGGCTGGCTGGGGTCTGGCTGGGGTGAGCAGCGCAGGAGCCTGGGGGGTGCTGGCGGGCCTTGGATGTGCCAGAGGGTCCCCTCTGTCACCGCAACAGGCAGGTGGGCCGGGAAGCAGGCAGGGAGCTGGGAAGGGCAGGAGTGCTGTGGGGCCATGCCACCTTGGGAGGGACAGGCAGGGCATGTAAGGAGAAGGGAGACAGGACTGGTGCCCGTCTGCCATGGCCATGCTGCTCTGTAAGCGCTGGGGACTGGAAGTGGGAAAACAGCGAGCTGTGGTGGAGATGGTGTGGGGAAGGGGCTGGGACCTCTCCTGGTGGGATGGGGGGAGTGAGCAGAGGGCTCTACTCTGTGCACATCAGGTCCCTGCCTCTCCAGCTCTCCCAGATCTTGGTCTCACTGGCAGAAGGCAGGATACTGCCAGAGGCTTCACCGGGAGGCCTGGGAGATGTACCTGCCTTCTCCCCTCACCCGTGGTGGCTCTGGCAGTAGGTTTCCCTAGAGATCCCCAGTAGGGATGAGAGAAGCATAAAGAAGCTCTGGCAGCAGGAGGACCTGGAGGAGAGGGAGGAGGCCCCCACTCTGGGGTGAGCCAGCCGGCAGCGCAGAGGAACGCGGAGTGCTGTGGGGCTGGGACGCAGCAGCCCAAACCCCCTTACCAAGGAGATGGAAGGCTGATGAGTTTTATCGACTTTTGACTGCATCCTGCGGAAGGATGGGAAGCCTGATTTGAGGAAGAGGTGAGGGGTGTGGGGAGGGTGAGGCAGCCGGGCACCTGGCTTGCCCTGAGGGCTGCAGCCTGAGTTCCCCCTGCCCCGGCCTCTTCAGAAAATCCCCGCCTGGCATCAGTCCCATGATTTACTGAAGCTGGTTTAGGCATGTGTGCCACCGCCTCACCTGTGCCGCAGCTCTCCCAGTGCTAGGGGAAGCATGCGGGGTTTCTTGGGTTTAGGGGTGGTGGTGTGGGGGGTTTCTTGGTTTTAGGGGTGGTGGTGTGTTTCCTGTGGAGGGGGGCTGCTCACGGCTGCCCCAGCGTGCAGTGGGATGTGGTCCTCCATGGGGTGGTTGGGGTCCAGCTGTGCTTTCCTTGACGGGGATGCCCTCAGGCGGTGTGTTCTTCATCCAGGAGAGCTTCGTGCTGCAGCACGTGGCTGCCCTGTGCGAGTGGATGTTCATCATTGATGTCCTGGTCTTCTACGGCACCTTCACCTTTGAGTTTGGGGCCATCTCCACAGACACCTTCCTGGTCCTGCTGAAAGCCAGCCGGGCCCCCAAAAGTTACAAAGGCGAGAGCGGCATGTCCAGCACGGCCCACATCCACAGCCACACGGAGGGCCTGGCTATGGCCTGACCCCCACGGGAGGCAGGCTCACGGTGGGGACCCCCAAATTGGGCTCTGCCAATGACTTCCCCCGCCTTGAATGTCTCCGAGACCCCGGCTGCCTCGGGGTGCGTGTGTGCATGTGTGTGCACGTGTGGGCGTGCATTGCCCTCCCCTCCTAGTGGGAGCTGTGGCCGGGGCTCCTCCGGCAGCCGGTGTCCCCTGCAGGAGCTGCCTCCTCTCTGCCCGCAGGGTTTGGGGTCACTGCTGGGGTGCGGGGATGCCAGGCCGGTGCTGCTATCGGCAGAGCCAGGATCTGCCCCTGAGCTTCCGGGGTTGCCCTTGCTGACTCGGGGGCTGTCGGAGGCAATCATGCAGAGGCCCCCTTCTGTAAGGGACGTGGGGGAACAGGGGGCTCACCCTCCCCTCACCACGCAAACCTTGTGTGCTGGGGAGGGGGGGATCGCTGTTCCTCCCTCCTCCACAGCCATGGGGGTAGGGTTCAGCAGAGCAAGCCTTCCAGACAGCCGCTGTGACTGTCAGAGGAGCCAAAACCCCAGAGTGCCTTTTCCCTTCCTCGGGAGCTGATGGCAGTGCCAGTCTGCCTGCACCCCCAGTGAGGATGGCAGCTGGGGGTCTCTCCCTGCCTGCCTGCCCGAGTGGGGGTAGTGCCTTGCACTGATGCAGGATGACACCAGCAGCCCCGGCTGGACCGCACTGGCCCTCCCAGCCAGGGCTCTCCCTGCTCAGGGTCTTCCATGCCTCCAGCCAATGACTTTCCCACATTTTTTCAGCTTGGGGGAGAATTGCCAAGGCAGGTTTCACCTCCTGGGCCACGGCGTTCCTGTGCTCCCTGGCAGCCAGCTAAGGTTAGGAAATGCGTCTTTGATTTACTGTCACACCGGGGATGTCCTGCAAGCACAGTGCCTGCAGAGCGGCGGATTTCCCCTCCATAGCGCTGCCAACCTAAGCTGTCCCGCCGGGGAGCCTGCACGCCCCCAGCCCCAGTCTCCCAGCCTGGGGGTGGGCTGCTGCCAACGCTCCCACCCAGGGAGCGCAGGCACAGAAAGGGGAAGCACTTCTGTAGGAACAGAGGAAGCCCGTGCCCCGTTCTGCTGGGACTCCCAAATCCGTCCTCCGGTGCCTTCCCCACCGCTCAGCCCGGCCAGCGCCTGCCTGGTGAGAGCTCGTCCCACTCAGCCCCAGGCTCCTCAGGCTGAGCCCCAGCCTGCAGCATCCTGGGCAGGGGGCTGGGGTGGAGGGGTGGGGTGTAGAGGAGGATGAATGCCTCTGTGTGTGTGTGTGTGTGCGTGTGTGTGTATGTGTATGTATATATAGATCTACATATATATATACATATATATATAAAAATCTTCCCTTGTCCCTGGAGAGGGGCATTTGCTGCTGCTATGCGCATTGATCGGGTTGGGCTCCCTGATTTGCCCACCTTTTCAAAATCGGCCTATAAATCCACCAGTATATGTAGTTCTAGGAGGAGCATTTCTCACTTTTATATCTAATATATGTTTAAAA
>NW_008795129.1:4425372-4429453 GCF_000699145.1 Aptenodytes forsteri
GTGAGCGCGGCTGAGCCGTGAGCCTGCCGGGCAGCGGGCAGGGCTGCTTGCATCCGTGGGGAGGGCATCTCAGCCGAAAGCACCCGTGTGCCCAGCCCCGGCCCGTGGGGATGCGCCCCGGGGGGGGGATGCTGAGCCTCTCCGCTGAGCCTCCCTGTCCATCCTGCACAGCAGCCTCCCGTGCTCTGCCTGAGCTGAGCTCCTCGGCTCTCACCAGGTGCACGCTGGGGTAACGGGTGCAGATGTATCCTGATTCCCAGTGGAAAGGGAGCTGAACCAGTCGAGAGGTTTAAAGTTTCAGCGCCAGAGCTGCCCGTCCCCGCTGAGGGGTCTGCAGCGGCCAGCCCTCTGCGGATCCTGGCCTCCCGCTCGCCGCGGCCGCCATGCCCGTCCCCGGCTGCCTCTCGGCCAGCTCTTGGGCTAGCTGGGAGAGGAGATGTTGGGAAGATACAGGCTGGAGAGAGATCTGCTGTCTTGGCGTGGGGAGGAGAAAGCAAGTCCCAGCACTGGTGCTGACATCCGTTTCCCTGCCAGTGGGGAAGTTGCTTATTTTCCTGTTTCCGCATTGCCGGTGAATACTGCCCCATGCCATGGCTCTCCCTCCGCGTGCTGATCCCTGCCTGCGTGGTGAGCAGGGCTGGCTTGCTGCCTGCCCCAAGGGGAAGAGATCCGCGCCCGCAGGCTCAGCTAGCTCTACCCCAAAAGAAGCTGTGAACGCTGATGTGGTAGTGATACCACAGGCAGAGTGGAAACCAGGGAGAGTGAGAGACGGCAAACGGCTGGCTGGTGCTGAGAGGGGTTTTCTGAGGGCGCACAGATACACAACTGGAGCCGATGGTTCATAACATAACAGCAAAGCAGCTGATTTACAGGCCCTAGAGGAGAAAACCAGAAGATCAGTGGGTGGCTGGGGTTTGCCAAAACCAACTTGATAGCCACAATGGGAGTAAAGGCATTTTATGCAGAGAGATACGAATGTCTTCGCGGTGCTCAAGGGCAGGCTGTCGGGGAGGGGAAGGCTTGGACAGCTTTCAGGGAGAAGGGATTTCTCTCTGCCACGCTTGCAGGTCAAGGACTTGGTTTCCAGGAAGTGTCTCAGAACAAAGTCCCTGTGAACCCTGTGTGAGAGGGACTTGGCAGCCCCTTGCCAGACCCTTGCCAGTAGCTGTTGGGACTCCTGGGATGGAGCAGAGCACAGGATTTGTGCAGAAAGCAAGGTCAGGTATTTAGGGCCATCATTTGCAGGCGTTAGCAGGCCCCAGGGGAAACAAAAAGCACAGGGAATAGTATGTTAGAGGAGCAGCCAGCTGGGTGGCTGGAACACGTCAGCTGTACACCAGGGCGGTTCGGAGCAGAGCTGTGCTTGTGCCGCCTCCTGCGTTTCTGGAGCACCCTTTCCCATGGCTGCTAAACACTCCCGCTGCAGACAGACTGACGGACGTTTCCCTCCCGCCCGCAGGGCATTGGCTCTGCAAGTCAGCCGGCAGTCACGGGAGGAAAGAAAATAGCACCTGCATTACTAGGTCATGTTCAAGGAGCTGCAGGCATGGAAGAACGGCTTTAACTCGTGCCGCTTGCCGGCGGCTGGCCCTTAATTGAAGCAGTCTGGCTGGCACGGGGAAGCTGCGCCATCCGGCAAGGGTGCCGTGGCAGTGCTGCGCTCCAGGGCAGGGAGCTGGTGCTGCTCCGGGCAGTGCGTCGCAGGCGGGTTGCTGCTCTTTCCCCCTGTTCCCAGCAGTGCCTGGAGAATCCTTCCTGAGCCCTAGGAAGGTCTGAAGATAAGGAGGAATTAGCCCAGCAAAGGGGGGCTGCAGTGTGTGTGCAAGCCCAGGGTCCAGGCCAGATGCTCTGGGGTACCATGGAGCAGGGGATGCTACTGATGGCAGGAGGGGGATGGGTCCTCTTCTGGGATGTATGGGGGATAAAAGCTGAGTGTGCTACTCTCCTAGGGGAAACCCGGGGTCCTGGGGGCCTGAAGGGCACGGCTGCTCGGTACAGGAGGCAGGACTTACCTCGAGAGCAGGTCTGAGGTTGCCTGAGGTTGCTCTTCCAGGAACAAGGAAGTGGGGGACTACGCTCTAGCTCTGCTCAACGAGCAAGGTGGGCTTCCTCTAACGCGCACTGTGCAAGTGTGTAGGTATACAGCCAGCAACCTCGCAAGTGAGCCAGAGCTGCGCGCGCTGGGGAGACGCAGGCGCAACCCCATGATATTCCTTAGTCATGCTGTTTGCTGCAACAAGTGGAAGTGTCCGTGGCAGCGATGAGTGAGCTGTGGAAACCCCTCTAGAGGGGATGGGGCTGATGGCACTGGAGAAGGGGAGCTGTTCTGTTCAAGGGGCACAATCTGTTCTTCTCCAGCATCTTTGGGCCTGGGCTCCCCCAGCCAGGCTCAGCGGGTGGGGTTCGAGGTGGCTGTTCCCCGCACACTGAGGAAGGATATTTGTCCCCTCCTTCACCTCTCTGGGAAATCTGTGCCAGCAGATGAGGTGGCTGGCTGGTGGTGGTGGCAGACTGAGGCTGCTCAGGTGGGATGTCCGGCGGGATCCTGACAGCAGGCAGTGCGTGCTGCTTCCCACAGGCCAGCTGGGGTTGTGTCCGTGCTCCCAGGCTTTCGGAAGCCCCTGCAGAACAGCAGGAGGAAAGTCCCACCTCGCTTCACAGTGCTGGATCTCCACCTTCACCCTCCTTGCACCCCCCACTGCACCTGCAGGTCCCTTGGACCCCACGTCCCGGGCTGCACCATTGTCTGGGCTGCATCCTGCAGTTAGGCTGGGCAGGGGCTGCCGGAGGGCGGCGTCGTCGGGGCGGGCCGCGGGGCAGCCCCTTTGGAGGACTTGAGTGGCTGGAAAATCTCCTTGAAAAGGCTTTTTCTGAAGAATATGAGTCACGCACGGGTTGAACAATCCCCAATCCCCCCTCAGGCCTGGGGCCACAGGGCAGCCCCTTTGGAGGACTTGAGTGGCTGGAAAATCTCCTTGAAAAGGCTTTTTTCAGCTTCTGAAGAATATGAGTCACGCACGGGTTGAACAATCCCCTTCCTTCCCCTCTTCTCCCACACACCCAAAATCCCCTGAGCGGGACCTGCAGCAACCACTGATTCAGAAATTCATGGTATGAGGGCACCGCGGAGTCAGATACATTTTTTTTTTTCGTTTTTTTCTTTCCATTGCTTAGCGAGGAGAAGAAATGTGGAGCAAGAGAGTGTGCCCGGAGGCTCTGCTCTGATCCTGCCCCTTTGCTAGAAGTCTCCGGTGGTTTCCCGCAGTCAGGCAGACCTTGACCCCAGCGGGACCCCTGTCTGCAGTAGCCAGCAGTCCCCGTGGCAATGCTGGGGCTGGACGGGTTGCTGAGACCAGCGTCTTCCTCCCCGGTGAGTAGGATGGTGTGAGCGCTGTGCGTGGCGGAGAAGGGGCTGTGCTGCTAGCGGTGCCTTGCTGGGGTCGGCGGGGAGCATGCAGCGCCGAGTGCTGGGGCGGCGGGAGATGCTCACACGGGGGGCTCTGGGGCTGCCGCTCCCACTTTGAAACCAGATGCTTCCTAGCAGGAAAGAGGGAATGGGAACACGGATGGCAAATGCCTCTCTTAGGCCACCTCTGTGGGAAGGATGTAGGGGCTGCCGTGTAAGTGGAAATTGGGGCAGCGGGGGAGTGGGAAAGCAACCCCTTTGGGTGCCTGGCGAGGGGGTGCCATGCACCTGCTTCGGTCTGCAGAGTCCTGACAGCTTCCCCTGGCCAGGGGGGAGACACCGGCCTTTGGGGCAGCACTTTGGGTCCAGGGGGGCTTGGAAGAGGCATCCCTGTGCGGGAGGTGCATCATCAAGGTGAGATGATGCGGGGTAGGGACCTGGGAGGCCCCAGGGGCTGCCACCGGGTTTTATGGCACGTTCCGGTTGGTTTCAGCCATGCTGCGCTGCAGATCTTGTTGGGAAAGGGCGCGATGGCTGGTCAACGGGGACCGGCGCCCGAAGCGGGGCAGGCGGCCGGAGGCAGCAGGGGGTAAACCCCTCCGTGCTCCCGGGGGAAAAGCTCGGGACCTTCGGGAGCTCCGGGGGTGCCAGGGAGCGCCCAGGCGAGAGCAGCCG
>NW_008795129.1:4429976-4433590 GCF_000699145.1 Aptenodytes forsteri
GGGGGCAGTGCCTGCCCCACGGGTGGGGGGGGAGATGGGGGTCTGCGGGTGCTCGCGGGGTGGGAGATGGGGGTCTGCGCCCCCCCCCAGGGTGGGCAACGGGGGTCTGCAGGTGCCACTGGGGTGGGAGGTGGGGGGGTCTGTGTCAGCCCCCAGGGTGGGAGATGGGGGTCTGCTGGTGCCACCAGCGGTGGGCAACGAGGGGTCCGCACCTGCCCACCCCTCTTCCCCAGGAGGGACGGGGGATCTGTGCCTGCCCCCTCCACCGCCAAGGTGGGCAATGGGGGTCTGTGCCAGACTGCCCCCCCTCCCCCAGGGTGGGAGATGGGGACTGTGCCTGCCCCCCAGGGTGGTTGGGGGTTCCAGCCCCAACACACTCATCACACTCATCTTCCCTCCCGTCACCCAGTGCCTGGATGGGTTTGACTACGACTTCAATCTCGGCTCCCACATGATAGAGCAGAAGGAGCCCCTGATGGATACGGGTAAGGGCCCTTCTGGCTGTGCTCTCCCAGGGGTCCCCGGCTGCAATGGGGTTTTCCGGCAGGCTGACTCATGCCTCGTAGTTCCCAGCAGCACCACTGCCTGTGTCCCCGCTGGCCCCACTGTGGGCTGGCTGGGAATCCCTGCCCCATGCCACTGGGACGGGGACTGTTCGGTCTGGCCCCACTGCTCAGTCTACCAGGGACCTGAGGTTGGATTATGACGGGTCCTCAGGGGCTCCCCGCTCCTCGAGTGCCAGAGCATCCTCTAGCCCTTCCCTCCTCTCCCTGCTGCTCTGACCACTGCTCCCAGCTGGGCTCTGACAGCACAGGGGCTGGGGGCCCTGGGCACCCCTATGGGACATACAGGGGTCACCTCACCTTCAGCACCATCCCCATACCTCCAGCATCCTTACTGGGAGCACGCACTTTGGTTATCCTGTGTTTCTCAGCGGTGCTTTGGTTATCCTGTGCTTCTCTCCTCTCTGTCCTCCAGTGGAAGGTCCCTACCTTGTCATCATCGAGCAGCCAAAGCAGGTAAGGACGTCACCCAGGTAAGGGCAGGCATAGCTGTCACCCCCTGCTCTCACGGCGTCAGGTGTGGACCACCCTTGACTGACCCCCTCTTTGCCTCCGCAGCGGGGGTTCCGGTTTCGGTACGGCTGCGAGGGCCCTTCACACGGGGGGCTGCCAGGAGCATCCAGCGAGAAGGGGCGCAAGACCTATCCCACCGTCAAGGTGAGTGCTACCCTGGGAAGGGGATGGGGCAGCGTCTTTGGCCGGTGTGTGTGAGCACCGGGAGGGTGCCTCGAAGGAAGGACGTGTCCTGTATATTAAGCTCTGCACGTCTCCTGGCACTGGAGGGATGGGAGGGCTGCAGCAGGAGGGGTGGTGGCCATGGGGAGGGATAGCAGGGGTTTGCAGAGAGTCCTGCAAGCTCCTGAGATACTGTACCTGACTCCCATCTCCTTTCTCCCCACAGATCTGCAACTACACAGGGATGGCCCGGATCGAGGTGGACCTGGTGACACACAGTGACCCTCCCCGTGTGCATGCCCACAGCCTGGTGAGCAAGCAGTGCAACGAGGCCGGCAACTGCATCGCGATTGTGGGACCCAAGGACATGACGGCTCAGTACGTACAGAGGGAGGCCCGGGGTGGCCTCTTGCCTACACAGGGTGGCTGGGGGGCTGTCTGCAGCTTAAGGGCTGGGGAGAAGAGGAGGTGGGTTTGCTGGATGGGGCCAGGAGTGGGTTTGGACGAGGTCATTGGTACAGCTCTGTCCCCTGAGCATTTTGCCCAGCTCTGGGTCCGGCACGTGCAGCTTATTTTGGGCTTCTGTCCTCGGGGTTGCAGCTCCCCAGCTTTGCAGATGACTTATGTAGCCAGCCTGAGTTGCAGGGTTGTTTGGTAAGTGCTGGCGGGTGGCTCCCTGCCCAGGCAGCTGCTGAGGCAGGAGCAGGCAAGCTCCTGGCTGCTCAGGTGGCTGTGTGCCCTGACACTGCTGGCCCAGCAGCCTGGTTTGGAGAAGAGGGTGTTTTCCCTGGGTCTTCTGCTGGAGCGGGACAGGAGGGGCCAGAGCTGCGTGCACTTTACTGCTGCATATGAAGTTTCTTGTAGGTCTTGTAAATCCAGCCCCAGCTGCTGGCTCAGCCTGGTCCCGTCTGCATCCCTCTGGCCTCCAGCCCCCCTGGTCCCCCGCTTTGGACTTGTCACCTGTGGGAGCCTGGAGTTTCCCAGCCACCTCTTTTCTGGGCTCTTTCCCTCCCCTCTGCAGTTGCTCCTCTTTTCCCTGCACACGTTGAGCCCCTGCTGCCCCGGGCAGCACCGCTCTGTGCTTTGCTCAGCTCCTTCCCTTCGGCACACGGGAGCCTGTGTGCTCCCCAGGCTGGCTGCTCCCAGCCAGGGCACTCCCAAGATCCCAGCGGGATCCCTCTTCTCCTCCAGGTTCAGCAACCTGGGTGTGCTCCATGTCACCAAGAAGAACATGATGGAGATCATGAAGGAAAAGCTGAAGAAGCAGAAGATGCGTAACAGGAGCCGACTGCTGACAGGTGAGGGCAGCCTGGGGGCTCGGTGGGACTCGGTGCCCTGAGGGGAGCGGGGACCCGCTGTGGGGTGAGAGCTGAGGGGCTGGTGGGGGACGGGCAGGGGGACCTGGAGCCCTGTGCCCTTGTCCAGCCTGATGGTGTCTCCCCCTGCCCCGGCAGAAGCAGAGCTGCGTGAGATCGAGCTGGAGGCAAAGGAGCTGAAGAAGGTGATGGACCTGAGCATCGTGCGGTTGCGCTTCACTGCCTACCTCCGCGACAGCAGTGGGAACTTCACGCTGGCCCTCCAGCCTGTCATCTCAGACCCCATCCATGACAGCAGTGAGTGTGGGGCCAGGCCGGGGAGGAGACAGGGCAGGATGGGGTAGGGAGGTGAGGGATGCTCTGTCTGCCACGGCAGCTCCCAACGTCTCCTTTTGCTCTGCAGAGTCCCCAGGAGCTTCCAACCTGAAGATCTCGCGGATGGATAAGACAGCAGGCTCAGTGCGGGGAGGGGACGAGGTCTACTTGCTGTGTGATAAAGTTCAGAAAGGTAAAAGCCGTTTCAGCCAAAATCTTCCAGAGGGGCTGTGGCGGGAGCCCTGGGCAGACAGGGGTCCGTGTCCCTGGAACCTGGCGGGGGCGGGGAGACAGGCGGTGGCAGCCCCCCTTCTCTCCCCAGATGACATCGAGGTGCGTTTCTACGAGGATGACGAGAACGGCTGGCAGGCCTTTGGGGACTTCTCCCCCACTGATGTGCACAAGCAGGTACGGGGGAGGCAGGGGGGTGTCCTGCCGTGCCCCGAGGCAGGCGGGTGCCATGCGGAGTGGGGGAGCCCCGTCCCTGGCTCCGTGCAGGAGCGGGACCCCACGTCCATCTGTCCTGCCCACAGTATGCCATCGTCTTCCGCACGCCCCCCTACCACAAGCCCAAGATCGACCGTCCCGTCACCGTCTTCCTGCAGCTGAAGCGGAAGCGGGGGGGCGACGTGAGCGACTCCAAGCAGTTCACCTACTACCCCGTGGTGGAAGGTGAGCACCCCCCGGGCAGGCTGGCGTGCCCCCCGCCGCCGGGGCCGCCCCCCCACCCCCGGACCCCCCACCC
>NW_008795129.1:4434321-4437531 GCF_000699145.1 Aptenodytes forsteri
GCCGCCCACCCGGGCTGCCTCTGGCGTCCCCCGCCGCCGGGGCTGCCCCTCACCCTGCTGCCCCTCTCTCCCTGCAGATAAGGAAGAAGTGGAGAGGAAGCGCAAGAAAGTCCTGCCTCAGTTTCCCCAGCACTTTGGTGGGGGCGCGCACATGGGGGGTGCCGGCGGGGGGGCCGGGGGCTTCGGCTCTGGAGGAGGTGAGTGGGGACACCTCTTCCCCCTCCCTGCTCGGGCAGCCGCGGCCCAGCCCTGGGGGCTCCCCGTGCCCCTCCGGCCTCACCCCGGGCTGGCCTACAACAGCATCTACTCGTCCAGCCCCCACCCCGTGGGGGGCTACCATGGGGGTGTGCAGATGAAGGGCCCTGAGGCAGAGGGGCCCGGGAGCGACAGGCAGGCGCCTGCGGAGAGCGTGTACTGCAAGGAGCTGCAGAAGCATGGTAGGAGGGGGCTGGGCTGGAGCGAGGGCTGGGGGACATCGCTCGGGGCCGGGTGCCGCTCTCCTCTGCGCCCGGGGAGGATGCAGGAGGGTGGATGGGGCTCTGTTCCTGGAGGTGACATCCTGCTTTGCCCCCCAGCCCAGCTCTGCCAGCTGTGGATGCTGACGCTGGCCCGTCGCAATGCCCATGCCCTGCTCGACTACTCGGTCACCGCCGACCCCCGCATGCTGCTGGCGGTCCAGAGGCACCTGGCCGCATCACAGGACGAGAACGGAGACACGTGAGCGCACGAAGGGTTTGGGGGGAGAGTGTGGGAGCCTTGTTGGCCATCAGAGCCATTATGGAGGCTCTGAGGGGTGGGAGGTGGCAGAGAGGACCTGGAGAAGCATGGCGCTGAGCCAGGGGCCATCCTGCTCTCTCTGCAGGCCTTTGCACCTCGCTATTATCCATGAGCAGACGGCTGTGATCAAGCAGCTGATCGAGGTCATTGTTAGCATTCCCCGCCAGCAGATCATCAACATCTCCAACAACCTGCAGCAGGTACATGTTTCCCAGAGCAGCCAGTTCTCCTCTACCTGGGGCTCGCTTCTGTTTCCTGACCCCGGGGGCTCCCGTTGCTGCTCCTGCTGGGGGGAGGCTGCAGGGCTGAGCACAGTGCAGCCACGCTAGCAAGGACGGTGCTGCAGGACTCGGCTCCTCCTGCGAGCACTGCTGAAGGGGTGCTGCTGTCCCGCAGACGCCACTGCATCTGGCAGTCATCACCAAGCAGCCCCAAGTGGTCCAGCTCCTGCTGCAAGCCCATGCCGACCCCACCTTGTTGGATCGCTACGGCAATTCCCTGCTGCACCTGGCACTCCAGGCTGGTGATGAAGAGATGCTGAGGACGCTGCTGGCCCACCTGGGCTCGGCTGCCCCTTACCTGCTCCACCTGCCCAATTACCATGGTGAGCGGGGCTGGGAGATGATGGGTAGGAACCCGGTAGTGCTGTCGTGGGCTCGGTCGGAGGGCTGCTGAGCCTCTCCCCCTGTTGCAGGCCTCCTGCCTGTGCACCTGGCCGTGAAGGCAAAGAGTCTGGCCTGCCTGGACCTGCTGGTCAGGAAGGGAGCGGACGTGAATGCAGTGGAGAGGCAGTGTGGGAGGACCCCGCTGCACCTGGCTGTGGAGATGGAGAACCTGAACATGGCCACCCACCTGGTGAAGAAGGTACGGGGGGGCTGGTGGGTTGGTGGCTGTGGGATGGGGATGGGGTGCAGCCTCCCCTGGGGGTCCCCTGTAGTCTGAGGGGTGATTGGAGGCAGGGGGGCGGCAGCGCCCAGGCAGCCCATCCTCACAGCCTCGGGCCTTTCTTCGTAGCTGGGAGCAGACGTCAACAGCCGGACTTTTGCCAGGAACACCCCCCTGCACCTGGCTGCCGGCCTGGGCTCCCCCACCCTCACCAAACTGCTCCTCAAAGCTGGTAAGGCACTGCCCTCCCTCCCCTCCCGCACCCCCGGCTGCCCGTGCTGGGGAGTCCCCGGGCACAGAGCAGACCCCTGCGCCCTGGGCCGACCTGCCCTTTTGGGGGCTCAGTTCACCCTTCCCTGACAGGGGCAGACATGATGTGTGAGAACGATGAGCCCATCAGCCCATCCTCGTCGGAGGCCAGCAGCGACACGGATGCTGACCCCGAGGAGCAGGAGCTGGCCATGGAGCTGGGGGAGCCGGCCCCAGCCGTGGTGCACGGCACCAACCCCAAGCCCCCTGCGCAGGGGCACGGGCAGGCAGGGCACAGGCAGCACCGCTGCCACACGCCCCTGGACCTGACTCGAAGCCAGAAGGTGCGTTGCACGGGGGGTCAAACCCCTGGGAGCGTTTCCACGGGGGCCATGTCAGGGATGGGGCAGAGCTCCAGGAGATGCTCCTGCGAGGATGCCTGTGCCCCGCCGTGTCCTGGGGAGAGCCAGGGCATGGGGAGGCGGGGTGCATTCGCCGGTGCTTTGGGGAATGCTCACATCTGTGTGTCCATCCTGCAGGTGCGGGAGACCCTGCTGCAGGCCTCCCAGCAGGGCCCCGAGGTGGAGCTGCCCGCTGCCCCCTGGCCAGGTGAGCAGCCCTTCTCCCCACGAAAGCACTGTGCCCGGGCAGGGCAGGACCCTCCTGGCAGCGGGGATGGGCAGCACATGATGGAGGCACCTCTCCCACGCAGGGAAGGTCCTGTCGCTGGACAGTGAGGCGCTGCAGGGGCTGGAGCAGCTGCTGAACCAGGACTGCAGTGGGTCGGACTGGATCGAGCTGGCCAAGCGCCTGGGGCTCTGCAGCCTGGTGGAGACCTACAAGGACACCCCCTCGCCCAGCATCAGCCTCCTGCGCAGTTACGAGGTCAGTGCCCGGCTGGGGTGCCCCTGTCCCCCCTGCCCGTCCGGCTACCGGCCCTGCTCAGTGCCCTCTCTCTGCAGCTGGCGGGGGGCAGCCTGGAGGGGCTGCTGGAGGCGCTGGACTCCATGGGGCTCCACAAGGCCGTGAGGATGCTCCACAAAACAGAGGCGCTGGAGAAGCTGCAAAGCACAGGTATGGGGAGTGTGGGGCTGGGGAGGGTCCCCGCTGCCCCCCAACCCCCCCCATCGCTGACAGCACCCGGGGCTTGCTTTGCAGAGCTGAAGGAAGACAGTGCCTATGGCAGTGAGTCGGTGGAGGAGGAGCAGGCGCCTGTGCTGGCCCTGAAGCCGGGGCCGGGGGGTGAGCTGCCCCACAGCCAGCAGCCGCAGGGGCACCGAGGGGCGCGGACCCACGCAC
>NW_008795129.1:4439589-4446449 GCF_000699145.1 Aptenodytes forsteri
CCTATGGCAGTGGGTCGGTGGAGGAGGAGCAGGCGCCTGTGCTGGCCCTGAAGCCGGGGCCGGGGGGTGAGCTGCCCCACAGCCAGCAGCCGCAGGTGCACTGAGGGGCTGGAGCCCCGGCACCCGCCCAGGGGGGCCGCATCACCCCCCACTCTGTCCTGCTCATGCAAGTGCCTTCCGGACTTGGGGCCCAGCTGCCTGGACTCAGGGGGATGGGACACAGATAGCTCCTGCCCCTCTCTGCTCTTATTTAATGGTCCCTCTTCTGAATAAAGGGACGCAGTTTCCATTCGCCTTTGCCCTCCCTCCCTCTCTCCAGCCCCAGCCCTGAGCAGGCAGGGTGCTAACCCCCCCGAGCCCTGCCTGGGGCTGGGAGTCCGGCAGCAAGGAGGCAGCTGCTGGCCCCTCCTCAGCATCCCTCCATGCCGGGGCTGTCCCCAGCCAGGGGGAGAAACCACAGTGCACACAAGAAGTGAAGAGCAAGTTTTACTTCAGTAACTGAGAGAAGAAGCTGTACAAAGGTTTTTCTCCCCCCAAGCCCCCTGGGGCAAGGGTGGATTTTTTTTCTTTTTTTTTTTTTTTTTGCAATAGACTCAAAAGAGCAGAATAAAAAGTTTGACACATTCGCAAAGTCAGTGCTGAAACCAGCCAGGTCCCGGGCGGCCAAGAACAGCGCGTGTGACAGCCCCCGTCCGCAGCCCTTCCGCTGTCCCCAGACCCCTCCCTGCACACCCTGGGCGCTCCTGCGGCCATGCTCCACCACCGGCACCTCGCTCCAGACGAGCATCCTCCAGCCCACCCTGGGGTGGTGGGGGCTGCCCCAGCCTGCCCCTCACCTTGGAGAAGAGGGAGCCCGCGGCCAAGGAAGTGACTGCACCACTGCTCTTGCAGCACGAGGACCTCACAGCGCTGCAGACGGGGCTTTGCCGGCAGCCTCCAAGGCCCCAGCCATGCTTTGGAGAAGCAGCATGGGAAGGAAAGCCGGCTCCAGGCTGTGCCAGCCCCATACGGCAGCGGGGAGCCCCAAGTCAACCCTGGCTTTGAGGTTCACCTTCCCCTGCCAGGAATACTTACACGCTGTTACCCAACACCCCTCGGGTACGATGCTCACACCCAGGCAGCACAAACAGGGCCGGTCCAGGCTGCCGCTGGGGGGGGTCATGAAGCACCAGCGCATCAGCCTCCCATGCAGCCACGAGCGCAGCAATGGGTGCTGCCATCCCAAGGCTGCCTCCTCAGTGCCGGTGGCCACGGGGCTGTCTCTCTCCGAAGGGTTGCTGGTGCCGGAGCGGGGCTGGGGTGCAGGCAGCAGCACACACAGGAGCCCATGCTCAGCTTGCTGCAGGAGGGAGCTGGGTCTCCCCCTAAGTCCATGTAAAAATCTCATCCCTCCAGAGTGCAGTGCCTACCAGACATGGCTGGGTTTATGGTTTTGTTTTTTTAAACAGTTCCCAAAAAGCATCAAAAGTAGCCCCAAAAAACCCTCCCTGGTGGTCAGCTCGATCTGGTACTAAAAAGTGCAAAACTGTATCACAAAAACCGTTCAAAAGTTGTAAGAAAGCGGGGAGGGTGCAGAGGTGGCTGGGGTGGCGGGGAGGGGGGCCAGGTGCCATCGCCCTCCTCCCCTGGCCACCAGCCCCAGGAGAGGGGGCAGGCCAGGGCAGGCCCCCTCCTGTCTGCCCCCCATGGCACAACGGAGCTGGAGGAGAAGCGGCCGCTGGCTTTGTTTTGCTGCGTCTTTTTTTTGTTGTTTTTTTTTTTTTTTAACCACTGAAGAATTGAGCCCAGTGGGTGGGTTTCGGTTGTTCCCCCTCCCCAGGGCAGGGGGACTGGGTCCTGCAGCCAAGCACAGGACAAGGAGGGGCAGGAGGCCGGGGGGCGGCCCCCTGCCGTGGGCAGGGACCGGGGCCGGTCCTGCTCTGCCATTGTCTCCAGCGGAGGAGCCGCGGGGGGCGCTGCCGGGGGAAAGGCCCTGGGCCCGTCCTGCTCTGCCATTGTCTCCAGCGGAGGAGCGCCGTGGGCAAGGACCTGGGACCGTCCTGCTCTGCCATTGTCTCCAGCGGAGGAGCCGCGGCCCTGCCTGGCTGGTGCTGGCAGCCGGGGAAGGGCTGTCACCCGCCCCCAGCTCGTGCCGCAGACGGACAGACTCATGCAGGGTCTCGGCAGGCACGTGGCCTCCATCCCGGCACCGGGGGGGAGCAGGAACGGAGCTGCAGCGCGGACGGCTGATGCCCCTTGCTTATGACTTCTGGGGATGGCCGGGGGGCTGGCGGCCGGCGCGCTCTGAGACATTGCGCTTCACCTTGGTGGCCGTGCCGGAGGGCTCCGCGTTGAGTGAGGGGCTGGAGTGGGATTTTTTCAGGCCATCATCCTCCCCACCCGCTGCGTCAAAGAGGGTGGACTCAAACGCTGCCAGGTCCTCGGAGCCGGCCTTCAGCTTGGCCCGCAGCAGCATGGCGTAGGTGCCGTAGCGGGATTTCTGGGGGGCACAGTGCAGTAGAGAGAGGGGTGGGGGGGATGCTCGTGGTCCCTCCACCCCAGCCAGCATCCCAGGGTGGGGGGATGCTCATGGTCCCTCCACCCCAGCCAGCATCCCAGGGTGGGGGAGGATGCTCATGGTCCCGGAGCATGGCAGTAGCACAGTGCAATTCAGCTGACGGGGATGGGGGGACCCATCACTCAGGATGGCCAAGCAGGCAGGGGCAGAGGGGCTGGGGGCAGAGCGGGGGGGGGCATCTCCCAGCTCACCTCAAACTCCAGGTACTCTTCCTTCTGCTTCAGCTCCTCGTACTCCTTGCCTTTCACCTTCTTCTCAGGCAGCGAGGAGCGATGCTCCAGCAGCTCTGCTGACATCGTCTTGAACTTGGTCTCATGGCTCTTCACCTGCTCCTCCTGGGGAAGGGTGGCACCACGTCAGTGCCCCGCTCTGCCCCTGAGCTGTCCAGGGCCAGAACAGGTTTTTTTTTTTTTCCCCTCCTAGGTCCAGCCAGGATCTTAGCTTCTGCTCCTGGGTTTGTTTGTGGGGGGGTTTTTTTTGGTTGTTGTTTTTTTTTTTTTTAAATGGCAGGCAAAAGCACAGGCCCTTGGGGGCAATCTGCTCCTGCCTCGCAGGGGGCTAGCTGCAGTCTTAAAACAGAATTTAATCCCCTCTAAAGCTAGGCTGGTGGGTCTTTTTTAATCCTTTCTGCTCTATGAGTAACTGCTCTGGCACGCACGAGTGCCAGCTAATCCCCCTGGCCGGTCACCTTTCAAGGTCTTGGCCCTGACAGGACCCTGCAAGCCGTGGTGTGGGACCACGTTCTCCTCCACGGTCTGACTCCATCACCTGTCCCCGCTGCCAGGAACAAGACCTTGCTGCCCACCCCCAAACTCAGCACCGCCTTGCTCCATGTCTCCCTGGCCATGCTCCCTTCGGCCCCGTACCCTGCTGGGAGGCAGCCGGGCGCGTGGCACCACACAGGGCCCTGCACAGGGGACAGTGCCACCAGCAGACCCAGGGGGTCTGTCCCATGCTCCTGGCTGCCCCCACGCCACGGCCCACCTGGGACAGCCTGGTGCAGGAGCTGGGCAGCAGCGGGCGGCTGAACTTCTTCTGGGAGCCGATGGCTGCAGGGAAGGGGGGTGCAGAGAACATGGCTGCCACCACATTGATGCGCGTGATCCACGAGTGCATCTGTTCAGGGTTCCTGGGGAGAAAAGCCAAACCACAGATGGGCTCTAAGTGGCACTATCTGTGTCACAGGCAGAGGGACCTGCCCTGCAGACGAGATCTGGGTCCCGCAGGCCTGGCTGGCGAGCCCTGGCACCTGGGGCTTTGCCCCCAGCGACTTGGGCCATCGCAAGCCCATCGGGGTGGGAAGAAGAGGAGCTGGGCAAAGCACAGTGCTGACACCAGGTCCTTTTCCTTCCAGAAAGGGCCGGGACAGGAGAGAGCAATGTGGCCCTAAGCCCCATCCCACCCTCCGCCCCAGTCAGACGAGCCCCTGTGCCCCAGCGTGGGGCCCAGCCAGTGATCCTGGGGGACTCACTGTGCTTGGAAGAGGAAGACCCTCCAGTCAGCTGTCCTGAGGTAGAAGACATTGGGTCGCTTGCTGTAGTCAGACGCCCGTGTGGCAAGCGAATGGTGGATGCTAATAGCGTTCTTCAGCTCCTCTTCCGCCAGCGACTTCCCTGGCTTATACTCCTCCTGCGAATCACAGGGCATTTCAGAGCCAACTTAGGGATGCACCCCACCATGAGTCAGCTCTACAAGGCCGTGGGGCCTGCAGGTGAGTGCTTGCAGTGGTGGGGCTGGGACATCACCCTCCACCAGGCTGCTGCAGGCTCTGCCTCCAGCTCATGCTATACCCATGGGGAGAGGCTGCACAACCCAGGTGCATGGGCTTGGCCACAGCACAGTGGCTGTTCCCCGCTGCCCCGCAGCTGGGCAGTATGTGTGCCTGCAGGAGACTGGATTTGCTGCCCAAATCCGCCCCCCTCCCCTGAGGACAAAGGCCCCGGTGCCTGTTCTCTGCCCAGTCAAGCCCCCACACGCAGCAGGGCCCTCGGTTAGCAGCTGCTTTCACTGCCCAGGCTGAGCCTGAGCACCCCAGGAACAGGGACGCCACCAGGACCCCAAGCAACGGCTCAAGCAGGCATGGTGCCAAGTCTGCTTAGGCCAGGCTTTGCAATGCCATGCGCTGGAGCCCCTCTCTTGCTGCTGTGGGGATTGTCATAACCACCCCCCCTGGGTTGCGGACGATCCCTCTCCCTGGCACGGATGGCCCCGCTGCTGCCTACCTTCTGCAGGTAGAGAATCATCCCCTTCAGGATGGCATGGAAGGGCTTCCAGCCGCGCTTCCCTCGGGGCGCTGCCGAGGAGGAGAGAGCAGCCCAGACATCAGCCCCAGCAAAACGCTGGGGAAAGGCATCCCTCCCCCCATCCTCCTCCAGCCAGCCCTGCCACGGCGCACGTCACCCCACCCCGGGGACGGGCGGCATGCCAGGACTGTCCCCGCACACCTGAGCCCGTGCTGGCTGCGTGGCTGGCAGATGGTGCTGCTGGCAGGGGGGCCGCCTGCCGCCTCCCGGGGCCGGCACCGCTGCGCTCCCTGCCTCGCCGCTCATGCTCAGCTTCACCGCTGCCTGCCCGCTCGGGGACGGGGACGAGGCAGTGCTGCCCACCAGGTAATGCTAGCTTTGGAGGGCAGCTGCATCTAATCAGATCAAGGCAGCATTAGACGGCCAGGGCTTAGAGGGGATTTTACGGTGGAAACGGTGAACGTGCCTGGCAGCGTCCAACCAGCAGCAGCCTGCTGTGCGGCTTGTTTGGACACCTTCCTTTGTCCCCGCCATCCTGCAGCAAGGGTGCATCCCCCGGGGAGCCCACCCCACCTCCCCGCCTGCCCCCTTCCCAGTGCCGCAGGCAAGGGCTGTGCTGCCTGCTGCCGTCTCAGCCTCTGCCCAGTCCTGATGGTGGGGGCAGACGGGCAGGGAGAGGCTTTCAGGCTCCCCAGCCTGGGGGCTGAATTATGCCCGGCACAGCTGGACAGAGAGGGCACAGGGGGCTGATGCTGGAGGCTGGCTTGATGCTACAGTCAGATAGAATCATAGAATCATCGAGGTTGGAAAAGACCTCTAAGATCATCGAGTCCAACCGTCGACCCAACACCACCACCCACTAAACCATGTCCCTAAGTGCCTCATCTACTCGTCTTTTAAATACCTCCAGGGATGGGGACTCAACCACTTCCATAGAATGTCACGTAATGTCAGAAGATGTCACGTAATGCCTCCTGCCCCGCTCGCCCATTAGGGTTTCTGGAGCTCACCAGTGCCCCCTTGCCCCGAGTCCCTCCCGTAGGCTCCCCAGGCACCTACTTTTCTTGCAGTCGGGATCAGCGTGGATCTTGCGCACTAACAGTCCATGCTTGTAGGTGGCAATGCTGGAGTCTTGGGAGAAGTCCAGAAAGGGGTTACTGCAGCTGCTGATGCGCTTGATGGACTTAGGGTTGGGGTCTGCCAGCTCTGAGAGGGACTTTCTCAGCTCCTCCTCATCTCTGCCAGGCACAGATTTGGGTGGGGAAAGGGTTTGTTACCTTGCTGGGGAAAGCAAATACCAAGCCTCCCACTTGTGGTGCCACTTTTAGGCCTGGCTTCTGAAAGGGAGGCCAGGAGAGGCAGACCAGGCTGAGCAGTCTCCCATCACCACTGGAGAGCATCCCAAACCCAGTCATGCCTCTGTGCCCCTGCCCCTCTAGGCTGGCAGCTGAGGTGCTGCCTGGCCCTTCGAAAGACAAGGCATCGGAGTGTCTGCTGCTGGCTCAGGGCGGGGGGCCCTGCCTGCCCCAGGGAGTGAGGAGCATTTTTGGACAGGGCTGGGACTGATGCCAGCCAAACCGATGTGCCAGGAGCTGTAGAGGAGCAGTGCCCTGGGGCTTGGCACCACTACAGCCCCCCTGGCCCACGGTGGACAGGCTCACAGGCAGGAGCTGGCAGGAGAGAAGGTATAGAGGGAAACCCCCTCAAAGAGAGACCCAGGCTGCAGTCCCCACTCCTTCACGGCAGCAGTCGGGCTATGGGGATCAGAGCCACCAGCAAAGGGGTGTGAAGAGCCTGTGGAGGGGAGGCCTCGGGCAGCACCGGGGCTCCAGATCATGGCCCCTCGCACTGCGGGCAGGCTGCATCGATGCTGCTCCCCCCGCCCAGCAGGAAGATGTGGGAGCCCAGAGCTGCTGCCTCCCCCCTCCCTCAGACCCGCTCACTGCTAATTAAACCCCTCAGCATCTGCCGGCGTCTCCATGGCAGCAGCCCGAGTGCATTGGCTCAGCGCTGGCGGGACCGCCGGGGCGATTAATCCACCCAGCGCGGGCGCTGGCCGC
>NW_008795129.1:4446459-4452179 GCF_000699145.1 Aptenodytes forsteri
GACGGCGGACGGCGGGGCGGGGCGAATAATTCCCCGCAGGGCGGGCGCTGCCGCTCCCCGCTCCCACATGGCCACCAAGGCATGAAGCAACACCAAAGCTGCGTGGAGCTGGCCTCTGGCCTCCTTCCCCCAGCATGCCAGGGAAGGGGTCCCCATCGAGGTGCTGAGGGCAGCCAGGGGTAGCGCTGCCGCTCCTGCTGCTGGAGATGGCAGCTGTGGGCGAGGGTGCGGGCACCCTGCGGGGCCCTGGCACAGCCATGGCCCCCCTAGAGCCTGCCCGCTCCCACCCTGGGCATGGCCACCAAGGCATGAAGCAACACCAAAGCTGCGTGGAGCTGGCCTCAGGCAGCCTTCCCCCAGCATGCCAGGGAAGGGGTCCCCATCGAGGTGCTGAGGGCAGCCAGGGGTACGCTGCCACCGCAGCTCTCCAGGCGCCCCCATCCTATCTCAACTCATCCCATCCCACATCCTCACAGCCCTGCAGCATCACAGCTGACCTCTAGGGCAGGACGATGCCCCGGCGGTGAGGGCAGCAGGGGCAAGGAAGATGCCTGTGCCAGCAGGGTGGCCCCGCTGCCCGCCCAGCACCAGGTGGCGGCATCCCCCAGGAGGGATACTCACATGGCCCACTGCAGCTTCTCGTTCTTGATGGAGCCGTACAGCGCCTGTGGAGAGAAGAGCAGGGGATCAGCAGGAGAGTGGTGCCAGGTCAGGGGAGCTGCTCCGGGGATGGAGGGGGCACGCCAGGCTGGCTCAGGGGCACTGGAGGCTGAGGCAGCCCCAGGCCAGTTCATCCTTGTCCAGCCCCGGCCTGGCCTGGCCAGCCAACTGGCCTTGTTTCAGGGCTACAGGTACCTTCTCCTGGGTACCATGGGACCTGCAAACCCACGCACACCCTGGGCACGGTGCTGGGGCATGGCCCTGGCTGTCTTCCCTCTCCTCCCCTCCCTGTCTGTCTGCCTGTGACAGTGGCACGGCATTAGCAGCATGACAGTGAGGCGTGCCAAACATTTCCAGTGCCTTGGGAGATACACTTCTCCCCGCTCCAGGGTGTCCCAGGCTGGCCAAATGGATGGCCTTCAGGAGGCCCAGGCCCCAGGAGAGCAAGCCTTCGGGCCGGACTTTGATGGTGCATGCTTGCACCCTGCTCAGCGGGACTTCAGCCTGACCCAGCGCCTCCAGCAGCTCCATGCCATGACACACCACAGCCAGCGACCTCCCTGCCGTTGGCTGCCTGTCCTGGGCTGGCAGAGGCGGGCTTGTGGCAGCACCCAGTGCTCAAAAGCGATGTGATGCTCCCGTGGGAGGCTGGTCAGGAGCACGCTTAAGCTTCGGGAGAGACTTCAGCAGGGCGCTGGCCCGGGGCTTGCAGAGACACCAGCAGACCATCGTTCATGAAGACCTCAAAGGACCTCGTGGCTGGTCGAGGCAGGATGGGTGTTTGCCTACTGCTGGGCTGCTGCTGCTTGGGGTGGCTGTGGCCTGTCCCTACCCCCGCCCCAGAACACCCCAAGCAGCCTGCCCTCCCTGCTGGCCTGAACACCGCCAAGTTGAGCAAGGCAGGACCTGCTGCCTACATCTCAGCACAGGAACAAGCTGAGCCTGCCTGCAGCAGGATGCTCTAGGGCCCTGCTCCCAAGTGTTTGTCCAGTCCAAGCTGGCTGCAAGCCAGAAGCACTCGGCACGGTTCTGCTGCCGGGGAGGCTCTGGAGAGGGTTTCAACACAGCGCTTGCAGAGGGCTTCGGAGCAAGATCTGGAAGGCATCATCCTCGGAGGAAAATAATCGAGTCTCGCACAGGCTGTTCAGGCAGCTGTCAACATCTATCACTGGGCCAGAGACTGCTGCTGAGAGATCTTGCTGGTGGCTGAGAAAGTACAACTGGAGGCGTGCAGGGGCCCAGGAAAGCTGGCCAGCAGACAGGCCCCAGCAGTGTCTGGGGAAGGGACATCCATCACTCCCCCGAGAGGCGCAGTGGCCAGGACGGAGTGGGGATCCGGCTCCTCCCACGCTTCCCTATCAGGGAAATGCTGGCACAGCATCAGCTTGTTTCTCAGAGGATGAAAAGGATAGCCCCGATCCGCAGGCAGAAAGTGGGGTTCACTTGTCTCCTGGGAAGTCAGGAGGCTCATGGAGGGGGTACGGCCTCAGTGCCCGAGCGGAGATTAGACTCTGGCCCCATTTGCACAGCCCTGGCGCCGGAGGGGCAGGATGCTGAGGTGTCAGCAGGGGGTACCCACCGGAGGGCTGGCAGCAAGGCAGCCAGAGGAGCACGGGTTGCAAAGACACCTAGAGAAGAGACTGGGGGAAAAAAACAACCCAAAGTCCTTCAGAACATAACCTGGGAGCAGAGCAGGGGGAGAAGCAGGCGTCTCAGAGCAATGTGAACGATAAGGAATCGCCACGAGAAACAAAAGGAAAGGGATCTTACTCACTGCCAGGGACGCAGCCGAGAGATGCTGAGAACCAAGACACAAAAAGGAGACTGGAAAACTGGCACAGAGAAGTGGGGACTGGAAACTGCAGAAAAGCTCCTTGGAAAGAGCAGGCAGGACAGGACGTGTGGCTTGGCTTCCACCCGGCTCAGTGACGATACAGAGAGGGGTCGGCTCCACGCCCCAAGGAAGGGAGACGTGAGCCAGCTGAGCGGGGATTTTGGAGGACAGGGCGAAGCGCCGCACCAGAGGGGACTGTGGCCCCCAGGCCCCAGCCCCACGCAGGGCTTGCGGGAGGATTGCTGCTAAACATCGAGTGAACGAGCTGATGTCAGAAGACGTTTGGGGAGTAATTCTGGATGGCACAGTGCCGGAGAACAGCCCGGCAGAGCACCACGCTACAGAAACCTGGGCTCTGGGACTGCCAGTGCACACTTCAAAGGCTGAACTGCCTTGTGGCTTCAAAAGGCTCCAGCCGCCCCGCTACAAGCCCCGACAGCATCCCACAAGCCTGCTGCGGGCAGGAGCTGCCAAGTACCCCCACCTCAGAGACGGGGAGCAGGGGCTGCTCAGCACTCCTGTGCAGGAGGACAGTGAGAGGCAAACGGGGGGGGCTGGGGGGATTGAGAGGGCAATGCAAAGCTTTACGACTACACTTAAATCCTGCCAAGACTCTGCTTGGCTAAACGCCACCCCCAGCCAACACCGGTCTCAGAAACAAAGCTGGTAGACTCAGCCCAAGTCCTAGCTGAGATGATGCACTCCAGCCACAAAGCCCAACCCGCTTTTCTGGTCCCGTGGCAGTACCACCGCCTGTCAGTCCACTAAACTCCGGGGTCTTTGGTGCACAGACCGTTTCTGCTGGGGAACCACAGGTGGTGCAGGCTCCTGAAGCCTAACTCACAACCGTGTCAGCAAAGACCAGAGACACTGGTTTCATCACTCAGCAGGTCCCTCTCTCTAGGCTTTCTTTGCTCCGTGGATTCATTCCCCCTGGGCCGAAAGGACGGCACCTCTTGCAAGCACTGAACTTGCAAGCACTGCCCAAGAGAAAGCAGGGCATTGGCCCCATGCCACCGCAGCCGACCCCAAGCGTGGTTGGGGGTTTTTTTGTCATCGCTGGGTTATGAGCTCACTGCTGCAGCACGCAGGGCCAGCCAGCTCTGCCCTAGACATGCACAACACCAGAGACCTAGGAATGTACTGTCCCAGCGGGATTTCTAACTGAACCAACAACGTCTTTCTTTGGTGCCCTCCCTCCCAAAAGCAGGCTGAGAGGACGTCCCCGAATCCTGCTCTAGCAAACGTCTCCAGGAGGGGGGGGGGGCGGCCGCACTGGGCAAGAGGCAGGTAGCTCTGATGCTCCAGCTCAGCCTTATTGCCAGCCCCACTGGGGACGGCCCTACGCAAGCAGGGCAGGGAGAAGACATTCCCCCAGCTCAGAGCAGACCAGAGGGGAAATTCAGCTGGCCCGGACACAGCTTTGGCACAGACTGGACTGTACCGAGGGCTGTAGCCCAGCACTCAAGTGACAGAGGAGGGTTAAGGCAGAAATTTAGGCATCTGGCAGAGGGTTTTAACCCTTTCTGGAGTGCCTCTTTTATGGATCATAACTCTTACGGACACGTCCCCTTTCCAGTCTGCTGGTTCCTGTGCTAAGCAACACAGTGCTCGGCTCTCAACGCTGCAAGATGCCCTGTGCAGGTCAAGACTCCCCTTCCTCCTGTCAGCCCAGTGACCAGCCACAGCTGCCTGACATTCTGCAAGACAGACTTCACAGCCACCAAGCGCCCTCCCTGCAGTCATTCTCCCTCTCTCCGTGCCTGGCAGCATTTCAATACGAGAGCTCGATTGCTGGCTTCCCCCAACTTTTCCTTAGCAAAATATCTTTCTCTACACCCAGCCACAAAGCTCTGTCAGGTTCCCCAGGCACCCAGACCCCCCCAGCTGCGCAGACACGAACGGCACCGTCAGATCAGGGACGTATATCAGTGGGAACCGTACCTATGTCAGGTCCCTTATTCACCTTCACAGCCCCCCCCTCCACCCCCGCTGCCTGCCCAGCACGCACAACCCATGCCCAAGAACAACTCATCACCTGGCATGCACCAACCCTGCTGCGCACACCCTTCTACTGCAGAGGGGCTCCCGTGTGCACACAGAGCAGAGTGACTTGGGGACAGACTTTTTTCCCTGTTGGGTGGGCTGCCACGGGGACAGTGTCCTGTGCATCACCTTCCGCCCTGCTGCAGGCAGCAATAGCAGGCAGCGGGGGACGGCTACCCATCCCTGCCCCATGCTTTTGACTCGGCAACATCATAAGCTGCACCAATATCTTTTAAAACATTCCTGGCCCAGCTGACTACCCACCCCCAGGATGGCAGACCCCTCTATCCCTCCCAGCGCAGCCCCACAGCGCGGGAAGCAGCGACTGAGCGTCTCCCTTCCAACTGCATGTTTCCATCCGAGTGCGTCACAACTTAATGCTGCCCCCAGACCGTACTGCGCTATGACAGCATCGCCGCTTGTCATGGCCCTGATGTCCCTGCCAGGCTGGTTTTGACCATGGGGGCAGCCCAGGCGGCTCTGGGGTACCCCTGCCTGCTTTGCCCCAACCTGCCTGGAACACGGAGGCCAGTAAGGACTCTTCTCTCGCTGCTACACCAGAGGCAGGCACCCAACCTAGGTAGGATGCGCCCAGAGACAGCCTGTTCGCTTCTCCCCACCTAGGACCCATGCACACCAGCGTAACACCTCCGAAACGGATGCCAGCTCACACCGAGCAAGCTCTTGGCAGTAAAAAGCCCTTTTTTGTCCAGGCAGCCACTCCTCCCTCTCCAGCTCCACTCGGCTGGGAGCCGGGGCTGCGGCGCTGCCCCTCTGCGCTGCCTTGCAGCTCTCCCCACCACCCCAGCCGGGTATCAGTCTGCCCTGGCCGGGCTGGCACGGCTCAGCACAGCCCTTGGCGGGGAGCCCGCAGAGCTTGTCACTTATGCTAAGCTGGAGGGCTGGTCCCAGCGGCACGGCTCTGTCCTGGATTCTTCTCGCAGCGATGTTTTCGAGCAAGCGTTGCTGTCGTAAGCGGTGCAATGTCACCGTGCTCCCGCTACCCCCCGTGCTCGGGGTGGGATGCGGGGAGGATGGCAGGGCTGGAGACGGGGACCCTCGGGCGGAGGGGGGCCGATGGGGACCAGTCTCCGCAAAAAGCAGGCAGGGGAGGGAGATGGGGCTGGCTGCTCGCTACACCCATGCAGCGGGCGGGCCGGGGCCGGCGCGGGGGTCCGCC
>NW_008795129.1:4452808-4476985 GCF_000699145.1 Aptenodytes forsteri
CCCCGGCTGGCCCGCCCTGCCTCCTTTCCGCCCCGCAAGGAAGAGCGGGAGCAGGTGGCTGGACGCTCCTGGGCTCACGGGGCTGGGGGGCAGCGGTGGTGACATCTCAGGGGCTTCCAGGGGTCCATCGGGCAGGCGGCACCTCCACCCTGTGCCAGCTGGGCAGGCTTCAGAGCCGCTGCTGCAGCCCAGCCTGCACCAGGGACCGTCAAAGGACTGAGCTGGTAGGAGATCTCAGACCTTCCATCTTCAGTGCCCACCCCACACGTAACCCTCCTGCCCGTTCCTTCGAGGTCAGGGCAGAAAAATCGGTAGCTAGAGCCGCCTGGCTGGTTAAGGGCAGGATGCAGATGCTCCAGGGAGCTGTTCCCGTGAAGAAGCAAAGGGCTGGGCATCCTTGCAGAAGGCATGAGGATCGATGCGTAATTTAGTTAGGCTTGACTGAGTAGGAGATGCGGCCAGCGGAGAAGGGGAAATTTTCCACTCTGTCCTGACTGCTTGGCATAGTGATCGCTGGGCAAAACTCGTAAGGGAGGGGGCACGGGTGCCCAGCCCATCAGACATGCTGGGCTGCCCCTGAGGCCAGGGGGAGCCATGGGAGACAGGGGCAGGGCAGCGTATCACTCACAGGGGAAACAGGCAAAAAAAAAAAATAGCCCAGGGGATTAGACTGAGCAAGCGTTCCTGAGATTATAGCTCAGAGGTGGGAGCCGGGGCTTTCTTCCCACACTGCTAATCACTTACCCAGCACTCTGAGCGTCTGAGCCCTGCCGTTGTGCCTCCAAGCTGGAAGGTGGGGGCCCATCCTACCTTCCTCCCCCTGAGCGTCTGGCCCTGCCGTTGTGCCTCCAAGCTGGAAGGTGGGGGCCCATCCTACCTTCCGCCCCGGGGAACTGACTGCATTGTCAGGCTTAATTCACATCTGTGAAGTGCTCCTGCTCCTAGGCTGGAAGGCAGCACAGATTTGGTTGGCTAATTCATTAACATCTGTGAAGTGCTCCTGCTCCTAGGCTGGAAGGCAGCACAGATTTGGCTCACTCCTGCAATTGCTAAGCAGCACCAGGGAGAAATGGGGTCTGATCTGGCCCTACTGTGTTGCTACCAGCCAGCAAAGCACAAGGTTAAGCCAAAAGAGTAAGGAAGATGGGGAAGAGCCAAGGCTCTGCAAAGAGATCAATCATGTAAAGGTCAAATCCACATCTGAAATATAACAGACAACCAGCAACAGTGAATGAAATCCCAGGAGGCCTGGGCTAAAATCAGACTGACAAGAGAAGAGCAACATCTCAAGAGCTAACCAAAATACCACCAGCTCCAGGACGTCCAGCTTTGCCTCCTTTCTTGAGGGGTGGGCAGCTGCCTTCATTTGGCCTCAGGAATTCAGGTCCAAGCCTGCAGACATGGGCATCCTCGGGCATGGCATTATACGGGTTCTTATATCGCTGGCATGGCTCCCTGCCCCGGTGGGGAGGACACCCAGGTCGGACAGCTGGGCAGCCCTACCTGTGGAGTACAATTCTCCAGGGGAGCTTTCAGAGCCAGAGGAAAGGGTTTCCAGCAGCAGCAGCTGAGTGCCAGTAAGGCATTGCTGCCTTAGCTTCAGCAGCAGTGCCGTGCAGGGCACGGCGAGGCACTGCCAGTGAGGGGGACGTGGTGCTCAGCTGTGAAAGCACAAGCTTTGAAGTGTTTTCGTTTCTTCTGCATAAAACTGGGATTGTTTACATGTATTATCTAGTAGTAGATTAAGTTCTCGTCTGACTCAAGGTGCCACCCGCTCTCAGGCATTGTGCTGCATTTGTCTTGGGACTCCCCGCAGCCAGAGACAAGGGGAGCGCCCAGGCTCCCCATGGGTCTATTCCTGATGCTATCCCCAGTCACAAGGGATGGTGGCCTTGTGTCCCCTGCAGCCACCTAGGTCCTGCCCTGCTGTCCCTGTTTCCCCAGCGGCGAGTGCTGTGGGTGGGGGCCACCTCAAGCCCTCCAGCTCTGAAGCCTGTGGGGCAGCAGCCTGCGCTATCTCCCCCGGCAGGCTTGGAAGAGCCCCCAGGATCCTTCTTTTGCACTGTTGGAGCTGCCCAAGACCCAACCCTGAGCTTTGGGAAGCTCCTCCAAAGTCTGCCAGCCCTTTCCCTCCCCTGCTGCCCTTAGAAAACGTGTGTGCTCCTGGAGGGCTAAAATTAGCCAGCCAGCTGTGCGGCACGCTTGCACAGAAGCCTCAGTCCCCAGGCATGGCCCGCCAGCCAGGTCTGCTGAGGAGGCAGCATCCTACCAAGGGTAACAGGACTAACGCAGACTGCCGCAGGGAGGGCAGCGGGAGAGGCTTTCCCCATTCCTCTGCCCCCTGAGCCTGCGCGGGGACCCAAGCACCAAGCAGCCGAAAGCAGTGGGCAGAAGGGAGAGGGTGTCTGCTCTGGCTGAGCCTGGCAAAGGCTGCCCAGGAGAGGCACAGCCCCTTCAGGCGCCTTTCCTTGCTGTGCCCCTCCCCAGCACAGGCTGACAGCGCTTTCCCCATCTCACCCATCCTGGGACCCCACTCCCCCTTGCACGGGCAGGGGCTCCCCAAAGCGGAGCGGTGCTTCAGGCGCGGAGCTGCAGCCTGCCCCTCACGCGGTTCCTCGCGCTGCCTTTCGCTCCCCCTCCCCAGCACGGCTCCCATACAGAGGCGGCTGAAAAGCGGCGGTGGGAAGCACCGCAGCTGCAGAGGGAACAGGCCTTTTTTAGCAGAGCAGCCTCCCCGCTGCTGGGCTGCAGGCAGAGCTGTGCAGGGCTGTGCTGCAGCGCTGCAGCCTCCCCTCGCTCCCTTACACCCAGCAAAGATCTTGGCCCCTACTCATGAGAGAAAGCCCATAGCTTCGTGGCACTTGCTCGCTGCCCTGTTCCCACTGGCTGGGATCTGATGGGATAACTTCATCTCGCGTGTTTAAACTGCCGGTACTTTTGGGGGTGAAGTTTAACAGGGATGCAGCAGTGCCTGAAGTGGGAGTACGCAACTGCAGGGCGCCGGGGGCTGCAAAGGGGGCACGCCGAGGAGCCTGCAGAGCTCAGATGCTCCATGGCGCAGCAGCACTGAAGGGCAGGGGTTCAGGGTTCTCATTTTGGATGTTTCTATTCCATTTCGGGTGCTTAAAGCCTTTTCTGGAGCTGGGTTTAAAATTAGAGGAGAATTTTTCCTGAGTAACTCCTTTTACTGGCAAAGCGTGGGCTGAGAGGGAGGACAGCCCTATTGAGAGCTGCTGGTAACCCCTTAATGATGGGGTGAGCGATGCAGCCAGGAATAGACCCACAGAGGCTGAAAAGGGAGCTCAGCTTTCACCCTCCGTTGCCTTTTCTCATCGACCGTCTCCCCCCATCATGGCTCCGGCACCCTGTGGGAACCCATCTCCCACATCATGAGTATTTGCCAACTGTAGCGCTTCACCAACAGCAATGGTTTCTGCCCGGCAGGTCCCATGGGAGCTAATCCTATTCCCAGGGCCCGAGATGGGGAGACGGCAGCTCAGAAAACCCTCCCGAGAACAGGTGACGCAGGAGAAGCGCAGCAGTCTGAGGACGGAGGTGCTCACTGAATGCTGCCCTCCCTAGCCAAACCCCGCTGGGAACTGGGTCAGGCAGGGAGAAGGCAGGAGTCCCCCCGGTCACACCAGTGTGGCGAGTTCCCAGCTCCGGGACTTTAACCACCATCCCACCCTCCCCATTGCCATGCCTTGCCCATGTCACCAGAAACGTTCCCTCTGCCACCAGAGGTGGCCCCAGTCCCAGAGCCTGGCCATGGCTTTGGGCTCCAGTGCTCCAGGGAGCCAGGAGGGGCTGAGTACCATGGGGTCAATGCCACGAAGCCTCTGACTGCAGCTGGGCAAACCAACCCCAGTAAGCTGGCCCCACATGTTCCCCCTTGCCTGCAATGCAGGCAGAGCAAGAGCGGAGAGAGCATCAGGACCCCAGCCGGAGCTCCGGTGTCCTCCTGGGGGAATGGGGCAGCCCATGTTCCCCTCAGCAAGGCAGGAGGAAAGCTGCGGGCCAAGGAACCACCACCGTTCCTGCATGAGGATGGACATATTCATTGCATCCCACAGAGTCATCCATGTGATCCCACCCAAAGCTCTCGCTTTTGCTCCTGCTGCTTGGCTGGCCAGGGAGAGTGACCGAATTTACCTTGAGCAGCTCCTTGGGGAAATCAGTGCCTCCGTTGAGCCCCTCCAAGTTGCCAATGAAGTCGGAGCAGGACATTCTCTTCCCAATGTTCTGGGGGAGCCAGGGGGAGAGAAACGCTGGGCGTTACCTTTGGGCCACGGGACCTGCGCTGGCTGGAGCATGTCCCACAGCCCAGGAACAGAACCCCGTCTCTGCAGTGGGGTGAGGGACCAGCCAGGTCTCAGGGAGGCTGCTTGAAGGTGTGGGGAAGCTGTCGGCTTTGCCTAGCCTCCTTTTTCTAAGTTGGGTGCTACCTGCTCCCATGGCAGCTAGTTTTGGAGTCTCACTCTCACCCTCTCTCCCTGTCCACTTTCCTCTTCTGTCCTCATCCCACCTCCACGTCTTCCAGCTCAGCACGTCTCCTCCAAAGCCCCACTCTCTCCTTCGCCAGCTGCCTCTCTCACTCAGCCTTTCTCTTCTCTCCTCCCCAGACACATTAGAGGTGACCAGCCCTCATGGGTCCGGGATCCTGTACCTGTGGTTCAGGGCGGTGGGGACAGACAGGGCCGATGGCAGTGGGAACTTACGTGTCCATGCAGATCTGTGTTTAACAGCATCAGGGCGCAGGTGAGGGTGTGGGCTCCGTCTGCAGCACAAGCACAGGACAGGAATTAGAGTCCCTGGCTCGGCCCCACCACTGGTGCTCCAGCCCCTCAGCATCTCAGGCAGGGCACGGGGGCTTCTGAGCCCCCAAGACAGCCCCGAGCCCGCTCCTCCCACCCTGGACACATGGGGCACACAGCAGTCAGCGTGGTGCTGGCAGCACGCGGGCGAGTAGGTAGGAGGCCACTGAATTAAAGCTGGTCCCAAACCTGAGCATACGAACTCCCTTCCAAGCCTGCAGCCCCATCAGCCAGGCAGCGACGCTGCAGCTAATCCTGCAGAGCTCCTAGCACGGCAAGGTGGGACCGGCACAGCCCTCTGCCAGCCAGGCAGCCCAAACCTCTCCTGCCCCAGAGCCAGCCCAGAGCAGACCCAGCATGTGAACACACACAAGAGAGGCACAAAGACGTGGAACAGGACGAAGTGGGTGTATGTGCCGCCCCGAGTGCCGGGCACCCGAGTTTTCTCACCTGGCTATTCCCTGAGCCGAGGGTCTGAGAGTTGGGGTCTATTTGGTGAGGAGGGCCTTCTCTTGCCTCTTGTGCTAATCTGCTCAAGGTCAGAATTAAGGATGGGTTGAGCCCTAATTATGCATGATCCAATCAGAGCAGGTTTTTTTTTTTAAAAAAAAATCTAAAGCATCTGTCATTTGAGGGAAATGACATCTCCGTAACCGGGGCTGTCTCCTCCTAAGGTGTCAGTACAGACTCTCAGCCTGCTCTCTGGTTTCAGTTTGAGCACCTTCACTGAGCTGACGAACGCATGGGCTCGCTTGAAACACACACACACACACACACGGACACACACAGTTTCTTACCCTCTGAAGAGATGGCGTTGGGATTACACTCGTAATAGCGCTGGGAAAAATGAGCCAGCACTCGCTCTCGCTCTTGCGTCTCTCCCATCAAGGCCAGCTCCTTTAGAAAGGACCTGAAGAAGCAGCAGCAGCATCGGTCACACTTGAAGCCCACCAGCAGCGTCTCCAACCCACCTTGCGCAGGAGTGGAGCTGTGCTTTTCTGGTCTGGAGACCAGATGAAGCCCTGCCATCACACATCCCTCCCAACCTGCTGCAGGACTCCCCTCCAAGCCCACAGCATCATACCCTGCCAGCACATCATAGAGATCTACAGCCAGCCCTGGGCCCTACGCCGGGGAAGGAGGTGGGGGTGACACCAAGAGGTTCTGGGCTTAAGGCCTGGAAAGCCAGTCCTAGGTGAACCTGACTGTCACCCAACCGCACTGACTGGTGAGTTAAAACCAGGGATGCCCTTTCGCGGTTGTGTGACTGAGAGACCATTTTGGGACTCAACCCCCGCCATATAAGAGGCAAGGGGATCTCCAGGTGGGAGCCGTGGGGTCTGCTTGCACCTGCAGATCCCTATGCAGGTGCGGAGCTGCGGAGGGCATGGTCTGCTAGGACCCCACTTGGGTGGCCACCACACACGCACACATGTACATGCACTCAGCTCTGACCTGAGAGCCTGGTCCAGGCTCATCCCCGTGAACACGAAGAACTTCAGATATTCCCCTGCCACCATCTTGCTGAACTCGTTGCTGAAATAGAAAAGGGGGGAGCGAGAGTGGGATCGACTAGACCATGGGGACAGCAAAAGGCACACGGGGGGGGCTGGATTCTGGGAGGTTGGGAGCTCCCCAGGGCTGCGGGAAGCATGCTGGGAACAGAGACACCCCACACTCCCATGAAACTCAGAGGAGTCACCCACAGATCCAATGGGAATACTGGGCATGTAAGAGAAACTGGAGAAGCTAGAGCTGGAAGGGCCCATGATAGGTCAGCTAGCCGTCTCCCTGCCCTGACACCTTACTGAAGCATCCAAGATGCAGTCATGGTAGGAAGATACCAAAACCTGGATGTCTCTTAGGTTTTAAGACCTTTAGAGGGAACAGATGTACCAGGTGTACCAGTCATGGGGAGTGGGCTCTGGGGTCCTGCCAGCTGTTCCCTGCCAGCCCAGTGCCCTGCAAGGGCAGCAGCTGTGGGTAAACTGCGGGTGCAGGTGGGCCCCTTGCAGAATGGGCCGTTCCTTGTTAATACCCACACGTACTTCTTCCCCAAGTGACGGGCCACATCTGCTTTTTTAAAGCCATCCAGGTTGTAGAGCCTCTTGGCCAGGCGTTTGGCGGCCTCCAGGTCAGCCTTGTGCCCGTTGGAGAGGGTGTCCGTGCTGCCCAGGGCCAGCTGCTCCACGCTGTCCATCTCCGAGTCTGAGTCCAAAACCAGCTGGCTCAGGGGGTGGTCACTGCAATGGGAAGGGACACTCCACGTTAGCCTGCCTACAGCTCCTCTCCTCGTTCAGCTTCTCAGGAAATGCAGGTTCCTCATTCTGCTTTGGAGACCAGCTACTCACTGCTGGGACCCAGGATGAACAACACTGGTTAGAGACACTCCCAGGTCAGGTCTGGGAGCTAAGGGAAGGTTTGGGGATGCAGCTGGAGGAGAGGTGGGGTGACAGGACAGCTCCAGTGACTGATGACAGGACCAAGGCACCCAAATCCACATCCAAACTGGATGTGGAGAGACAGGACAGCTGCTCCAAAGTCCCCCACCCTGAGTCTGTGAAACTGCATGTGTGGGCTCAGGCTCTGCCAAGCTCAGCCGTAGTGGAGACTGGGAGCAGAAACATATGCACATCACATGCTGTCCTACAGATCATTATTTTTTAACCTGGACAAACTCCTTATGCTGCTCTCGAGTGCAGTTTCTATCCAAGACAAGACGACTATAATTCCTTCGCTCGCCTCTTCCCACCCACTGACTTCAAAGCACTTCACAGAAGGGAAAACTGAGGCAGAGAGGGTGAAGACGAAGGAAACCCCCCCCGGCCTCCCAGCTCACAGCGGGGTGTACCGTCTTCTTCAGGCTGCCCATCAGCTCTCAGCCCACCATGCCTTAAATGGCCACGTTAGGAGACACTCTTGGCTTAGCCCCCGAAGCAGTCTGACTCAGCGGCGCAGAAGTTATCCCAACCAAAAAACTGGTTGAATCTAATCAACAATGAACGTTAAGCAACTCTGACCTCGCCCAAATTTTCTGGCAGCCCTCGCAATGTTCCAGTCTGATTTATTTTTAAAAGTCTCTAATTGACTTTTAAGAGGCCTGCTCTCCTGAGCCAATTACCCAGGTCAATCTCCTTGAGGCTCCGCTTCTTCCACGAAGGACGAGCCTCCTTGCTGCTCAGCGCTGCCCGTCTCAGGGGAGTCCTGCGCAGCGCTGACAGGCTGCCCCGTGCCTTGGGGGGGCTCTCGGGTGCCTTCTTCCTGGCATCCCCAGCTGGCGTGCAGCAGGGGCAGCTGCTCTGTGCTCAAACCCATGGGCCAGACACTTCCCTGGTGGAAACGGCTCTGACACCCTGTGAGTCCCCGGGGACATGCACTCGGCTCGGACCACTGCTGAGCTTGGCAGTGCTGGGCGGTGCTTGTGGTAAGACCTGGATGGGGGGCCCAGGGCAGATCTGTGCCCATTTGGCCCCAGCCCTCCCTAGGGAGCCTGTCCATCACCCCATGCACCCTGGTGGGAGCAGCCACGAGAGGGGCCACAAGGTCACTAGTAGCTCACCAGCTCTGAGTCCGCCTGCTCTGGGGAGCTGCGCTGGGTAGGAGGCTTCCAGCATCACTGTCTGCATCACCAGCACACCCTGTCCTGTGGGCATCCCTCCCACCTGCCTAAAACCTCTCCTCCTCCCAAAATAGGGTGGCCGCATCCAAAGGTGCCGCTGGCGTGGGCCCAGGTGCCTGCTGCCCTCCAGCTGTGCCCAGCTGTGCAACTGGCACCTGCCAGCCATGGGTTGTGGTGACTGTATTTTTCACTAAAACTCTATCTGCTATCACAGGGGCACAGGCGCTGTCCCCTTCCCAGCCCAGCAGCTCCAAGGCTGCTTTTCCAGCCACAAGCTGAGCTACAAAACTCAAAGCCACCCCCTCCACCACTCCCCATGCTCCAGCTGCACCTCCAGAGCAAGCGGCTGCTCAGTCACCCTCTGAAGACCTTTTCATTCTTCTCAACCACCATCACTAAAAACTCCAGATATCCTTCTGGACCTTGCCTGTCCTGCCTGAGAGGTTGTCCTCTCTCACATGGCCAGTTCCTGGAGCCTTCGGGGGCAAACCTAGAGCTCTGAGTCTCCCCCCGTGACCTCTTTTCCCAATCTGTGGTCCTCAGCTTTCCTACCTAGTGCTGAGCATCCAGGCATGGGGCCATTTACAAAACCTCTCTTGTCCTTCAACATCTGTATCTCCCTGCAGGCTCCCAACCCGTGGCTGCAATTCTTGCCTTGCTTCTTGCAATCACAGCCTGGGTCTCAAAACAGATCTACTGTCCCCTCCCTCACCAAGTCCCCATACCAATTTGGGGTTTTGCATCAGCAAAGCATAACCTTGCTCTCAGGATGAGGCACTACTCAGCTGTGCCATGAAACGGGTTTTCTTCCAACACTCAAGCCACTCTCATGCTGTTAAATATGGACCATCAGCCTCAATAGGCTGGGAGTGCCCCATTCGTGGCACCCGTCTGTCACCACTCAAAGACCCAGCTGGCTTGGAGAACCTGCAGCTTAAAGAGAGAAAACCAAGAGCCTAATCCTCAAGCAAATGGAAAACAGAGCAAAGGGACATGTCCATGTCTGAGGCAACTGAGGTGATGCTAATTTTCTTGCCAATGAGCTAATATCTCAGGGTGGGGTTTTTTTGTGTACTTTCTAAAGTGACATTTCAGTTTGGCTTGAAGAAACACTGAGATAATATTTTTTACATTAGATACGTTTTCAACCCGAGAACTGGCCCACACTTAAGGAATAAAGATCAAATTTGGTATTGTGCGAGTATCCTCAGCATGAAATGAGTCATCCCCGAGTGCACCCAGCGCTAGCTCATCCCTCTCCCTGCTGCCCGCCTAGCACAACCACTGCTGCCCCCCATGTCGCCGGGAGCACAGGCCCCCCTGCTACCTCGGAGGTGTTCGCTAGAGAGCCCAGGTCCCCAGTGCCTGTGTGAGCAGCAGCGAGGCGCTTCTGGGGGTCTCTGTGAGGAAGGCACATGATCCAGCTCAGGGCTCGCCCTGGGACAGAGGCTATTCCTCAACCACCTCCCACCCCAGCTCAGCACAAGGACCGGGTTCTGCTCCCAGCCCTGGGAAGCAGCTGCGGGACCACAGTCCCGCTCAGGGCCACTGGACCACAGACACTCCTTCTCCGGGGCCAGATACTTCTCCAGGGCCCAAACATTCCTTCTCGGGGCCAAACGCTCCTTTCCTGGAGCTGGATTCTCATCGTGCCCCAATATTCCTCCTCTGGCTGACTGCCTGGAGCTCAGCAGGAGAGACCACAGCACCTTCCCTGGCTGCAATGCAGCGTGTCACTGCAGGAGCCCCGACGTTCTCTCCACCTTGCCACCACAAACTGGGCTCACCCGGCACCATGTTCTCTCCATGGCTGTCAGCAACCAGGAGCAAATCTTCTCTCCTGGATGTGGGGCAGCAATAAGGCACTAGCTCAGCAAAGCCTGCCCCGGAGGGCTGACCTCCAGCTCCTGGCTGCCAGCAGGGATGTATCTGCACAGTGGGACCCTTCCCACACTGTATCTCCATGGTGGGACCCTCCCCGCATTGTATCTGCACAGAGAGACATCCCTGGGGACAGGCTGAGCCAGGTGGCCATTGGTTTCAGCTGGGGGTGCTCAGCTGAGCTCCTGGGTTTGATCAGGTCCTGCCTGACACATTTCCAGGTGAGATACCTGCTGTAGGAAACTCAAAACCTCCAACCACAATCCAAGTGCCACTTGATCCCCACGGGAGGCTGGTTTGCATCCTGTACCATGAAGGGATAGGGCAGGGAGCCTGGTTCGAGTCTGTGAGGTACATGTGCATGGGGCAGAACAGCACTCTGCCCTCAGTTCCCGATGTCCCACACACATGGCTAGATGCCTGATGCCTCCGTCAAGTGAGCCCAGCCTGCCTAATATTGCTGCTAAGAATGTACCAGACCGGATCTTTGGCTGAGCTAAATAAACGCAGCTCCCTCCATCGGTCTCAGCGGAGCGACTTTGATTTATGACAGCTAAGATCTGGGCTGGTTCATTCCTCGCAGAATTGAAGTTAGGGCTGGGAGGACACTTGAAGGTCAGCCAGGCCAGCCTCCAACCAGAGGCGGGGCTGGTCCTGCTTTCTGGCAGCTCTGGAGTCCAACCCGGTCCTCAAATCACCCAGCCACAGCGGCACCTGCCAGCGTTACTGCTGCCAGACCCAGGTAGGACCGAACTTTGGGCAGCTGTGCCCCTCCTCAGTCCTGCTCCTCTGCAGACTTCCAGAGCCTCCCCTGCAGCACCATCCCTCTCCGGAGATGCCTGCCTGTCCTCCATCACCCCACCCCACCAGCCCCTCTTGTAGGGGGCACAACCGCTCCTGCAGAGGACAGGGGCTGACTCTGCAATCGCACCAAACAGCTTCTGGAGCCAGCTGAGAGCCTTAAAATCTGGTTACTCACCTGCTGGGCGGAGGGTTGTCTTCTCCTTCAGAGACACAGATGCCATGGGGTCAGCACAGGGAAACCTGGGTCTCTCAGACCCTTGGGCAAAGCCCAGCCTAGGGGCTCTGGGTCAGACCCAGGGACTGGAATTAACACCTGACACGAGGGGCTGCATCCCACAGGGATGTGCTGCTGCCCATGCCTCTGTGGGCAGCCCTGCCAGCCCTGGGACCCTGCCTGCTGCCCCTGTCCTCCATGCCATGGAGCGTCCACCCCAGCCCCCAGCATTGCCACCCCATCCTGTGTCCCAGCTCCTGCTGCCCTTCATGGCTTAACATGGAAATGCTTGGGGGAAAAATCCCCCCCAGGCTTGTGCCCCATTTCTTGCCATGCCAATGCTTATGGGGAGACCTCTTCATCCTACAAGGCCCCAGCCTTGTCCCCTTCCTGTGCTTCCATCCCATACCATCCCCCCCTTCCCCTGTCAGCATCCTTTCCTTGTTGCCCTCCTTCCTCTGCTCAGCCCTCTCCCCGCACCCTCCCGCATCACACCCCAAATCCACCCCACAGGGCCCTAATCTGGGCACAGCCCTCAGGGCATCATCTCACCAGTTTGCCCAGTGCCAACTGGGAGCCCAGGCCAGCTGACAGACCTGCGCTGGCCTCGGGAAGGGGGCGGGGGGGCCACCAGCTCACCGACTGCTGCAGTAACAAAAGGGACCTTATAAAGAAACACAGCGGAGCTTATTGGCAGGGCCCCGGCGCTCCAGCACACGCCAGCAGCCGCGATCTGGCAGGGAAGAAGGTTTCACTCCCGGCGCATCCTCCGCCTGGGGCGGCTGCCAGCCCTACGGGCTCCCCGGTCCTCCCACGCAGCCGCAGCTCCAGGGCTCAGCTCTCCCTCTAGCGAGGCTCCAGGCGTGCTGCCCCTCACTGTGGTGTCTGGCTCTTTTCGCCAGGTGGTTTGCAGTCCCCCCCCTTTGCTGCTGCTTCTCCTGCCTGCCCTTCGTTCTGTCCCACCTCAGGCGATGCCCCCGATTCAGGTCCCGGCAGAGCCTGCCTCGCTCGCCTCTCACGGGGGTGGCACGGGGGGCAAGTCTCATCCCCTCCCTCTACTGGCACTCCTCAGGGACCAGCACGGCTGTGCCTGGGGACAAGGCTGGCTCCGGAGGAGTGGAACGGGCAAGGGAAGCTGGGTGGCTGGATTTCAGGGGGCTTGCACCCCCAGGGAGATGCAATTTGCCCACTTACATCCCATCCTGCCTGTGGGGCCAGCAGCCCCGGGCTGCCTGTGTATGGGATTGTGGTGGGCAAGGCGGCGCTCCGGGCTTCCACTCGCACCTGGCAGCACGACAAAGCGCATGGATTTGGATCCGCAGTTGCAAAAGTCTGGCTGCCACCGCAGGATCGACCTCCCTGCAGTCCCCAGGGCTGCCCCGGCTCCTGCCCCGCCATCTCACCAGCACCACAGCTGCCCCCGGCCAGCTCCGCCAGACCCAGAGGGACCCCGCCAGCCCTGGAGGGCTCTGCCCCTACACGTGCTCTGCAGGTCACCGTCACATCCCGGGGACAGACTGCTTTAACTGCAGCCCTCTGCCCAGCGAGAGCAGGGGACCTGCGCACCTTCACGTCCCGCCCAAACGGGGCGATAACCTACTCACACACCAGGGGTGCCACCATGGGGTGTCCCACTGTGGAGGGGTGGGGATGGGGGTCCCACACTGGGACCCTCGCTGTTCAGCCAATGCTCCCTCCCTTTTAGCCAAGGCCACCGGAGGAGGCAGAGTCATCCCAGCACCCGGGGAGGCCTCGCCAGGTCTGCACTTAGGCACACTCCCCACGCGCAAGGTCAAGATAAAAGCGTGGTCTCAGACTATCGCGTGCCGAGGGACACCAGAGCCTTGACATGAGCCGTGAGGCTGCCTGAACCAAGGCTGCCAGCCGCGGGGGACACCGCGTCTCCCCAGCAATGCAGGGGGTATCACCAGCTTGGCTGCTCCTGCCAGCGAGGGAGATGGAAAGTCACGGGCTGCAGGGCCATCCAGACCCCAACCATTGCAACAAATAACGTCAAAAGTTTCGGGGGCACAAGAGGGACGGCCGCAGGGCAGCACACACAGGTCTAGACCCGCTGGCATTCATCACCAGTCACCCCTCACACCAAAGCCCTGCAGCCTGAGGTCACCTCTGCCAACCCTGAGGCCGACAGCCAGCGTAAAGCACAGCCTCCACTGCAGAGCCCCCCTGCCCGGGGCCCCCAGACCACCTGAGCTGGTGGCAGTCGGTCTGTACTGCTTGTGACCATAGGTGGTGGCAAATCCCCTGCTCTGGCCCCACTGGCACGGGTGATGTTGCATTATGATGGCTGCAGAGGTTCCTGAGCTCCTTTCCCCAGCGATTTCCATTAAAGACCCCTTAATGGGAGCGTCGCACAGATATTCCCCGCTCGAGCAGATCAGCCCTGCCAGGCTCCAGGAGCTGCTGACTCCAGCTCACGAGAACCTTTGAGCAACCAACCCAGACACTTCTTCTTCAAACTACTTGGGAAGCTTCAGCTTCATGATCGGCTCCACTCAGAGTCTAGAAAGTTGGTAGCACCAGTGATGGGGAAAAGAGGAAACTTCTTGCACCTCTCCCTTGCAGAAATCCCTGGCGCCTGAGGACTGACCCTGCAGATGATGGGCTGTCTCAGCACCTGGTAACCCATGCCTTCCCTGCTTCCCGGTCTAGCTCATGCTGCCAGTCCCAATCTCCACTCCTCTCCACCGCACAAGACACCAGATCCCAACCACACCTGCCTCCCTGTCCACCCCCGCCCACGGGGGCTGCAAGGGGAGGCTCGCTCCATGTTGGGGAGCAGAGAGCTGGGGTGCTGCCAGCCGGGGGTCTGCGGCAGGGCCCTGCTCCCCCATGCCTCATTTCTCACCGTCTTTCCTGCAGCCCCCGCTTCAGGCCGCTGCTGGAGCCAGGGCACCTGCTCACCTGCTGCGGGGCAGCATGGCGGGTCTGAACATCACACACAGCCCAGGAGATGGGCAAGAAACGGGGCCTGAACGGGACTAAGAGAAGAGCCGTGCAGGGACCTACCGATAATGAAGGGAATCGTTTCTAAATGGGGGAAGTAGTTGCTTGGGACTCCGTGCGTGTGTGTAACAGAAGGCGAGGCTGGCGCTTATGGTGCTACGGCAAGCCCAAGCCTGGGGGTCCCCAGGCCAGGGAGTGCAGTGAGGGCTGCAGCTGGGTTTCCCCCACGCTCCCCTGCCACCAAAGGAGAGGTACTCCTGCTTGTGAGGGCTGGAAGAGGAGAGGAGAAGACAAGAGGCTCAGCAAAGGCGGGCTCAGCAAAGATCCAGGGCAGTTTCGGGGGGACACAACACCCCTCCATGGCCTGTGCCGCAGCCCAGTGTTGCTCTGAAACCTGAGCTAGGAGGGGAGGACAGTGCCGCAGACGTCTTTGGCACTGCCGGCATGCTCTGTGCTCCACTGACTATAAACCAGTGAGGAAAAAACCTCTATTAAGCCACGTTATTGCCATTCCTGCTGCCAGCTGTGTCTCTGCACCCTCACACCTCCCCGTGCCCCTGCAGCAGTGTTGCTCTGGTACGATGGCACCCTGTGGACGGTAAGTCAGACGCTATCCTCTCGGTTTCTCCAGGGTGCTCTGTTTCGGTCCCTTGCCTTGACAGAGGAACAGGAAGCCAATTCTTCCTGCAGAGAGCACTGATCATGGCTGGATACTGCCGTGCTTTGCTGCCTCGTGCCTCTCGGACATCGCTGGTTTTACTGCACAAACCTTGCCTGGCCTCTGTGCCACCATGTCCCTGGCTTCAGTGCCGCAAAGAAAGGGAAGGCCTAACCCAGCGCCTCTCTGCCCCAAAATGCCCTTGGAGTGATCCAGGGACCACAGAGCAGATGCGATACCCCACTCTCCTCTCTTGACTGCAGACACCAGAGAGGACACAGAGCTCAGATCCCCACCTGGCCACCCCAAGCTGAGCCTGCGAGGATGGCGCAAGTTATGACCAGAAGTGACATAAGTTTGGTCTGGAAAAGACCAAACCCAAAAAAGATCGGTGTGGAAAAGACCAAAGCCTAGAAAGTGGATGAGGGATTCAGGAGGCTCTGGTATTGCACAGAAGGCCACTGAGCAGAGTGACCTTGCAGGGAGGCAATGCAAACAGGAAGGTCAGCGCTGGCATGACTGAGACGCCAAGTTCTCCGAGAGGCGCTGGCTCTGCAGCTGAACCACTGGACCAGACCCGACACCCTGACCAGACCTGACCGCACTCCAGATGAGCGTACCCTGGAAAAGGGAAAAGACGTGGCCTGCCAACCTGCCACGTCACAAGTGCAGCCCAAGACCTTGCTGGAAGGGGGAGGAGTGCAGGAAGGTAGTGTCTCAGCCTGGACATGGATGCACGTAGGGCAGTTTGGAAGTGGTGGGGCTGAGCTCCCCCAGCCCGCTCCACCAGAGATTTCCTCAGGCATGGGGCAGCCAGCCTGAGCCTGGGTGCAGGCAGGCTCGGAGCAATGTACAGGGAGCCTCTGGTGGGCTGTGCTCGTCTCTGCCCTCCATCTCCCAACATACACAAGGCTGAGGAGGTTCAGGAGGCCAGGACAATAGGTACAAGACCATGGGACTCTCGCCCTCAAGAAACAGGAGGCTGCTACTCGGATGGTGAGGGACGCAGCAGTATCAGGAAGTCTTGGCCTCCAGGAGGGAAAGGCTGTTGAATTTCTACTGGTACTCGACTTCTGACTGGCCTCTCCCCACAGCCACCACAGATGCTGGACTGTCCTGCAATGGGAACCACCACGGGACTGAAGTCCTGGACTCCCTGCTTGCTAGGCTGGAGGAAATCTTACAGCCCTCCAGCACCAGCAAAGCTGGCAAAGATGAAAAAGGAGATGTATTCCCACAGACACGCCTACCGCAACACCATGGCGATCACTGGCCTGATCAGCCACTTCACAGAAAATCCAGCACACCCAGTCCTGACCCTTCCCCTCTGCCCCAGCAACACAGGTTAGGCTCTGGCTGCAAAACACGCTGCACGGGGTTAGACTCCACACCGAGCCTTGGTGGCCTTGCTGGCCCAAGCAACTTTGGTCACTCACCTCATGTTGGAGGCCAAGCGAGTACCAAAGCTGTCCTCTGAGTGGCAAGGGCTGTGCTGAGCACCCTTCCTTCGTCTCCCCCGCTCCTCCTCCCTCTCTGTCCAGGGGGCATCTGTGGCCGAACTGGTCCCAGAGTCCGGCTCCAAATGAGCCAGAGGAGCAAAGTTCTCCTCGATCAGCTTGGCGCTGTCTTGGATCTGTCCCTGTATTTCTGGGGTGAGGGTTGGGAGGTCAAAAGTGAAAAAGGTCCCATGGGTGTGGGCTGGGGAGGAGAGGATGTCAATGGAGTCCAGGCTGGTGTAAGATGTGCCTTTGGCTCGATGGGACTCCATGATGCTCTCAAAATGCTTGCTGAAAGAGTCCATGCCATCCTTGGAGAGGCTGTGCCCTAGAAGGAAGGGCACTGGAGACTTGAGCATACCCTGTGTGTCTTGGTCCATGATCCTAGAGGGAAAGAAAGTGAGAAGAACTGGTCACTGAGGAGCAAGGGATCAAAGCCCCAAAACAAAAGCCCATGCACTGCTCCAGAAGGAAACTGGGGAGGGCAGAAATCTCCTCTGAACATCTGCAGACCTCCAAGGAAACGCCTCGCCTGCCCAAGACATCATGGGAAGAGGGACTGGGCTGGCCTCCCTCCAGACATACGCTTCTCCTTTAATGTGCCACAGACTTTTGTTCCTTTAGTGGCTCATCCTCATAAGAAGCTTATGAGATGGCTACTGCTCCCAGTCACTTGACTTGAGCTTAGATCCAATAAAGGGCTCAAGCACCAGAAGCAGGATGTGGTTCAGCTCCATTTCCAACCAAATCTGGAAGTGGCTGAATTTTCCACGAGCCTTCAGAGCTCCCGGCACCCAGAAGGATCCTCCTGAAGCTGCTCAGGACAGCGTGACACCTTCCTCCATGAACGCAGTACTGTGGTTGCTGAGCACCGCACTCAGAGCATGACCAACGCCCACCTGCAAGGTCTGCTGGCTGGTCCCAGGAGACATCTGGGATCCAGCACAAGGCGATGCTGAGCCCCAGGTTTCCCCAGGCAGTACGGAGGGAGCATCACACCCAGCTCTGGCCTTGGGGACCTGAGCTGGCCCAGGCTTGGTCCTGGCTCATCATCTCATCATCTTGTCAGGGATCAGCCCCGCAGGAAGGCCCAGGCTTTCTCCAATGCAGGTCTGGGTCCAGCCCGACACAGGAGTTTCTAAACCCTGAAGCCCTGAGTGTTTTGTCCTGTAAATAAGGTGAAGTGCAGCCTGCCCATCCGTCTAAGCACGTGACAACAGGGACATTTCCAATCCAGGGAACATCAATGCTTCAGCCATACAAGCATAAACACAGCCCTAAAAGCCTACTTTACTCATAAGCCGCTATCATTTTATTAAAGTGCAAGAAAAGCACTTGTTGTGCCACTCTCTCCTCTGATTAAAGGAGAGGAACTGCTCCAGCTTGTCATAAAATTTGTTATGAACAAACAGCTTCGTACAGAGGGCTCAGAAGATGCGCTGCTGTTAAAAGCACCAAATGATTTTCATTCATTAGCCTTCACATACCGCTCAAAAATTTCACCCTGATTACTTCAGCCGGCCAAGAGCTGGCAGCTTGACTCCCCCAGAGTGCTGGCTGGCTTCACGGGGAGCGCAGCTAAGCCAGACCCAGGTAAGCAAGGCAGGATGGAGGCTGCTCTCGCCTATCCACCAGCATTTCCCTGGCTGTGCAGCACCGCTCGACGCTCTTACCATTACTGTAGGAGCCACAGGAGCAGCCACCTCTGGGGTGGCTTTCTGGCGAGGACAAGGCAGAAGAGACCTCTTTAACATCTGCGGATGGGCTTTACAGATGCAAATGTGCATTCACTGTCCTTACCACCCAGCTGTGTGCTACCAAACCGAGCTAACACCGCTGACTTTGTTTTGCGCCTCGAATCCATAAGGAGGGCAACAGTCTGTGCTGGGGAGGACAACGCCAGCAGACGGAAGGGACCTTGTTCCCAGGAGAGGGAGCTGGGCTTATTCTTGTGATCAAGTATATTGCCACCAAGCCACAGAAAAAACACAGCTGGTTTTGTCCGCACCATCCGAGCTCTAGAAGCAATCTCTCCACCCCAAAATATCAAGCGCAAAGCCGTTCAGCTCCAGAAGGATCTAGTTGCAGCAGCACGGGTGCAATGCTGCCTGCACACACCACTCCTGCTTGGACCAAGACGCTTCATCAGCCCCCACTGCGCTGCTCAGCCCTCCCCGGCTGCCGCCCTCCCGCGCCCCGCTCTGGCCCCCCGGGAAGGGTCACCAAACCGTCACCAAGCCAGACAAACGCCGCTGGGAGGAGCAGAGGAGGGGACGAGACGCAGAGGCTGTAATCGAGCATCTGCGCAAGGGCAACGGGCAGCGGGAAAGCAAATAGGTTTCCAGCTTTCAGCTGGGGTGGGAGAAGTGGTGAAGTGGCCTTCCTTGGGAGAAGGCCAGGTGGGTACAGAGGGGAAGCGGATCTCGGGAGCCGATGGCCACGCTGCATTGCACATCAGCACCAAAACCAGCAGTACTTGAGGCAAAGGTCTGCCCACGGGCACCGTGGGGGTCTGAGCAACTGGGCTTCAGCAGCTGCATCTGACAGCTGATGGAGGGGAAGGGGCTCGCCCCGTTCTACCTGCCTGGTGCTGCAGAGCCGTGCTGTCCCCGGCGGAGAGGAGAAGAGGCAAAAATCTCTCTCCTCAGGCCCTCAGCGGTTTTCTCTCTCTGCCAAATGCTCCTGTGACCCTCCAGACCCCTGACTGCCCCAGCCATGCCCCACTCCTCCTGCCTGCACAGGCACGGCAGGCACCGTGGGGGGATCCCAGCTCAGTCCAAAGAAAGTGAGGCTGTACAGCACCACCCAGCAGCCCCTCGTTTTATTCCTCTCTGAACAAAGCTCTTGTATGGACCAGCCCCAGTGGCTCCTTGCACTCCCCCAGGCTCCTTCGCACATCTCCTCCAGCTCAGCAGCTGCCCGCTTTTAGGGCTGTGTCCAACTGCAACCCGTGCCCAGCCACAGGTGCTGACCACAGGCACTGCAATCCCCTGCCGGCTGCCCACCCTCCCCTGCCACGTCCACGCTGTCACGCTGGGGTCACACTGCCCCCAGTTCTCCCCAACAGGCTGCAGGCGTCTCCCCCCATTCATCGACAGGCACCTGCCGGCATCACCCCAAGCGTCCCCTCTCCAGCCCCACCAGCGGGAGCCTGTGGGACACGGAAGCATCACCCCGAGCTGCGGCTCTGTGGCCATGCTGGGCTCTATGACAGAGGCTCAGCCTCAGCACAACACATCAGAGGCTTGTGGCTACTGAGGCAGGCTAAGCCTACGCTTAAGCGTTTGATGAAATCAGGGCCGTAACCTTTTTTTAATCCCCAACAAGGCTTGCCCTGCAGCTATTTTTCTCTCCGCCAAGCAGTAAGCACAAAGGCTCTGGAAAGGCTCCCTAGGTGGCAGATCCAAGGGCTTTCCCAGGCAAGGCTGCTCTCCTTGCAGGGACAAAAGGTGTTTCTGCCTCCCGCCAGCCCTCTGCGCTCTCAGGGGAGCGGGGCACCCCCCAGCAAAGCCTCTTCTCTCTTATCAGCCCGAGGCACCGGTGCTGCGGGCCAAGCCGGGCCCTGCCTTCAGCTTAGCCAGCACGTCTGCCGACGCTTGGGGAGGAAGGGAATTGAGCTCGCTCTCGCTGACAGGTCTTGGCTCTCGGGGACTAATGGGAATAAAGACAGTAAAGGCTTAGACTAGTCATTAGAGTCGGTAGATCTGACTCTAAATATATTCAGAGAGCGGATTTGCTGGAAGAAGACATCGTTTCTTCCATCGCTTTCCGTGTCTCACTTGATTTGGTGTTGGGTTTTTTTAGCCCAATGTCTGGCTAGCTGTTAGCACGCTCTCTTATTTTGGGAGGGTAAATCACCAAAGATGCCCTTTGGCCAGAATATGAAGGACAACAAGATAGTACCAAGCCAAAATCCCCCTCGCAGAGGGTGCTAAACCTTTAAGGCTAGATTTTCAAAGGGATTTACATGTCTAAATGCTGCAAATCAGCATCCAAAGGTGCTTCAGTAATTTTGTAGGGCTGGTCCTTCCCAGCTACCGGGCCAGGCCTGGGGTACAGCAGCTCCTGCAGCAACAGAACGGTGCTGGCTCCAGGGAGCCCAGGGGGGCTTCTTAATCACCCTGGCATCACCCCTCCTGTGAGCAGGCAAAGCAGAAAGCTTGAGGTAGAAAACATCGATACTGGTGACTGGTAAACAGGGAGGAGGACTGCAGCTGCAGAGCTCAGAAACAGTGCGTAAGCAAAAACCCAGGGCTGCGATGCAGGGACTAAACAAGCTCGCGGTTTGAGGCTCGTGATTTTCAAGACACTGCCCGCAGGGTCTGCACCTACCTGGGAAACATTCAGGGGGGTGCAAATCAAAAGAGCCACTGGTCTACAAAGAAGCCATGTAAAATGAACATGACGCCCCTATTTACACATCGGTAATTATACTGGGAGCACCGTCTTTAGGGGCAACGATGCATTTAAGGACACATCCAAACTTTCCAGCGCTGTCTGGAAAGCTACAGTAAGGTGTCTCAGAGGGCAAAAAGCAGGTCTAGGCTTACAGCTTATACGACTTGTAGTGGCCTAGTACCTATGCGGAAATAAAATATCACTATGCAAGATAATTGTTACAGTAACTTGAAGAACTCGCTTGCAGTGATAATAACTTTACACTTTACTCAAAACTTCCATCACTATTAATCTGGAAAAAAATATATAAAAAATGGCTTATTTTCAGCTTTTCTCTAGAACCCAAAGTTTTTGAGGACAGGGCGGGCGGCAGGGAGGAATGTATCTGTCCCCTCCACTAGAGATGCAAGGGCTGGACAAACTGGCAGGAGCCCAGCTCCCCTCGGGACGCACACCTTCCCTCCCCATCAGCCCAGCAACCTTCGTGTTTCCCCTTCCCAGCGCAGGGGCACCACTGGGGGTTAGTTTTTCATTATCTTTCCCCATCGCCGACATCGAACCCTCCCTTTTCCTTTTCTTCCACCTAAACGCTCCCCACCTGCCTTTTGCACAGCTAGGTGAGTGCATGCTGCCATGTGGCATCCCAGGCATAACCCTGGCTTTGCACTTCCCAGGCGAAACCTCTCCCCTCTCCTGCGGAGCACTTGCTGATCATGCTGGGCCCCCTCATCTCACCCAAGACTCTTTGCCGATACACATGTCAGGAGATGCCCTTGGCTGCCGCTGCCTGCACAGGCATCTCCCGCTCCCTGCCAGGGCCTTTCCCCTCCAGGCGGCTGTCCCACACAGTGCTCTGGAGCTCCTTCCCCTCCTGATGCCTCCTGGGGCAGGTGGATGATGCCCGTCACTCCTCATGGTCAAACCACCACTCCAGAGGACACTCCGCGGGCAGAGTCTTGTGCTGCCAGCCAAAATGCCATCTCCCATAGGTCGTAATCGCCGGTGCCTGGCACAGGGCAGACGGCAGCTCGGATGGCGTTACCTGCCCACGGGTGTGCAACTGAATGATAACCTTGGTGTCACCCACTCCATCAGCCTCCCAGCACAGGGTGTTTTTCCACCCAAGTGAAAAATGACATGAAAGATGACAAAAAGCTTCTTCCAGCCCAACACATCCCCCATTCTTTCCCAAACACAGCAAATACCTACTGAGGCCAAGCAAAAGGGACCGCTCCCGCCTCCAAAGCACAGCCGTCTGCAGAGGGGAGGGCAGCCCGACAGCACCTGCCAGCACACAGCAGCTCCAGGACACGGCCTGGGCTCAGGTGCCCTGACAGCATCACCCCAACGCCCAGCAGCACTGGGGCAGGATGTAATTAACCTGGTGGGACTCGCGCCGGGAAGCCTTGGCTCTGCCAGGCGACCTGAGCTGCAGGGCTCACCCCAAGGGAGTGAGGCCCACAGTGCAGCGCCTGGGGCTGGATCACCAGTGCTGCCCCACGCTTCCCATGGGGTGGTGAGGGTCCCCTCTCAGCCCCAGCCCTAGTCCCATCCCAGCCCGGGGATCCAGGACCCCATCTTACCCCCATGCACAGCTCAGATGGATCTACCAGGATTTTTGGCTCAGACACTCTTTCAGCAGAGCCCATTTTGCCATGCAGGGGATAATAAGGAGGGTGAGAGGAGCTTTTTGCCCTCACACACAGAGCCTCACCTTTCCCTGTTCTCCTTCCTCGTCGCCTCAAACACCTCATTGTCTTCATCCGCGTCCCCATCCCCCAGCCCGTCCTTCAGGCAGCCAGTGCCCAGGGCGGGGGGCTCCTCCGGTGTGCTGTTCCTCCTGCCCGGGGTGCCCCCGAAGCTTGGGTTGCTCTCGCTGTCCTTCTGGCTCTCAATCGCCGAATCCACCTCCTCCTTCTCAGCCAGGATATCATCGATGTTGGTTTCTCGATAGCACCTCAGTGGCACGGTGTCCAGGTCTGTCTCAGAGTACTTCACTGTCCTCCTTATAATCCCAGTCTCGCAGGAGCCAGGCTTCTGGCCGCCCAGAGGAGACATCTCTATCTCCACCTCCACGTGGCTCAGGCTGTGCTTGGGCACCGACCCCGGCGGCTCAGCGGGCAGCGGGCAGACGGGCTTCTGGGGGGACTCGGCCAGGGGAGCGGAGTCAGGGGCAGAGGAGCCTGCAAGGGAGCCCCAAGCACTCAGAGCTGTGGGGAGCTGCCCCGGGGAGCGCTGGGGAGCCACTCCTGCGGCATGACATGCACAGCGAGAGCAGGGTCACATATGTGACGGGCACCAGGGAACGGAGAGGGGGAGCCAGAAGGAAAAAGGGTGGAAGAGGCAGAGACAGGGTGCTGTCAGTGCTAGTGCACCCACAGCCAGCCCTGAGCCCCCATCTGAACCCCGAAGCCCTTCTTCAGAGGCAGCCAGGGGCTGCCAGGGGTCAGGGCTCTGCGTCACCCCCTTTGCACGACGCTTTGCACGGCCGCAGGTGACTCTGCGGGGAGGTTGGTGCATGCAGGGTCTGGCCCCAGGAGGACACAGCCTGGCCAGTCTTGGGGGGATCTTGGCTGTCCGGTGGGCACCGACAAGTCCCGAGGGATGGGCAGCCCCAGGGGGAGTCCCGGCAGCGATTTAGACTTGCAAAGGAGAGGTCAGTCCAGCCAAGGGCATCCCCCCCCCACGACTTCTTACCTGTCTTCGGGGTGTCCAAGGAGCCATAGAAGAATTCCCACTTGGCCCTGGCAATGCGCTGGGCATGGGCCGAGCTCTGCCGGGGGTATGGCCACACGCTGCCCTGCAGAGGGGAGAGCAGTGAGCAGGAGGTGGACCCTGGGGCAGAGCCTGTGCCCGGCATGGGGCACCCCAGCACCTACCTGGGCTCGAGGCTCCGGCTTCGGGGGGCTCCTGGCGAAGGCAGGGAAGTCCTCTGGCAGCCCGTTGGCGAGGGAGTGACAGAGGCAGCCGGCGTCGAGGGCGCAGGACTCCTTCCCACAGGGATGCATCCCCCCTGAGGTCCTGCCCCCAGCCAGGAGCGGGTCGGACGCAGAGGCCTCCAGCTTCAGTGTGTGCAGGAGCTGCTGCTGGGGCAGGGGCGAGGGCTGGGGGGACCCCACGTCCCCACCGAGCTCCAGGCTGCGGCTGAGGCTGCGGGGGCCGTTGTCCCGGTGGGGCTGGGGCGGCAGCAGGCCGCCCAGGGTCTGCACGCTGGCCTTCTCGATGAAGCGGAAGGTGACGACAGAGCTGTGTCCCTCCGGGGCTGCTGCCACCAGCGGGCTGCGGCTGCCTGGGGAGGAGAGCGCTGGGCTGGGCTGGCCCCGCCG
>NW_008795129.1:4477002-4479719 GCF_000699145.1 Aptenodytes forsteri
CGCCGGTGCTGTTGTAGAGGCCGAGGGGGCAGTGGCGGGCATCAGGGGCCAGGCCCTTGCGCAGGAGGTGGAGGCGGCCGGCGTTGAGGTTGGGGGTGAGGCAGCGCGGGGGGCTGCGTCTCCCGGCCTCGGGGCTCCCCCCCACCAGCCAGGGCCTCCGGTCCACCCCGCGGGCAAATGGCGGGGGCGAGGTGGCGCAGGCCTCCTCGGGGTGGAAGTGGACAGGTCCCCCTGCCTGGGCCATCCTGCCGGAGGAGGGCACGGAGGTGTCAGGTCCGGAGCCTGGCAGGGCAGCACGGGGATGGCGAGGCGGGTTCCCGGCACCCCTGAGATGATGGCTGGGTCGAGGGGCAACGCATCCTCAGGCAGCCCTGAAACAAGGGCGAGGAGAGCTGGTTAGGGGAGGGAGGACACAAGAAGGAGTCCGGGGCCACGGGGAGGACAGGCAAAAGGTGCCCTGCCCTTGCGGCAGGAGAAAGTGATGCTCCAGGTGAGACAGCCCCCTTCAAATCCCCTCCTGCTGCAAGAAGCAGGCGAGGTTCATTGTGGGCATCACTCCAGCACCACTGTGGGGATGGTGGCAGCCCTTTGCTCGGTCCCCAGGCACCCTGGGGTGTTTGCTTTCTTCTGGGGGTGCCGGGATGCTCAGGCACTTCCCCCACAGACCAGCATCCCAGACACGGTGGGAGAGCACACTATGCACTTTAAAATGGGTTTCATCCATCCTGCTTTTTGTTGAATATATTTACTGCTCACAGCCTACTAAAATCACTTCAATAAGGGGGGCGGGGGGGAAGATACACTGGATCACTGAGACATCCTCCAGTTACACTTGCTCAAGGAGTTTAACACGAGTAGCATGGGCAAGGAGCCTCTCTCTTTGGAGGTCAGCCTAGGTTTAAAGTGTGTCACACCAGCACATGCCGCGGCCGCTATCGGTGGCACAGACAGAGCTGTCAACACCCGCAGATCCAAAAAGCAGTGGGTACAACAATCCTGACCTGGGGGGATGGAGCACACCCAACCCCGCACACAGCTCTCCTGCCTGCCTGCCTGCTTCTGCCCACAGACCATTTATCCGGAGGTGAGACCAGGCACCCCATAGCAGCAGGGCGGTTGGCTACAGGGGAAGGCAGGACCCAGAGCCCCCATTGGCGCCGCTGGCAGGACTGCTGACATTTTTGTTTCTCCCAGTGGAGCTAAAATTTGTACTCATCCTTCCCCAAGTTTCTCTGAATTCCTGGTGTGCAGAGAAGACTCTGCCTTGGCTGCTTTTGCCTTCTGACAGATGCCAAGATACTACGTCCCTTGCTTGGATCTCATCATTTGAAAGTGAGATACCAAATGCCAGTTACAAACAGGAAAGCATGACTTCTTCTCCCTCTTTCCAAGTACAAACCAGACAGGATTAAATTTCTGAAGGATGTGGGGCTGGATTTTCAACAGTGTTTAGGCTCCAGAGATGCAGAGACATAACTCTTAATAAAATAGCCCAAATCACTCCCGTGGGGCAGGCGCCCATCTATCTGCACTATCACACTGCCAAAAAATCTGGCTCCTGCTGAGCAGCAGCAATCTGTAATTCACTCACCGCAAAAAAAACACTCTCCTGTTTAATGTGTCAGTTAGGGTTTTTACAATCTTTTTCCCTGTTGCGGTTGTGTTCATATTCAAGGTTGCTGAAGTTAACTGATAAGTAATAAAGATGCGGGATTTATATATTTCAAGTGAAATTCCACTTTTTATCTCAATGCAGACTGACACACATGCCAAGGAAAAAAAGTTATCACTAGAAATAGTTGGCATTCACTGTAACATAACAAATCTATAAAAAACAGCCTATCTCAATACATGTGAGTTATTGCTAAAATAAATGGGATAAGCACACTGTGTCCTCCTGGATATCAAAGGAGAATTATCAAATTCAGAGTAAAGGCCATGCCCGCCTGCGAGCCACTGAGGCCGGATGACTACACCATCCAGCGGAGTGAGCTTTTCTTTAATAACGAAAGGTAAAAAGCACAAATGCAACAGAGATGAAAAATCAATGATGGAGCTAAGGCTTCCTGCTTGCTGATTTAAATCGTGAATCAAAGCGATGCTCTTTAAACCACTGTGATGAATGGCAAGGCACCCGTGGGCTGGAGGGAGCCTTGCTGGTCCCACTGCCTGAAGGCAGAAGAAGTCCTGCAAAGGAAAGCTTACAGGGAGGCTGCCCGGGCAGCCCAGGGCACGCGTTCGAAGAGAAAAACTCGGGAGCTGCAGTGTGATAGCCGGGAGCTGCACAGCAGTGAGGAATTTCATTTGTTCAATAAAACATCTCATACACACAAGAAACTTGCTCCTCCTTAGCGGCCGAAGGGATGTCCAGGGAATTTTTCCCAGCCTTTGCTCTGAGCTGTACCTGGTGCAACAGGGGATGGTTACTCCCCGAGCAGGCGCTTGCCTGGCTGAGCCGGGCGATGCGGGGTGAAGGCAGCAGACAGCAGGAACTGCTTACGCTGCGGGGGAAGAGCGCACCCACGCCAGGGGTGTGTGGGGACAACGCGCAGGAGCCGGGGGAGGATGCAAGGGGATCGGGCGAAGAACGGAACGGGGATGGGAGGGAAGCAAGAGGTGCAGGGGTGGGGGCTGAATTCACACGACGGGCCGTATCCGTGTGCCGGACGCGGTACCACTGTCAGCGGCGGTGGCAGGGAATGGGGGAAACCAGGCTG
>NW_008795129.1:4480209-4480540 GCF_000699145.1 Aptenodytes forsteri
AGGGGGGAAACCAGGCTGTGGGTGCCGGGCCATCTGATGGAGCTGGGGCGGGATGGCCCCCAGGAGGTGCCTCTGCACTCTGGAGGGACACGGAGCAGTTTCGGGGGTGCACTGGTGACCGAGGAGGGATGCCTGGCGGCCCTGGGGCTGTGCGACGAACAGGGGACCCCTTCCCGAGGGGGTGTCGGGGCGGCGGACGTGCCCCCCACCCTCCAAGATGGGGCTTAGTCTGCCCTTCCCTCCCCGGCCCCCCCAGCCCGGCCTCCCTCGCCCGGCACCTCCCGTCTCGGCGGGATCAGCCCTGAGTGGATGTGACATCCATCCGGATGAG
>NW_008795129.1:4481116-4490807 GCF_000699145.1 Aptenodytes forsteri
GCCCGCCGCTCCCCGCCGCGCTAATCCCGGCCCGGGCCTGTCACTCCGCCCCGCTGACAGCCCCGGCAGCCAATGGGAAACCCCCGCCGGGCGCCGCGCCCCGCCCCACCCGGTGGCACCGGCACACGCGGAGCGAGGAGCGGCCGGACCCGCAGCGGCGCCGGGGTGCGTGTCCCCGTGTAGCACCGTGCACGTCCGCATATCCCTCTGTCCTGGTGTGCACGTCCCAGTGTAGCCCCGCGCAGGTCCCGGTGTCCCGGTGTGCACGTCCCCATGTGCTGGCGTGAACCCGGCCTCAGGCACTGGCGGGCACGACACCGTACGCCGCTGTGCGTGTCCCGGCGTAACACCGCAAATGTCCCCGTGTCCTGCTGTGCACATCCCCACTCATCAGCATGCACACCGCCACGCCTGGCATGGCCCTGCTCAGCAGCATGAACGTTCCCGAGTGACCGTGGGCATATGTCCTCGTGCATGAGCATGCATGGCCCTGCGTGTTGTGCCCTGTGCCACAGGGCACAGGCTGCCCCCACCACTGCTTGGGGACCACAAGGACAAGAAGGCAAAAGCTGCCGTGTCCTGGGACACCAGCCACCCCCAGCGAGGTGCTGGCCCTTGCCCTGGGGAGCAGATCCCATGCTGGGACTCATCTCTCTGGGGGAGGGGTGTCTCACCCCAAGGACACCGCAGCCACAGGTACCAAGGTGTCCCAGGCCACCAGGGACCTGACACCACTGTGTCACCAGCCACCCCAAGAATGGGAAATGCCACCCCCGTCTCAGGAAACCACTTCATGCTACAAGGGGAAAAAAAACCTCATCCTTCGCATCCCACCCAGGAGCTCTGCCAGCACCAGATGCGGGTGCGAGCAGAGCCGGCGTGGGGCAGCCGGGTGCCAAGGCGAGGGGTACTGTGGCAGGGCCCCTGTGCTGCCACCATGCTGGGTCTGCGCGGGGCTGGCAGCCAGCGGTCCCTGCCCACCCAGGCTGCCAGATCGATTCGCTATTAAACAGCACTTTATTACCCAGCCCAGCAATCGTTATTAAATGTGTGTGAGAGGCAAGGCCCAGGGGACTTGGGGCCTCACATGCGCGCCGTGCCTGCAAGAGGAATTTGGGGAGAGCTGCCCCTCCTTGCTGCTTTCCCTGCCTGCAGTGAGCCCAGCTCCATGCTCATCCGCCCCCGCTGTCACCCAGAAAGTGTGTCCTTTTCTCCCCTCCCAGGCACAGGGACATGGGGAGAAAGCAGCAGGCTCTCCTCATATTTAATGCATTGAAGCACTGCCATTTTCTCCCTCCTTCTCCAGGCTTCTGCCTGCGCGGGGCCCCTCTCCCCCACACCGGGGACCATGGGTCCCCAAGCTGCCTCGCACACAGCCGGCTTTCCCAGCAGACTCCGAGAAGCCGGGCTAATTAGGGGCCTCGCTGCTGCGGGATCAACGACCTGATTCCTTCAGCAGCTTCTTGATGGCAGGAGGGCGGGGAAGGGGAAGGCTTTTCTCTAAGCCGCAGCCAGAGTGACAAATTTAACCAAGTGGAAGAGCTCAGAGCTTTCCCGGTGTGTCCATACCAGGACAAGGCAGGCCTGCACCTTCCCAGCACCCGCAGGCAGCCTTGCTGAGAGCTGCAAGGGGTAAAGGAGAGGTCTTCTCCTGCCACCCTGGCTGGACATCCAGGCCACCCATGGAAAACATTTCCTTCCAAACCATGTGTGTTTCCCCCACAGTAGCTGTTGTTCTCCCTACCGCGCTCTGCTCCATATCCCTCTCACCTTCCCACAGTCCTACAACTCCTGAAGGATGTGTGCCCACATATGTGGGTCAGGCCAGCACTGACATAAGCCTGACTGGATCAGGATTTAGCCCTGGCTCCCCCAATCCCTCCTGCTGTGAATCCCTCCCCAGCTGATGCAGGGAGCAGGGAATCCCTCTGGCAGATGATAGAAGGGGACAGGGAGAATCCCCCCTGCTCTACCCCACAGCCCCAACCCCATGGACTTAGAGTGCAATGCACTGGCAACCCTTTTTACTGTCACTTGGTCACTTCAGCACCTTCCATCCTTGTGGGCAGGTACCACATCCTTCCTACACAAGAGTCCACCCGGCTCCATGTCATCCCTTCCAGCCTCCTGGTCTCTGCCAGTTCCTCAAGCTCAGCCACAGGCAGCTTCCAGGAGTTTTCTTTCTAACTATTGCCAGCATTGCCCTTGCTCATCTTCACAAACCTGCAACACACCGCTCCCTCCCGAGCCCAGAAGGGTGTGGGTGTCACCAGAGCAGCACAATGAGGAAATTCTTGCTTGGAAGAGACCATCCTGGGATGTCATATCGTCCTGGCAGCTGTACAGATCCGGATGACGTTTGGGTGGGGAGGAGGCAGACAAGGGCTCCTTCCCCAGCTGGCTCCAGCAGAGTCACACACTGCTGATCCTCAGCCTGTCCTGAGGCACACAGACTGCTCCTGGTGGTCTCTAGAAAGGCATGCGGCACAGCTGGACCATGCAGGCACAGTGTCTGGTGGCAAGCACCAAGGTTTCCCAAGCCTGGCTCTGCGGTGGGTAACTGCATGACTTCTTGGCCCTTGCAACGCATTTGCTCTCATGGCAGCTGGTAGATGCAGGACAAGGGCAGTGGCATCCTCGCATTCGCTGTGCCAGCTCTTCCCGCTGAGCGGTCCCCAAGCCCCCTTGGCTACTGGCTCTTGCAGACACACAGACACTGCTTTCCTTCTCCTGGCCCAACCACTCATGGCCTGACAGCTTCTCCTGCAGCTGCGGCTCCATGTGGAGTGAACACCCTGGTGCACCTCCGGGCTGCTGCCCTGAGCGCAGGGGGGACTGCCAGAGCCGTTTCCTTCAGCACAGCCTGTGCCTAAGGCACTGCAAAGGGCATAAGGGCCATATTCTGACCCACTGCTGCCAAAGTCAGCGGGGCTGTGCTTTGGCCGCAGGGCACAGCATAGCCCTGCAAGTGTGGACCGTCAGTCTGTCAGCAGGTGGGTGCTCCTCACCCAGTTCACTGGAAGCACCATGGAAATAACTCCAACCCCACAGGAGGTAGGTCCCAGTGAGGGCAAGGGAAGCTGAACTCCCCTCATCTTTGCACTGAGGGCTCTGGGGCAACCAATTATGTTGCATGTGTTCCCTCAGGGCCTAGACTTAACTACATGGCTCTAATTAATGCCTTCTGCCTCCGGTGCCAACACCCAACCACATCCTAGCTGTATATTAAAAAAGCCACAGAGGCAACCCAATCACATCCTAGCTGTATATTAAAAAAGCCACTGCAGCATAAGCCAAGTCTTTAGTGGGCTGATGCACTTATCTGTTATTCCACCAGGCCGGTGGTGGTTAAGGATAAATGGTGAAAATACCCTTCCTTGGCAGTCTGTTATACAAACGCTGCTTTACAGCTTACTCGGGGCAAAAAGGCAGTGCTGGGGATCCTGCCTGACCCCCCTGCCCAAACCTCAGGCTTCTGCCCAGACCTGGATCAGGGGAGAGCACAACCACACCATAGAATCATAGAATCATTAAGGTTGGAAGAGACCTCTAAGATCATCGAGTCCAACCGTCAACCCAACACCACCATGCCCACTAAACCATGTCCCTAAGCGCCTCATCTACACGTCTTTTAAATACCTCCAGGGATGGTGACTCGACCACTTCCCTGGAAGTACCATCCTGCGCCTCTTGCAGCTCCCTTGCATGGGACAGACACATGGGACCACAGCAGGATTTTTCAGGGTGAAAGACACTCTGGAAGAGGACACAGACTGCAAAATGTCTTACCAGAGAGAAGAGCCAGTGCAGACTACAGTCTATGCAAGGGATAGCCACTGCCTGCCCGACTGCCAGTGCCCTCCCCGGTGTCCCAGCTCCCTACCTGGGGCTGGCCCTCCTGCAGGAGGGATGTGGGCTTGGTGAAAGAGCAGAGGTGAGCAGAGAGAAGGTAGCGAAAGCTGTGCGCTGGGCCTCAAAGTGAGCTGTAACAAAATATTTCTGTAACGCCCTGGGAACACCTGCTGTTACAGAAATCCCCTGAGCCTGTCCCAGCCCTGGGCAGCACCAGCACAGCAAGCGGACTTCCCCCTGCGCCAGCATTGCTCAGTCAGGATGAAGGCAAAAATGCCAGCATGGTAAAAACCTGTCCTGGGGACATGGGAGGTGGGGCCTCAGCACAGCTTGAGCCATAAATAATCTCCCTACACAGCAGTTAGGGGAACAATTGTGTGGGAGCATCTCTTGGTAAAAAGATGCTCAGGGAAAAGATGGTCTTGAAGGAAAGCAGGAGATTTCTGGCTGGTGGAGTGCGCTCTCCATTGAGGACAGAGATTCCTGGGTGCCAGCAGGTCACTCATCAGACCCACCTCATCATGGTGAGTCACTGCACTGAAGAGACAAATTTAGTCTGAAACAACCCAAATCACCAGTTCTCTGGTGTAGCCTCCCAGGACACGGCTTGTGCTGCAGTGCAGATCTCTGGAGCTGCTCTCCAGCTAATCTCCGCAACAGTAAGATGTGATCCTTTCCCCCCACCTTCAGCCTCAAGATTCACATGGGGAAAGTTGAAAGGGTGTAAAGGGGAGTAAAAGCAATGAGTACAGGGAGTATCTTATGCAGAAAAGAGACAACAAGCCCCAGGCACACAGCCTGACCCAGCACACGGAGAACGTGGTCACATACAGAATCGTATAAAAGGTGTGGAAACTCTAAAAAGTCAGTTAAGAAGGAGTAATTACAAGCATAGAGAGGAAACGGAGCAAAACCTGCCGCTGTGTAGATGTGTGGAGACACATGCAAAGGGCATGCTGAAAGTTTGGAAGCACTGGATTCACAAGGGGGACGCTGCAGAACAGCTCTGCATTGGTGTGTAGCTAGGAGCTCCTCATGCATGTTCCTCTTCCAACCCTGACTTGCACAACTTGGCCTTGCTTTACTTCTATTTATTTTTTTTTTTTTAGCCCTGACTGTATAGTCAGATTCTCTTCTCAATAAGAGGAAGGTGGCATGTACAGAGAAGAGCTGAACAGAAGGCATCATGGGTTCCTGTTTCACCAGCTTAAGAGTGGCTCCTGGTGGCACTGTGCAATCTCAGCACTCACTGAGAGCAGAGTTTGCCCTGTGAGCTCAACACCTTCTCCCATGCAACCAAGAAGTTCAGCAGTGGTCACTCCAATCCTGAGAGCGATGGAGGGTGTCAGACTTATCCTGCAGCCAGAGAGAATATGGAGCCAGATCCTTTGAAAGAACCTGGTGAGAGTCCAAGGAAAAACAGTGTTGAGAGACTTTACTCAACTTCTGGGGTGCTGCATGCACCCAGCTCTCACATCTTAAGGAGTGAACATTGCAGAGCTACTGGTGTCCTTGAAAAGACCTCATCTCTTGCCCCACTTCAGACTCACAGAAAACTGTAAAGGAAATGCCCCCAAAGTCTCTGCAAGACTAAAGGTGTTTAACCAGCAAGGTGCCAAGCCATCATACGAGGTGATAGATCTTAGGACAGCAGGTTAACATTGGCTTGGCACCATACCAATCTCCTAAAAATAAGTTGTACCCTCCCACAGCAGCAGCCTCCGGGACCCCAACAGGCTTGAGGAAACCCAGCCAACCTCTTAATACACCTTTGACATGGAAATAACTGCATTTTCAATGCAAGGGAAAAGTCAAGGGGCATGGGTGGGGAAGACTTGCCCAAGATCAGCCAGCAAATCAGGAGCACCGCTGGGAACCAAAGCCTGGGATTCCTGACTTGAGGTCAGCTCTTCTGACCACAACACTCCCCTCCCTTCAGGCCCCAATTCCCTAAACCTCACCCCTGCTTCTCAAAGGATGAGGTCAAGACCAAACTGCTCCTCTAGACTCTTCAAAAGTACAGCTAGGCACCAGCACTGTCTCGCAGCAGTGGAGCTGGCTGAAGTCTCTATTCACTTCAGGGGGATGTTCATAAGGATGAAGATGCCAGCAGGATCAGACCCAAGGCTGTGCCCTGGCTCTGAGAGCAGCCAGCACCATATGTTTCCAAAGAAGATACAAGAAAGCTGCAGCAGCAGTTGTTGTGAGCTAATCTGCTTCCTCCCCCCAGGGCTCAGCTTGGTCTCTCATCACTACGGATCAGCTCAAGGCCTGACGTAGGAGCCCTGCTTTCCCTCACAGGACGTCAGTGGTCACTGGGATAACAGGAGAGCCATGGGACTGACCAGTGTCCCCTGCTTGTTGAAGGTACCTGTGCAATATACTTACCCAGCTGCCCTGCAAGCACCATGGGTGGCACAGCCCAGCACTGCTTCTGGGAACAGGCAGCTTCAGATGCACTTTGTCCAAAACAATGTCTTATGAGGGGACAAAACAGAAGTGATGGCACATGCCTGGTGAGTCATGACAGATGCAGTTCCCCCTTGAAAGGGAAGAACCTCCAAGCTCACCTCATTGATCTTGCAAGGGGCACCCTCTTTAAGCCAGGAGCTGGGGCTACCTGAACGACACCAGGCACACACTGTGCCATGGAGCTAACAGGACATACACTGAAACCGGGCCAGGTAGGTTAACTTGAGCACTTATCAGCTCCATTTTGCCATCTCTCGTGTCCTGTCTCCATCAGGCTTACCACTGAACTCATATTGAACTCACTTACAGACACCAGTAGACTTGCAAATGAACAGGACCACAGCCCTTTTAATTTCCTTTTAGAAGATAAATTAAGAGAACTGGTTGGTCTTAAAGGAGCAGTTGTGATAATCGTTCCCACATCCTCTTTAAAACCTAGAAGCTGGCAGTTACCCAAGCTTATAGCAGGAAGTTTTTAGCCCAAGCTCTGCCCTCATCTACTGCTTGACTAGCAAGGTGAATTCCCCTGGTCTTAAGGGATCTCCCTGTCATCAGAGCCAACTCAGGAAGCTGTTTTGGCAGACCAGTTTGCAGTATTAGGGCTCAACTAGAAATTTGCATCTAGCTAAAGCTTAAAAAGGAGACTTACAGACACCTCTCAAGAAAAATGCAGACCCACCTTAGGCAAAGCATATGCCACCGGAAAGGCAGAAGCTTACTGCAACTCTTGACTGAGCAGAGCAGAACAAAGCTCTGGTCCTTCAAGTTTGCCTGCTTTGAGTTGTCCCTTCACTGCTAAGCTACAGTGGGTAACACCACCCAAGGCCTGTACTGCAGTGCTGTACAGCCATACCACAGCCAGTCTGCATATAGGAAAACTTTACAGACACGAGCACAAAAATAGTACTGGTTTGGGATCCTTACCATTGGTGTAGTTCTAGGCTGCTAGCTCCACTGGACATCCTGATGGTGTAAAGCTGTGTCTCAGCATACACCCCTACAATGCAGTAACAGGCTCTGATACTCTTTCTGCATCCGCAGTCAACCTGTGGAGAAGGAAGAGAACAGTCTGAGCATTTTGCAGCTGGAAACTGTCCATGACTCCTAGTACATGGCACGTACATCTCAGTAGCTGTAGCCTCAAACCAACCTACCAACTCCACCACAGACCAACAGTTGTCAGGACACTGGGGGCACTAATAAACCTTAGTGGCCCTAACTAGCATCACCTGGAGCCTCCACTGCTCCTGCATATAGGCCCAGGGACACTATTTAAGTTCAGCCTGGGGATCTTAGTTCCCGTTATGCGATGTTGTAGGAGTGCTGGTCTCCAGCTTAGCTTAGCTAAGCTAAGTTAAGCTATTCTCATGCTGGGCTATGGGCATTGTTACTCTGGACCCTCCCCTACAGGTTGATGTCCCAGGTGGACCTCAGCCCTGCCCCATCACCATGGCCCTGCCTGTTGATCATAGGGCTATGCCTGAGCCTGGTTGCCCCCACTGGGCACTGGCCCGGTATTGAGTGGCTGGTCGCTGGCTGGGGAGGCCCCTGCCCTTCATGCCCTGACACAGCTGGCATGTTCACCCTTCTCTTCCCCATCTTGCTCGCACTCCCATAAATGCTAAGGCAGCAAACTCAGGGCTGCGCTGGGCTCAGGGGTTAAAGAGGTTTGTCAGAGCAAGTGCCCCACCGCACTTGCTGTGGTGTTGTGTTAGGGAACCCATTTTCAGGCTGCAGAATCCAAAAGCTGTTCGTTGTTTCCCAGGGCAATGTTGACCCTGAGAGCTGCATCTGGAAAACAGCCAGCACCGCCTGAGAGGCTGCAGTGCCTCAGCCCTGGCACAGTGACTGCTGTCCCACAAGCAGGCTGAGGTGAGCTGAATTAGGCGTGATTCCTGAATGGTGCCCTGAGTGGCTCAGCAGAGATGGCCCTGCACTAACCAACTCTTGAGGCTCTGCCTTGGCACCAGGTCTTAAAAGTAGGAGAGTCTTCACCTTCTCCATGTGCAGCACAAGCCAGGAAAAGGTTGGGATGCAACAGAGGCCAAATAAACACAACTGTGTCTCACTTCTGCCTCTATTGTAACAGTGCCTCCCAACTTCCTTGTGGTACCCAGAATCTGTCTGGGCTGACTCTCAGCCCTCCTCTGAGCCCCACTACCAGCAGGCTCCCGGGGAAGTGACTCAGCCAGCCCAGCTGGATCAGATGAAATGAGAAAGATAAACAGAGGTTGGTGTGGGAGCAGAGCAGGTCCCACTTGCCAGCCCAGCACACGTGTTGCTCAGGAAGGATAACAAGCAATCCACAACACAGCTCCTCCGAGCAAGGACTCAACACAAGCTGGGGGCTCCCCGCCAGGTCTGTTTTGGCACAGAAAGCCTTCAGCAAAGCCCAGGTGTAATTGAGCGTTGCACTCCCTTGCTCGCTGGTGCTCCTTCACCTTCTATCCAGACCAAGACCACTATTTCAAAAAGCCTCCTCGTAGCCCACTTCAGTCAGAGTCGTTCACTTACAGGGACAATATTAAGGGACTTCGTAGCCCACTTCAGAGTTGTTCACTTACAGGGACAATATTAAGGGACTCCCTGCCAGATGCCACACTTCTACACAGCAGGAACTCAAGAACGGAGTGAGCACAGGGCTAAAAGCTCCTGAAGGCAAAATGAACCCTCCTGGTCCAGAAGCAGGATCAGCACTCCCAGAGCTTTCTGTGCCCCCACCGCAGGGGAAGGAAGGGCTGTCCCAGGCCGTGGCCAGGGGCATTCTCAGCTCCTTTAGAAAATTGAAAATCCCTGCCTCACTTGTCCTTCTGTAAATGAGGAAAGCACTGTGCTAGCTCAGGGAGCCACTGGGACCCTCAAGGGGCAGGTGCTGTTCAGGGGCAGACAGGTAGCGTGCATAGCTACCCCCAGAGGACAGGCACTGGGGTAAGAAGACCTTTCCCCAAACCAGCCTCCACACTGGGAGGGAAGGAGCAAACCAGGGTGCATAGACAGGTCACTGCTTTCCAAGGAACTTGGGACTTGTTCCAGGGAACACGGGACCAGGGATATGGGACTCGTTCGCTGTATGTGGGCCCTGCTCTTTTGCCAGGTGGATCTTTTTATAGTGCCTGTTGCCCGCAGTGATCAGCAGCTTGATGCTGCACAAGGTGGCAGGGCTCAGATCCGAGGCAGGGAGGGGGTCACCCGCCCAGGGCCAGCTCTGAGGTGTGGTGTGCGTCAGCCGGAGTGCCGTACCAACGGGGGTGCCGGCCCCGCAAACCGGCAGCAGGGAGGAGAGCAGGGGGAAATCGCAGCGTCTGTTTCTGCGGGAGCCCTGCCTGGAGTCGTTATGGCAACTGCGCCGGCAGGAGCCCGGGCCGCT
>NW_008795129.1:4491992-4498633 GCF_000699145.1 Aptenodytes forsteri
AACGGGGCCCCGTGGGGCGGGGGGGGAAGGGAATGGCCGCGGGCGAAGTCCCCCTCTCCAGCTGCCGGTTCTGCCGGGGCCGAGTCTAACCGCGGCCTCCAGCCGCAGCTCGGGGGGCTCCGGGCTGACGGCACCCCTCTGCTCCTACCTCGGCTCCTGCCCTTCCCCTCGGCGGCCGGGGCTGCGGCCTCATCTCCGCGGAGATGCTGCGTCCCCGCTCCTCGGGGGGAGCCCTCTCTGGGGGGGAGCCCGGAGCCTTGTTGCTCCCCACGGGAAGGAGCAGGTGCCTGCCCTCTCCCCCTCGCGAGGTGCCCGAGTGGCTCGGCGCTTGGACTCGCTGCCAGGTAGGGCAGCTTAGACATGAAAGCCAGACACAGCTACCGTGTGGGTGGCGTGGTAATGCTGCAGCAGTCACTTGCTGCTTCGCTGCGGGACAGGGACTCCTTAAGCAGCCGGTGGAAAGCCCCACCCGAGCTCTCCTGGAGGGCAGCGCAGGCGGGTGGACTCGGATGCCTAAGCAGTGAACGTCCCAGGCTGGGGAGGCGGTGACGCAGGTGGCAGGTGCGTGCCCTGCTGATGGCTAGCCAAGGGGTTTTACCCTGTGGGCTGACTGTGGGAGACGTCGCTGAGTCTTTCTTCCTGGCTGTTCCTCCTAGAGGCACCCGGCAGTAGGTGTGAGGTGATCTAGCCTGGCTCCCACTGTAGCCTGGCTCCCTGGCGTCTGATGATGAGTTTGACCCCCTCCAGGGGATGCCTCCTGGACCTGCCCTGGGAAGACATCTTGGTTCCACATATCCTCTGTCATCTGCCACTGCAGCAGCTCCTGAGCCTGCAGAGGGTCAGCAAGTCGTTCCAGTCTCTCATCCAGCTGTACCTGGCCAACATGCGCTGCTTTGACTCAAGCCAGGTATTGGATGGCTCTGAGGCTGGGGGAGACACAGATGTCCTACTGCTCTGGAGCTAGCAGGGGAGCATGTGACTACGTGGGGAAAAGAAACCCCTGGCAAGGAGGCTGGTTTCTGCTCAGGAGCTCAGGTTAATGGCTCAGGTGTCAGACTGGACAGATGGGCTCAGGGAGGAGAGGCAGTGATTCAGGGCCCAGCAATGCCAGCGTCTTTAGCAAGAGGCCTTGGGAGAAGTGAGCCTGGAAGCTCCACCCAGGCCATTATGGGGCACTGGCTGGCAGAAAGACAAGCCAGCTCCGGAGTGGCATGGCCTGTCAGTCCTCGCGGAGGTTGTGCAATAGGGTAGTTCTGACGGGAGATAACTCTGTGCCTGGTCTTCAGGGAAAGCTTGTGCTGGCCCTGGGAGACACTGCCTGTGACTTGGAAAGACAGGAGTAGCTGCTGTTCTGTGAGGACACAGAGTGGCCTAGCAAAGAGTTTTTGGAGAGCAGAGGTGTGGCGCTCATCACGAGTGTATAAATGCAGGGGCGATGATGGGGGATGGGGAAGCCACAGCATCTTCTAGCCTGTGGCAATAGCCTTGGCATGAGGGGAAGAGAGCCTGATGGCAGGGTTTGCCCTAGGATGAGGAGAGGGGGTGGCTTTGGTCACCACTGTCACAGTGGAAGAGAGGAGGGGAGAGAGTATTTGGTGAGGATCAGGCTGGTCTGAAACCCTGGGGGATGCCTCATTCTTCCTGGGTTCCCCACGCAGATCGGACCTGCCATCCCTCGAGCTGCTTTCGTTAACCTGCTGAAGGACAACGAAGTACTGCAGCAGCTGGCGCTCCAGAACTGCTCCGACTGGCTGACAGACAGGGAGCTGCTCCCAGTCATCGGGCAGAACCACCACCTGCACCAGATCCAGCTGAAGGGCTGCGCCCAGCTCAGCCGCCACGCGCTGGTGGCCATCTCGCTGAGCTGCCCCAACCTGCGCCGGCTCTCCCTGGCTCACTGTGAGTGGGTGGACAGCCTGTCCCTGCGCAGCCTGGCTGACCACTGCAAGGTGCTGGAGGTTGTGGACCTGACGGCCTGTCGCCAGCTGAAGGACGAGGCCATCTGCTACCTGGTGCAGAAGTGCAGCAAGCTCAAGTCTCTGTCGCTGGCTGTCAATGCCAATGTGGGCGATGTGGCGGTCGAGGAGATTGCCAAGTGCTGCCCCGAGCTGGAGCACCTGGACCTCACGGGGTGTCTGCGAGTCAAGAATGACTCCATCAGGTACTGAGCAACGCAGGGAGCCAGGGTGGGGTTGGCAGGTGTCTGGGGTGGGGAGAGGAGGAGAACTAGAGAGAAAAGTCGGATTTCTTCATGCTGAAAGCAAAGAGACCTCAGTCTGGGGGAGAAGCTACTAGAAGGCCCTTCAGGAGAGGCACTGTGTTCTACTAACAGCAAATTCCCCAGCATGTCACGGATGGTAGGTCTGGAATCTGACCATGTCCCTTGAGTTTCTCTCAGACAGCAGCACCAGGGTGCTGCTCCCAAAGGATGGTGTGTGTGTGGCACAGTCATGAGCACTGGGCTGCTGGGAGTAGATAAGAGGGTGAGTGGTGCACTCGAGAGTCCTGGCTTGCAACCTGCATGTGCTCTCTTTCTTGGCAGGGTCCTGGCTGAGTACTGTCCCAAGCTGCGCTCGCTGAAGGTGAAGCACTGCCATAATGTGGCCGAGTCCAGCCTGAGCATCCTCCGAAGCCGTGGGGTGGAGCTGGATGTGGAGCCTCCGCTGCAGAGGGCTCTCGTTCTCCTGCAGGACGTGGTTGGCTTCGCCCCTTTCATCAACCTCCAGATCTAGAACTGCTGCTGCTGGGGAGGGGGGGACTGACGTGACGCTGGGATGCCGGAACCGGCTGCTGCAGAGACGTGCAGAGGGAGAGGTTGGTCCCATTGGCGAGGCTGGCCCGAGTGGGCTCCCTCCTTCCTCTGGGGCTGGGGCTGTTTAGCAGCCACTGGGTGTTCGTGAGTGGGCTTTGTTGGTGCCTCTGGGGAAAGTAACTCCCTCTGCAGTGGCATGGAGAGAGCGAGTGACTTGCAGGAACACCATGGTGCTAAACAGGCCTTGGCCAGGCCAGCTAATAGATAGGATTTATTATTTGTTGTATTTTAAATCTCTAAGTGGCAGCTGTCCAGAGAGCAGGAGAGTGTTTGATGGGGACTGTCCCTTGGGGTGGATGTGCAGGGCATGCCAGCAGAGCTGTTGGGAACAAACCAGGCCAGCTGGAGCAGAAAGGAGAAAAGCTCCCAGCCCTCCTCTTGGGAGAGGGCAGGCCCCTCTGGGAGGAGGGCAGAGTGAGCCCAGCTCCAGCCCACGGCCACTGTCCAGCCTGGCACCAAAGGGCTGGCATGGCCCTGGTGCAGGCAGCGTGTCTGTCCAGGCCATGGGCGCTAGTTTAGGCTAGTGCAAGGCAGGAATTGTTTTCAGGGGGAACATGCTCCTTCCTAACTGCAGTTTCACTGATGGAAAAGCACCAAACCTAGCTGCGCTGTCACTGAAAGCAGTTGGTCATTGCCATTTGTTTCTTCCAGCTTCTGACTTAACATTTCAGTAGTGCCCAGGCCTGCTACTATATCCTGCTCCATGTTGTGTGGCTGGAGCTTTGGCACTCAACAGCGGTTAAGAAATGGCAGTAGCCCTGGTCATGCTGTCAGCTGGAGTTTATGGAGTACTGCAGGTTGTGTTGGCGGGGAGAGCCTAGCTCTGATCTGGAGTTCAGCCTCAGCCCTTGTGGGTGGTTAACCTAGGTGGTTAACCAAACAGCAGCTACATCTTGTGGTGAAGGTGATGGAGAGTAATTAGGGGAAGAGAGGATGACCCTGCTCCTATCTTTGGCCCCAGGAGGGACTGGAGGCGGTGTCTTTAAAGCATGTGCATGCTCTGGCTGAACTACACACCAACTCACATCACCTTTATTAACACTGGCACTCAATTTAAAGCAACAGTGCACACAGACTTGTAAAAAGCTTGCTGCAAAAGCACAAGCCACATCTTAGATCTAAAAATGTCCCATGCAAGGAGTAGCTGAGAACACAGTGGCTCTCCAGGGCCTGGGCAGTGTGCCCCTGGGGGCAGAGGGACAGCTACACAAGGAGGGAAGGCTCCTCCTTGTCAACCGGGTTAGTTGAGGAAGCTGAAAGCGGTGTCCTGTCTCCCAGGTTAGTTCCAGTTAGTGACAGGTGGAAGAGTCCCCTCATCCCTAGTGCCCCATGTCCATCCTGCTGTGCCTGGCCAGCAAGGTGGAGGCTGAAGAGCAGGAGGACCTGGCCGTCAGTGGAACTTGTACTTCCTGGCTGGTTTGAGGCTGATGTAGGTTCTCTTCATCTCCTCGCTCTCAGGCTTCTTGATGTCTTTGTACCTCTCTCCCTTTGTACTCACCACCTGGTTATCAATATAGCGGATCAGCTTCTTGGGAGCCTGGAGAGGAAAGACATTAACACGAAGTGCACCGACAGCCACACTGCTAGGGAAAGGGAGGGGACAAGCAGAAGGAGAGCTGTGCTCTGGGGGGCAGGTGCAGGAAGACTGGGGTGGGCTGCTTTAGCCGTCCTTTGTGTTGGGAATCTTGGCCAAAACTGGGAAGGAAGCTGTCTGACGGGGGGGAGCAGGAGCCATGCTAGTCAGGAATGGTAGGAACTGACAGACCCTGCAGCACCTTAGCTAAGCTAATCTTCCCTCTTTGCTGACTAGCAGCTCTGTGAACAGTCTTGCCTTGGGACTGCCCCTTTGCATTTTGGACTTGCAGCCTGATTTTTAAACCTTGTAGCCAAAGGACATTCAAACTGCTGGTGAGGTGGGACTGTTCTTACCTCTTTGGGTGGAGCTGGCCGATGTGTTTTCTGATCGTCTGCACTATCCACCATCATGTATCTGAAACACAAGAAGCATTTAGTGAACACGGTAACGTGCATTGCCTGGGGCTATTCACAGGCTATGTCCTTTCTCCCCTGGCTGGTTTGTGGCTGTGCAATGTGTCCTACTTGCCTAGATTGCAGCTAGGAGCACTTAACATTCCCCCGTGGATGAAATGGGCAAGAAGTGTGCCATCCTTGTGGTGAGAATCCAGCAGGATTCTCCTGGAGTAGTAGCCTTAGCTGTATGTGAAGGGTACTGAAAACTCAGGCTGTTGAGAATGTCGATAGCCCCTGCAGAACTGAGATGCTGAGGTCTGGTGTGCTCTGCCATTGGGGCAGCTTTGCTCCTTCCCAGCCCAAGTGATAGCAGCCAAAGGAGACAGAGGTGAGGTTACAGGACCAAGCTGGCTGCTTCTGCCCTGAAGAGATGGCGTTCCTTTCACACTCCACCTACTACTTGACTATGAAACAGGTCTGTGCTGGAAGCAACTTCATAAAAGCATCACCTCATTCCCTGTGTGACTGAGACATCAGGGCCCAAGCATTTGCTTGCTGTACTGCTGAGTTACTACTCTTGAGACTTTGGTGCTGGTTTAGTAGGTGGACAGCACAGCTGACCATGACTGCTCCCTCAGTAATTAGTATAGTTGTTCCTGTGTATCTTCAGCTATGGTGATCTGCTCTCTGTACCTGTGCTTGAGTGATGTTTAAAGTACAGGATGTTGCCAAAATGTCATTAAAGTGAAGTTCCCAGAAATGTAACTAGCAGCTGGTGCTTTTTTTGTTCCCTTGCGTGTTACTCTGAAACAAGCCTGCACAGGAGATAGGCAAGGACAGGGATTGCTAATTCTGCCTGGATGCCATTCTGCCTTGCTTTATCTTCCCTAGCCCATCGGCTGTTTATTTTGTCACTGGGGAAGGATGTAAAGTGGTGGAAAAGACGTGGCTGGATAGACACGTGGAATTTGCATGCCCGCAGGAGGATACTCATGAAAGCTGAGATCTTAAAGCAGATCGATGAAACCACAGTGTGGGTTCTCCTATTGAGAATTAAATGCTTTTGGAAATGAATAAAGGTAAACCAATCTAAAGCCACTTTCATTCCCAAGAAGTCCATAGGGGGACTTCAGAGAGGTTTCTTTAAATGCATTGAATTCACACCTTCAGCAACTGAGGTTTAATCTTCCCAGTGTTGCTGTACAGGCAGTCTCTTAAAGATATCTTTAGCCTTGTTTGGACTGTCTCCAAGGATGGAGGAATGAATGAGTTGCTGTAGTTCTACAAGTCACCACGTGTTACCTGAGCTGCAGCATGATGTTTGTGCCTTGAACCTTTAACCGGGACCTCAGCTGACGGTACTGTGATTTATGCTATACCTGCAGGAGGCTGAAACCTCACACGCAGCCAGTGCTGTGACCCAGCTGGTGCAGGTAGCCTGTTTCTGTGCCAGAGCTCTAAAAGAAACCCAAACCTGTTTTTTCCCACCTGATGATTATATTTGTGCTTAGATGTGTTCAGCTATACCCAGATCAGCTTCACGGCATCCTTACTAAGCATCGTACACCCTAAGTTCTTTATAGACCACATTGTCATTCTGACCTTCCCCAAACTGCCACCTCCTCCTCTACTGGGAGCAGAGTAAGGGGTTCTTTGCTCCTGGGTACTTACTTCTGTAGGATAACCTGTTTTAGTTCCTCGTGGTTGGGCGCTCTGCGTGGCCGTGCTAGTTCCTGGGAGGAGACAAGGTGGGTGCATGAATAGCGCAACACGTGGGATGTACAGCTTCATTTCCCCCCCCCCCCCCCCCCCCGCCTTGCCCCCCCCCCCCCCCCCCCCCCCCCCCCCCCCCCCGCCC
>NW_008795129.1:4498679-4510066 GCF_000699145.1 Aptenodytes forsteri
GCTGTGGGCCCCAGCCTTATTCAGAGAGCCAAGGGACGGAGAGGGGCTGTTGCTCTGGGTGATTCCCCTGGCTCATTGGCGGAGAAAATTCCTGTGGTCAAAGCTTCTGCTTGCAGCAGACAGCTGGGACACCTGTGTGTCCCCGAGCTCTGCCCTGCTCCTTGGCCCGCTGCCACCCAGCTCAGAGTACAGTACCTTCACACTCGCACCTGCTGGGCCAATTTCCACCTTCTCCTCCACAATTAACTGCACTGCCTCCTCCAAGTTCCCCAAGGCCATGGTGAGTGCCTTCTCCGCCTGGCTCACGGTACAGGCTGGGAACATCTCCAGTAGCAGCTCCACCCCATCCTTCAAGTCATCACCTTCCTAGTTGGAGCAAGAGAGACAGAGGTAAGTTGGGGATGTAGTAAGGAGCAGGCTATTGAAAAGGGCCTCTCTGGTTTTGCATTGTCAGGAAATTCAGCTTGCCCTTAGCTGAAGGCTTACTCTCCTTGCAAGCGTGACTAAACGCCATTCCTGAAGCTAACAGGGGGATTGTACCTTTGCAAGGAAAAAGCATTACTCTTCCTTAATCTCCTCCCCCTGTATTTCAACTTTCTTTGAAGTAGGGCTGCTGTGAACTGGCTCATCTGTGTGGCCATGCTATGTGTCTCCTTAGGAGTGAGCTTTCTGGACACTGTGGTACGAGTGCTTGAACTCCCCCTCACCTTGTGAAGTTGTATGTTCTTTGATCAGAAAGGGAAGGGACTGCTAAACCCGTGGCTACATCAGAAGAAAGCGCAGCAGCAGCATTTGCTAGAAGGCTGTGGACACAGAATGGCTGAGCTGCAGAGCAGGAAGAGATCGGTACTGGAGAAACAGCAAGCAGAGCGTGGGGGAAGGAGGTGGGGGGATCTGCCAGGTGCTGCAATGCCTGTAGCACGGGTCATGCTGAATGGTGCTGCAGGATGAGGACCGCTGGGCCGATGACTCGGTGCTGTATAGCTCAGTAAGTGCACAGCACAGGTCACTGAGGGTGGGACCGGCGTCTTCAGGACTGACACCCAGACATGACTGCTTCCTGTGCAGATACTGCATGATAGCTGGGGAGGGAAATGGCGATCCAGTTCAAACTGTGGACTGAGGCTAGGGGACCAGGGTGAAGCGGGGTGGAGCCTGGCTAGTGCTGCAGAGGCATCCCCACTGTGCTGCTGTGGGATCTCCGAGGGCACTGGGACAGGCTTTCTCAACCATTGCTCTGGCTTATCCTTTCCAGTGGCTGGAAAGGATGAGCCAGAGCGATGGCTCATACTCTTCTGTCAGCACATAATTTTCTTTTTCCACTTACTGACAGTTTTGCTCAGGCCATACAATGGAGGAGATCACAGACACCAGTGATGCTGTGTCACAGCCTATGCTGTGGTTCCTTCCAGAGCCAGAAAATGCCCTCGGGTGGTGCTGGTAGCCTTGTGCTGGGTGACTGTCCCCAGTGCTCCTGCTCCTCTGCGGGGTGCTCATACCTGGGCCCCGGCTCCGTCTGTTGGAGTGCACAGCCTTTCCCCGTTGCAAGCTCCGGCTCCAGGCTCCTGGCCCTTGGTCAGGTCTCCAGAGGGTGCTTCACTCCTGCTTTCCACAGCCTTTTGGCCAGGTTTTTCTTAAAGACAGAGTGATATCTTCTGAGGAACAGTCCCACTAAGGCTAGAGCTCTGTGCTTTCTGTTGGCATTAGATTGCTAGTGCATTGTGTGCCAAAGCAAATCCCTTCTTAACTGACAAGACTGGGAACCACTACTGGTCCCCCTGCCCTCAGCGGGGACAGCTACAGCTTTGCTCACACTGACCTGAAGGAAGGCAGTGCTAGCGCACACTGGAGTGCCCGAGCGCTGCATTTCCAGGCCTTACTGGGCATGGGCTGCTTGCGAATTCAGTTCTACCTGTCAATTCTTGGCCCGCTAGCGCTTTGGCTGTGGATACTTATGGTATTTTTGTTACATTTCTAAGAATTCCCTGGTGCTTGCTCTAACTTTGAACTTAAGGCGTGGTTTTGATTTTAAATTTGGGAATACACTCCGGTAGTCCCCGGGCTGTATGTGAGCCAGCACATCCTGTGATCAGGTTACTCTGATGCACCTCTCTCTACAGGCTCTTTCTGTGCCACTGCAAGAAGAATCATTTCACCTCTGTTCTGTCCTCTCTGAAACTGGGATGGTGCTGTCCTTCCACTCTCTGGCTATATCAGAATCTTCAAAGGGTAGGATGCAGGGGACCAGAGCAGTAGGTTTTGTCAAGTTCAAGAAAGCAGCAAGTAAGATAAGACAGGACTGCCTGTTCTATGCTCTGTAGCCTTCTGGCTCCTGTTAAGGCAGCAGTGATGTTGCTAGATAAGCAAACCCCAGGCTGGTGTGTCCCGAAAGGTTTAATATCCAGGCACTTCACCCATCTGTTCTTTAGCGGTAAGTACCTTTGGGGCTGATTAATATAGCAATCCAGCTGATCTGGGAATGCTGAGGTTAGAAAGGGCCATTGGGATAGTGTGGTCTTCTGCAGTCCTGCATGGTGCAGGCTAGAGCACATCATTGCTGATTTTGGGTACGTGCCAGGGTTCACGGGTGAATGGGAAGTGAGCTTTGAGGATGCTCAAAGTCTAGAAGTGATACACATAATCAGCTGGATTCTCTATTTAATGATGCACCTGACATGGGCTGCCCAGTGGTAGTGTCGCTTAGGCAGACTGCTATCAGAAGCAGGCAGAAATCCTCACTTTCAGAATTAACCTACAGTAGAATTTCAACAAGCAGCCCTGTCTCTGCTATATCTTCCTTATTACTCTGGATTTGATCTCAACAGAGATATCTGGAGATCTGGTCCAGTGTTCTTCATCATAGTGTCTTGGACAGTATTCCATATGACTCAAACCTCCCAAGTATTAATATAAAAACCCCAACTGAACATTACAAAAAACCGTTGTCAACCAATTCAGGCTACCCTATGAGATCCTAACAGTAGCAAACAAGATTCTATTTTATCCTGTGACATTGCTCAACTCCAAACAATAATACTGAAAATGTGTGCAGAATATACTTTCTTGTGCTGAAATGGTCTGTGTAACTCACCTTTGTTGCGAGCTTCACCAAGCTTTTCTGAGAGGGAGAACATCATTTCACAAACATCCCCACTGCAAGAGACAGAAGCTGTGTGTAATTACTGTGAGGAATAAAAGTAGTAGCTTATCCTACTTGGCTACCTCTTTTTAGAAAGACAAGGCTTGATGGGAAGCCCAATAAGATAAACTGGTATTTCAGATGGCCAAGGATCTACTTGCAAACTATACCGGGATTAGCATTTGTGTATTCAGGCAAAGCCTGACTTAGTCATAATGGTTTGGTACTAATACCTCTTCGAGTAGGTAGAACAAAAGAATTTATGGTACTTAGGGGCTTGGGTCCAGTCCCCCAGTGCACGGCACGCACACACAAAGCAGTAACATTCACATACCTGTGGATTTCTGCAAAACCAGGAATATATGCCTCCATCATTTCCACAAAGGTGTCCATGTCAAAGGTCTCCTCAGAGGACTCTGGTGAGCCCAGCTCTTCCAGGACACCCGTGATATAAGAGAAGAAAACATCATCCATCCCACTGGAGACAGAGAGCACACAGGACGTGGCAGCAGGGTCAACAGGCGCATTTTTTCTCTCTCTTTCTCTCCATCCCCATTCCCCCTAACCTTGTGTCTTTCTAATAGAGCAGCAGAAGGACCTATGTGGACTGTATCTTATGGGCAGATCCCACCAGTAAAGCCAGGTAGCAGTGGTTGAGTGGGAAGCATTTACAGATAAAATACTGCACACTGTCCTCCTTCCTGGGCAGCACTGAACAAAAGCCGCAGCGTGTGCCTAGAAGCTGTGCTCCTGTAGGTGCTTCACCTGAGCTAAGCAAAATATTCCAAGTGCTCAAACCCTGACTTTTCTATGCTGACTGGTGTTTCAGGTGAGATCATTATAGAATCATTAAGGTTGGAAAAGACCTCTAAGATCATCAAGTCCAACCGTCAACCCAACACCACCATGTCCACTAAACCATGTCCCTAAGTGCCTCATCTACACGTCTTTTAAATACCTCCAGGGATGGGGACTCAACCACTTCCCTGGGCAGCCTCTTCCAATGTTTAACCACTCTTTCAGTAAAGACATTTTTCATCATGTCATGTCCAAAATCATATTCTGTCAAGTGGCAATTCCTATGGGATGCAGTGTTTTCTGCTTGCTGCTCTCCACACTTGTGTCACTGCTGCCCCTGTCTGGGATACCAGCTGCTGTGTTCTAGCCTCAAGGTGGCTGTATCTCTGCATGCAGGCAGAGTTCAAAATAGGGAGAGCCCTGACATAGCATTATGCTGCTCAGAAAGCCCTTTGGGAGCACTGTGGAATGAAGGGAATCCCATATTCTCATGTGTATTACGGGACAGGAAATTAATCATCTTGGTCGTCAAAGAAATGACATTGCTAGATTGCAATGCTAAACGATAGCTGTTCAAGCATTCCCATCAGAGCCTGTGCAAATTACCTGCATCCTGGATCTGACTTAAGGAAAAGCAACACAAAGCACAGGAAAGCTACAGAGCTCCACTTGGAGTTCAGTATAATGTGCAGAGGGACAATTAATGCAGAGTTCAGGCTAGAACAACGATATTGGATCTTTCTTTCTCAACATACCTGAGGTCTGCAGCAGGGATGTGGGACTGGATGAAGCATGTCAGTGTGTCTCGAATGATTCTTTCAAGCTCCATGTCTCTCTCAACCTTTTTCTCTGAAAAAGAGGAGGAAAAGGAAAACTCCGCGTAATTTCAAAGGCAAGAAGTAGATCAAAATATTAACAAGATCAAAAGATAGGTATGGTATAGGCAAGTGTGCTCTTCCCATCAGAACAATTCATAAAGTCCTCCAATGTGTCTTGTCATCCCTTGGTAACAGCAGGCAAAGATATCACCAAAAAGTATGAGGATCCACTGGAAATACCAGCCCAAAGCAGCCCAATCTCTTGGGCCTCTCCTGCTCGTGTTGATGCTGGCAGTACGCAGCTGTATTGTACATTTAAAATGTCCCCTCCAGGAAGCAAAGCTGGAAATGCAGATGTGTCCAGCTGCAGGACCTCAGAGACACCTCCTGAGCTGGAACACTGTGCTGTCCGGTAAGGAAGCAGTGGGTAGTGGGTTTGCACGCTCACTGCGGAAAGGGGTGGCCTTTCCAGCTAAGAGCATTCGCAGTGATGCTTGGACTCAAAAAGGAGTGGGAGGAAGGGTAATGTTTCCTAAAGAAAGGACAACCTAGAGTGTATTTTACAGGGAAATACCAAGCAGGGCACAGACAGCTAGTCTGCCAGCCAAAATATCAAAGGTCTCCAGGTCAGGCATGGACTGCCAGTGGAATCCTGCCCAAACAGGAGCCTGTTGTTGTGCTCGGTAAATGAGCCATTCTGCAGACGACGCAGCTGCAACAAGGGGCACTTGATAACCCAAAACTCAGGGGAGTTCTAAGAATCACAGAGATCCTACAGAAGGAATGGCAGAGGGGGGCTGCCCACAAGCCCTCCTTCAGCTATCAGTACTGGGCCCGGACTGAACAGGGTGGAGAAAAGCCGTTCCTTAACCATTCCTTCCCCCTGGGGTCTACAAAGCTGCTGGGTGGACAAACTCCTGGTGTAAGCATTGAGTTCTTCCCGAGGAAGGAAACTAGCCCTGTGTATAGACAAACTGATGTGGTCATCAGCTAGAGAGCTTCCAAAGGTCATGATGCTCCCACCAGTGCAGCTCCCTCATTCCAACCACACCAGGACCTGACCAGGTCTGTTTGACACAGACCTTGTGGAGCAGTTGTGTGGGTTGCTGAGAGACGATTCCCATGTTCCCATAGGAATCAAAAAGGTTTGGCATTTCCTGAGATGAGACTTCCAGAGCCAGCAGGATATAAACAAAAACACCCCACGGCACTCAGCACTGCTCTTGCAGGACCTAGAGAGAACCAAAGCCCAGCAGCCTGTTGGCAGGTCCATCTGCAGCCCTGGGGCCCGTTCAAGCTCTGTGCTGCGCTTGGCCACCATTGCAGGTGCCAAGACCACACATGCACTCCTCTGTTGGTGGCTGGCTCGGGGAGCACACCCAAGCCAGCCAGACCTGCCTCTGGCTATGGTCACACTGAGGCTCTAGTGACTTGACTCTCGATATTGAGGGAGAAAGCTGTGACACAGGCTTCTGCAAAAGTGCTCTGCTGGGTATATGGCATCCCACACTGCATCTCCCTGCAGTGATTCCCCATCAAATAGGCCCAGTCTGGGCTCTTCTGCTCTTCAGGGCTTTGAACGAATCCAGGTTTTGCTACCTGAAGGACCATCCCTTACTGAATCCCTGTGTCAGTGCCATTCCCTTGGGGCAGTAGGGAGACAAATACGGAAAGAACCTCACAGCAGCGGGACACAAACAGTGAGACACATTCGTATAGAAGAACTGCCCCAATTTTCACTGTGTTCAAAGCTAAACACAAAAGCCAACTAATCACCTAAACTTTCCTGCAGCTACTATTAGTATCAACCCTCCCACTGATCTAGATCCGGTAACTAAAAAAGAACACAAACCTTCTTTACGTGTGCCTCTCGCTTGGGGAAATGAACAATGAATTAGAAATGCTGTACCACTATATGACCAACATACATGTATTCAAACACAGCACATGCAGAAACAGCCAGGGGAAGGCATCATCAGAAAGGATTATTTGTTTGCTGTTTCTGTCTTAAGCTAAAAAATTTCTTTGCCTCCTGTAATTTCAATTAGAAAATTCTCATTTCACAGCATTAGAGGAAAACAAGAGTCCAAACTTTTTCAGGTAGGAGCTCTTCACGCAAACACCCCACGTGAGCTCCTGAGCTCCTGTGCTGCTTTTATTTTTCAGCCTCACAAGGATCCTTTGTTTGCATTTTTCTCACTTTTGCAGATGTCATGGCCTGCAAGTGTGGAAGCTGTCTGTAAAAACAACCACGTGTAAAAACACCTTCCCGCTGCCCATTTGTTGTTTCTGTATGTTTTGTGTGTTCTCTGGTGGTGTGACAGAACCAAGTTTATCTTTGTCATCTTTGCAACATACCCAGAAAAGAAGATGAGCTTTGTTCTATCCTTCTCAGACATCAAAAAGCCAATTATAAGACTTTGAATCTCACTGTTGGCAAGAATACTGTCCTAAGCAGCACGTTTTCCCCCATTTTAAGCTGAATCTGCAATACTGGCAACCACCAAGCCCCCTGAACTTGCAAGTACAAGAAAAGTAATTTTCTTTTTTACAGAAATCGGGGAGGGGAAATCCACATATAGCAGTGAAAATGTTCTTACTACAGTCACTACTATCAAGAAGAATGCTTATTTCCTTCTTACTCAGTCTTCATGACATCCTGGGAACTGGAAGTCTTAACAGATTTTGTCCATTTCCATGAAACAGGCCAATATTCTGTAAGATAACTGTATAGTAACCAATAACGTTTCCTGACAACCCAATTACCTGAACAACAGAGCACAATTCACCATGTCAAAGGCACTTTTGTGAGGTCCATAAATTAGCTGCCGGTAATTTATTCTGATCAATAGAACAGGCAAAGTCACTCATCTCCTTAATCAAAGGCACTTGCAGGCAAGTGTCAGACTGGGACAAGAGAAACGCAGAAAAAAATAATTCAGCAACAGGAGTATCGTAGCTACGGCCAGTCACTAACTGGTCTTGAATCCATTCCCCAACCTCTGACAACCACAAGAAATGCTGGTGTGAAGTGTCTGAAAATATTCAGGTATTCTCCTGTGGAGCTACCATGCTGTATCTGGACAAAAGCTATTTCCTTGTGTCTATGAGAGGAAAGAAGGCAGCAGGTTTTAACCATTGGGTATAAATTCTCTCCGGCATCTCAGACAAATCCATCCACCAGCACAGTCGGATTTAAGGTTTACATCCAGAGAAGGCAAGCTGCCACCTTTAGCCTGCCTTTGAAGAAAGGAAACCCTTTAAATGACAAAAGCACAGTCTTACACTGAAGGATAGAAAGCAGCTAGGTGATCAAGTATTTCTTCAAGGGTCAGCCATCGCCCTTTCACCTGAAGAACCCATCCCGGTCCTGTAAAACCAAAGGCACCAAGAGAGACAAAAGCACTTGCATTTGACCATTTATTGCCATGGGCGAGAGATTTTACTCCCTGGTAAACAATCCTTACAAAACTTAACATCTGGGGGATCTGTAGTGCACAATCGGTCTTGGCCGAACGAGGCTTGTGGAAGACAAGTCCTGAAGGTCCTCCGGCCTTTCAAATTTGCTGGGTATTTTCTTGAAATAGAGGGAGCTGATTAAAAACCTATGTACAAACATTTTAAAATGGGTTCTTCAAGGAATAAACTGATGTTGCTGCATATTCCTCCCCAGCCAAATTCAGAATTACATAACTCAGGACACCAAAACACCTTATGCATTATACCTTCAAATGCCACATTTTTTCTAGTGGTGACCTGCAATAGTTAAGGGGGAGGTTTACTAGAAGGGCTTATCCTATGTGCACAGTTTTGCGGAGGAGTGATTTATAATGCACGGAACGATCTAAAACCCAAAGGCAGGAGAAATCACTCTCCTGAGAGCTCAATTTTACTGAAAAGGTGTTACCATCGTTTTAAACTTCCAGCCTTAATTGCAATGTGGATTTTAAGATCACTTCAGTAGTTGTCAGCTGATTCAAACACATCTATGAAAGTCCTTCTGCATTTCTTGTCATTCTATTTCTCGTCATTATAATGTGGGCTCTGCTTAACATGTTGCACAGAATCTATTTTTTAAAACAGACGGTCAAGAATTGGTATTCCTATTGCTCTGCCCTCAGCTAGAGCCTCACAGTTTTGCACTGCCAGAACAAGAGACCTTCAGCCCTTGGAAATGCCTGTCACTTTTCAGACAGTCTTTAAACGCCGGGGTTTATTATTAAAGAGTGAGCAGTGGAGCACTGTGTGTCATCTCATTAAGACAGGCTTGGTTTGAAATATCAAGAGTGCTTACTTGATCCACATAATATCGCATGGCATACGTATTTCCTCACCTCAGACAGGGAAAAGCAGTATCAGTTCTCAAAATGTGAATGTGAAAGTTACTCATTTTCTGTACTAGATACTTTGGCCAGCAGCTCCACGGAGTTTGCCACCCTACTGTCTGTCTGAGAACCTAGTAATCTCCATCACCCTTGCATTTTCCTTCCTAACATGTTAATGTCAATCTTTTTTTTTTATAAACAGCTGCAGAAATAATACGCCTCTAAAAGTACCATTATCCTTGTGGTGTCTGAAACATCTACTTATGCTATATTCAAGAAAAGTTGGCTTCTTTTTGTACAATTCATATGAATCTGCCTTCCTTAAAAAAAAAAAGGGTGAAAATCGGAAATGTTTGCATGCGGCTAGATCATTTCCGAAGGCTCTTTCAACTCAAATTTCAGTAATCATTCTCAAAGGGTCAATGTGATGGGACGGGAATGATTGATTGTGCCTTGGACTTTATATTAGCAAGATAGACTTGAGGAGAGCAATTCAGGAAAATATTTCTGAGCTAAGAGGAACTGCCATTCGGATGTATATCAACTTTTATGAGATCATAAATTTACCAATTACTTGAGGTTTCTGCAAGTGGAAGGAGATGGGTGTTGTACGCCTTGGATGTTTTTCAGAACAGGTTACAGAAAGTTTAGGTAAATCTGATCTGGCTGACGGATTGACTAAAACACCTTGAGAAGGTTCCTTTAGCTCAAGTTGTTGGTGGTGTTGGGTCGATGGTTGGACTCGATGATCTTAGAGGTCTTTTCCAACCTCAATGATTCTATGATTCTATGATTCTAAGTTTCAGTAATTATTCTTAAGTGAATAAGTAATGGGACAGGGATGGTTCACTGTGCTGTCTCTGGAAACTTGTTATGAGAAAGCACAAAGCACGTCTCAGGCAGCTCTGTGCGCGTGTGCGTGCGCCGGTGCTTGGGGAAGTGCGGCTCCCTGGGCTATAAGGAGCTCTCAGTGTAGCCTGTGACATACAGCCTCAGAGGAAATCTCTCAAAAGCCAGACCTGCAGGACAGGGAGCAAGCAACTGAGCTACTTTACCTCCTGAAACTTTGCTGGCTTAAAAGAAAACTTTCCAGGCTGAGTAACACCTTACAGACGTAATTTCAGTGCTCCCATTTTTTGTTTTGCTTGCTAAAGAAGTCCCTGAAAGGACTTTCACGGTGTGGTTGCTATAGGAAAGCAGGCTGAGGTCATTGTGCACGTTAACACAATTAACTGCTTAATGCTCTAACATTAAAATAAGGCTTTTGTTAATAACTTAGTCCCACTAAATTACAGTAATAGAAGATAGTAGTGCCAGTGGCCAGACTCTTCCCTCCCCACAGATCTACGCTGGACGGCTGCACTTGGGTGGTGCTCTGCTGACAGGGGGCCCTTACCCGAGCAGAAGTGTTGCCTGTGTGAGGACCTCGGCGCACGGCCGGCGTTTACGAAGTCACTTCAGTGCCTGCAGAAGAGTCGACGGTCCATCCTATGACTGCTCGGCCCAAACCATGAAGAAGGAGTCCTTTATGGGAAAGGAAAGCTGAATTAGCTGGAGCGGGAGCACAACAGAATCGCTTTCTGTATATTGGTGTCTTTACGCTTTATGTCACTTGTGACAGTTTCCCCCAACGCAAAGGGTACAGCTTTATTCTTTGGAATAAAATCTAGTATGTGAAAGGCTAACTTGGATGTGAGACCAGTGTACTTGTCAGCCTTCAAATTCACTGCCACGTTGGGAACTCTTTCAACATTTACAATTTCTGTAGCAAGGCCTGCAGCGGCCTCTGAACATCACCCACGTATTCCAAAAGCGCCGGTGGCCTCATTGCCGCTGTGAAGCAGAACTTGCTTCTGGTGGCTTTAACGAGACGGACCGGAAAGCGAGGGCTGGGTTTCCCTGCTGCCGCTCCCGCGTGCTGGTGGCACATCGCCAGGGCCAGGGCACCACGAAGCCCCACGCTGGGTAAGCGGCTGGTGTTTATCTTGAGCTGGAACCCTAGACCTCAGCTATGGGCTGAGGAACTTTGGGGCGTTATTCATTTTCACCGCGTCTGTTCCCCCTCGCTAGCGGACAACAACTGTCTCAGGGGGGCTTGAGAGAATTTGGCAACGGAGAGCCCGAAACAAACTCTGCGAGCAGACCGAGCCCCACCTCAACACCATGCCCCCCTCTGCGCCCCTCACGGCGGCTGAATTTCTACGCCGCTTGCAAATCACGTTTGCTCACACCGCAGACGGCCGTGCGGTTACATCCCCCAGCCCTCGGCCTGCAGGCACGTCCCGGTCCCGGTCCCGGTCCCGGTCC
>NW_008795129.1:4510688-4514745 GCF_000699145.1 Aptenodytes forsteri
GCGTCGGTGTGCCCTGGGTAGCCCCTGCCAGTGTCCGGGCTGGGGCCCTGGGGCGAGCAGGGTACGGGGCGGCACCTGGGGCGAAGGCAGAGAGGAAAGAAAACATGGCACAGGGTGGCAGCCGTGAGAGTGCCCGGGCCTTGGTGGTACAGAAGTGTCTTTGCGGGGCCTGGGAACATGGCGGCGCTTTGCGGAGTCACCCTGGTAAAGACTAAGTTAAATTCTCCTCCCTGCCAAGCGCAAGAGATGTGTTCCCTGATGAAAATAGCACGTTTTCAAGTGCTTGGGCAAGGCTGCCCAGCTGCTTGGGGTGCTTCTCCCTAGCCAAAGCTCTCGTCAGGTGGAAATGCCATTTGAGGGACATTCCCCAAGCTGCTGCCTTTGCAAAAGTTGGGAGCTACATGCAGAGTCTCCTGGTTCTGTTTCCTCTTCTGCTAAAAAGCCTTCCCGCTCCGCCCCGTGCTTGACTAGCCGCTGCTTATTCTTTCATTCTGGCGATTTGGAGGACTGCTGTATGTTAGGGCGGCCTCAGGCTCTTAGAGAAGTCGCAGCAGAGCCGCTCTGTGGGACAGGACTGCAGCTTTTGCCCTGCTTGCTGGCTGCAGTCCCCCTTCCCCAGTCAGCTGAGCTGCTTGTCGATTTACTTGATTCTGACAATGACAGTAGGTGCTTCCTGGAGCAGCTTTGGAGAAGTAATTCCGTGATGCCACGTGCTTCTCCTTCATAAAAATCCTAAAGCAGCAAGGCATAGTTGTTCTCCGACTCATGTTCCACAGTAATGTGTTGCTAAATACCAAACAAATGAGCCTGATTCTGCCTTTGGTGGTACCGGGAAAAATCCAGAGTAATGCCAGCTGGGTAAGGAACATCACTCCACACTCACTCCAGTGTCACTAAGAGCAGAGTCTGTTTCCATTGTTTATTTCCGTTTAAATGTATATACATTCCTCCCTTGACATTGTATGAATATACGTCATTGTAGGAGTATTCACTCTTTGAATTCTTCTGCTTTTGACTGGTTTTTGCTGCACTTATCCATATATTAACTGAAGCTAGTCAACTATGCTGCATTATCTGTCCTCCAATCTGTGGTTTTATCTTAGTTTGGGAAATAGTTTGAAAATCCCCCAACAAGTCTCCGATTTCTAGGATGGGTTTCAACTTGTGTGATCCCACTATATAAAGGACATGCTGAAAATGCAGCTGCTTCTGGGGCAGGTACGCAGTAAAAGCTGGATTACATCACAGTGAAGCGGAAGGAGAATTTTTGAAGAAAATGAAGCGGCACATGTAAAGCCCCTAGAAATGAACAATCTTTAAAGCTAAAAGAAACAATTGCAGTTACCTTGTCTGACCTAACTTCCCTCTTCAATTCTTGACAGAACTATAACAGAACTTCCTAAACTAATTTATGTTATGAGGTCATATGAGGTTCTACCAGCTTTTTCCACAGGTGGTTCATGGCACCCTATTTGTCAGCAGAATTTAAGGATTTATTTGTTTTGCCTCAGTCTGCTTTGTAGTTTCCTTAACTTGCTTGGAAATTTTGAGAGTTCTCAGATGCCATCAGTTCAGACTTTGTAAATCCCTACAAATCCTATGATTTGTAAATCATGGGTTTCAGAACAACAACAGACAGGACCTCTGTTTGTTTTCTTTTCTACTACAAATACTTTGAAGTTGAGCATCAATCTGGCTGATGATCAGGGCAGTCTATCCTGGGGGTAATGAAGGGAGGACCAAATCACACTGGGCTTCGAAGCAGAGGTCTGAGAAAATCTAAGTTAAAATGCCACTAAAATTCTCCTATAACTACTTAGACTTCTCTCTGTTAGCATACTTTGCTGCAATTTGATATTTCACCTTCCCACCTTACTCTAATCCAAAATGATTAAAGAGGGAGGTTCCTTTTTTTTTTCATTTACACTGATGGAAGGTGACCAGTATTGTAGTACTGGTAATAGATACCGGAACAAATATGGCATCTAATAGCTCCCCAATTTAAAGTTAAATTCAGAGGGTTTTGACCTAAAGCTCAACAAAAACTCCACAGGGATTCCCTATACAAACACACAAAACACACCCTTCACCGAGGGTCCAGGTGAAAGGGAGCGACATTGCAGGAAATTGTTCTTGGAGAGACCTTCTACTCGTCAGTCACAGGCTGCTGCTGCAAACCAGGGAGGTTAACGCACCAGCTAATTATTTGGTGGGATTCATATTCTTTCATAAACGTGATGAATAATGCACGTGTGTTGAATCAAGCCAGGGGAAAATTGTTCCTTCTCCAGCTTGTTATTAACTCCTTGTTGTATAACGTGCTTGAAATAAGTTTGTTCTGTGGCATTTTAATATGTGGGTGGATGATATTTGTATGTGAGTAATTTTAACTGTTACACACGCTTCTCTTTTATGTTTGAATTGAGATTAGAGAACAAAAAGTATCCTTTCCACCTGGTTTTGCCCCCTGCTTAATGCAGGCATGTTCCCTACAATGGGTATTCTGCAGTTTTTGTCTGCTCTAGCTTTGAAAGGCTCCAGTGATGGGGCTTAATCTGAAGAAAGGAGCTCATTACTGGGATGTGTTTCTTGATATTCTGGCTTTATTTCTCATTTTTTTTAGTTAATCCTATCACATGTTCATATGTGTCCTTGAGACTGTTCAAAATATTTTCTCTTCCCTGTTGTTAAGCCTAGAATATCAGTGCATAGCTTTAATTTTTGTCCACTGCTTTTATTCTTACTAAACAAAACTTCATTTTAATTGTGATTTATCTTCAGTCCGCTACGGAGACCCATTTTTGCAATTTAGAAATAAATGTATTTTGAGAACAAAGTCCTTTTTTTTTTTTTTTTTTTTTAAACAGCAATGAGTGTTCATTCTCGGAGCCTTACAGAAATTTAAATAACTTCTGTACGCCCCTTTGAAAGCGCACACCGCTCCCGGATTTTCTGCTCTAACCAAAGGAGATTCCAGCTCTCCAATTCGAATTTTGCAGGAACGTCGCAGGATTGCTGCTTTTCAGGACAAGGAGCAAGACTTGGGTCCTGGAGCCCTCTGCTGGGTGTATTATAGAAGGCAGACAAATGAAAGTGTAAGTCATTAAACTCTGAAAATGCTATTGCCATGCTCTCATATTTCTTTCACAGTTGATTACAAATGTGCTTAATTTGAAATCCAAAAGTTGTTTCTTTCCGTTGCTCCTGAGAAAACTCATGTTACAATTTCAGAGTCTTACAGGTAAATTAATCTGCATCTCGCGGTTACCGTTAGATTTATTAGAGTCTTTTTGTCTTTACTCTTCCTTGGTAACAGGAAAGTTCTATGTGAATATTTCCTTGGTTCTTTTTGTCACTCTTTGCTTCCTCTTATTTATTGCTACGTGTACATCTTATCACAATTACAAACATCTTGTAGTCAAATAACAGACAATTCTGAGGCTGTCTGTGACAAATGAATCTGTTTCATTCCTGTATTGTGACTTATTTAGCTTCCTAGTGTTCACAGGTATAAAAACTGGGGTTTTTTTTGTGACAGAGAAATGAGCAATTTATCTAAAAATAAATAGCAAAGTACATGAATAACAAGTAAATGAATAATTTGTCTATCATCTTTCTATCAGGGAACTCACTGTGCTTTACATTTGTGTCTTATAATTTTATATACAGTAGGCTGGAGCACAGAAAGATGACATGTATTTCCAAAAGTCTCAGTATGAGTCTGAGACTGGCAGAGCCAGAAAAAGGAATCAGGAATTTGTGTTCCCTGACTCACCCTACAGTTAGAAGTGTGCTACTTAGGAGCATTTTCAAGGATGTGAAAAAAACAAAATAATTGGGGAACAAAGGGTTTTTTCAGTCTCTGATTACAGCATGTTGAGCAAAGCTAGTCTATAATGGCCAGGGGATTGAGTGCACCCTCAGTAAGTTTGCAGATGACACCAAGTTGGGCGGGAGTGTTGATCTGCTCGAGGGTAGGAAGGCTCTGCAGAGGGACCTGGACAGGCTGGATCGATGGGCCCAGGCCAACTGTATGAGGTTCAACAAGGCCAAGTGC
>NW_008795129.1:4515364-4531133 GCF_000699145.1 Aptenodytes forsteri
CATGGTGGTGTTGGGTCGACGGTTGGACTTGATGATCTTAGAGGTCTTTTCCAACCTTAATGATTCTATGATTCTAGCATGTCTCGAGCTGCTCCTTCGATTTGGCCAACAGTAAAGGAGTAGTAAGAAGATGATATTGAAAAGCCCTGAAGAGGCTTTTGTTCTGCAAAAAGCCCTTGATGGTGTTATACAGGATGGTGATGTACACTATCGCACAGCCAGTGGAAAAAGTAATTCTAAAGTTGGTGGTAGTTACAGCAAAAAGAACTTCCCAGCTGACAATGTCAGAGGATCCCACAGCTAGGAGGAGCTTTTAGACCGCTAAGTATTTGGACACGGTGTCCTGGGTGCAGATCTTTTAAGTGCTGTGTGCTCTACATTGGACAGCTTTTCTGAGCTTCTTGTAGGTGTAGCTAGTTAGAGTTCAGTAATAGGCTGGGTCTTAGTCATTGCATATGACTCTCACAACGCACACTTTTTTTTGTTTTTTGGCAAGTGTGATACAGGGCTTTCTCAGTACTATTTCTAGCCTTGGACAACAGTCTGCTACCAATGGATGTTGTGTTGTTTTGAAGCAACTGACATTTGCAGCATCAAGACTGTTGCGATTTCTTACATTTTGCCTGTTAATATAGGCCCTACTGCCAAGACGAACTTTCTGACCCCAGAATATTTCTTCTCAGCCATGTGCCAACATAGATATTGGGTAGTTTGCCAGACCAAGGCCAAACTGTTTTAAATTTAATTTATTGGAAGCTTGTTAGTTTGTCGTGTGTGTTATAGATAAAATATTGACAGGATCTGTTCTTCTGTTGCATTCATATGTGAAAGTCATTTTTGTCTTCTATTTTTTGTAGCAACTAATACAGCCAGAATTCAAGTGTGAAGGCTTTCCCTAATTTAGAGGAATTTTAAGAACTGGAAAATTATGCTACATATCTAGCTATATTTGAACATGTCTCTGAATTTACATAATAAATGCCTGACTCGCAGTTGGCAGAACTAAAATATAGAGGGGATCAGAACATGATTTAAGCACTCTGTCTTACTGCTATTTCTAATTTCTTTTGTTCAGATGTATTTCTTTTGTTTGGATGTAATGGGAAAAAATCTAACTATTTCTGTACTGGAAAGAGCTCAGGACACTCAGGTTCTGATCCTCACCTCCCTCTGTCTTTAGGTATTATCCTCATTTCACAGATGGACAAAGTAAGGCAAGCAAGATTTGACCTTTTTTTCTTAAAACACTTTAATACACGTTTCAGTAGCAGATCTCAAAAAGGTACGCACTTTTTATCTAATTATGTAGCTTTTCTTTAACATATCCAACCACTTCATCTCAGGCAGACTGAAAAGAGGAAACATACTCAGCTGGGATAATGTACCTGCCTGCAGAGCATTCTTGTTAAATTATGCACCATAAAATTACACTTGAGTAAATCACGTAATAAAAAAAATAGTAATAAAAAAAAAAAAAGGATGCTGCCTTCAGGAGTTCCCTCAAGAGCTTCAGGCAATTTGTGTCTTTTGGATTCTGATGGCTGTTATTTCTCATATCTGGAAAATATTCCCTGGATGTGCATCCAGTTCCTTGTCTTCTTTTGATGCCCTGCTCTTGGAGGGTTCTGCTTTTTAGATTTGACTGGCACACAGAAGAAGAGGAAAAATGAGTTTGAAAAGTTAGGGTTAGGAGACAAGTTCGTTCTGAGCAGCAGTGAACAAAAGTTGCGGTATCTGAGAGCAGGCACGGCCTTTGAAGAAATGCTTAGTAGTTTCAATCAGGTTTCCATAGGTACGTATTAGTAAAACCGCTGTAACAAGGGTACAGTGGAGGGTGAATGTTGTTAAATAGAACTTGCCATCTTCTAGCTTGGGCTGTATAGAAGTTATCCTCTTCATACAGCATGGTCTGGTTAACCAGAAGGATAAGTTTACTCCCTTTTTTTATTTTACTGTACTACTGATTGCTTCCCTTGGAATCAATTAATCCTGCAGTTTATGAGAGAAGTGCGCTCATTTCCTTGAGGTAGCCCAGGTATTTTGCTTGTTGTCCAAGACCGAGTCCTTGACCCTGGCTTTCGGGCAGCAGGTGGACTGATCTGCGTGGGGACGGTGGCAGAGCAGAGAAACTGCTGAGGGGTGCTAACGAAGAGCAGGGCAGCAGCCGAGCACTAGATGCCACTCTGAGGCCGCAGTAGGAGCTTTGCAACTCTGCAGCATCCCGGTGGAGAAGGGTAGGAGCGTTAGCTCCCGGAAAGCCCCGAGTGGGAGGGAGACAGGCCGTGCTCCTCGCATACCCCTCCAGTGACGCTAACAGAACAAATAGCGAAAAGGTGAATCAGGGGCCACCGGTAGTGGATTCAGCCCCCATGTGGGTCCGGGCCAACAGCAGGTGCTTCAGATGGGAACTAAACCTCCAGAGTTAGCAAATAATCTCCCAGCTTCAATGGCTTTGTGCACAGGTGTCCTCACTTCTGACCTATTAGCCAGATGGGTTCCGAAGGAAGGAGGAAGAGCAAGGTGAAAGGGCAGTTCTAGCTCACTGGATGGTATTTCATGAGAGTTTAAGGATGAGCTGAAGACCTGTGGCTCTTAGAGCATTTCTGCTGGTACAGTCCCTCTGCAGGTAGGTCTATAAAAGTCTGTGATCAATAGAAATGCGGTTAACAATCCCCTCCTTCACCATTCCCATACGTGTCCTAAACATTGCAGCATTGTACTGAGAACCAGACATCAAAACTGTCTATAATCTGAACTAGCAATGGGCATGAGTCACAAACCTCAGCATGGGTTTTGTGCAGCTCAGAAAATGCAGGACTATCTGAAGAAAGGTTTGGCTTGTTGTCAAGATAAAGGCTAGTCGTGGAGTTTGGATTCAGATTAAGGCTGAAATGTGAACTGGAGTTTTGATGGGGTAGCGTCTTTTCTGGGAAGTGAGTCTGCTTTACTGAACAATTTGAAAGTGAACACTTTCTGTGAATGACCCAGACTATACATCTTTTAAAAAATACTCTCTGTTCATACAATGTAATGTTAGCAACATGAACTTGTTGCTTCAAAGTAATGAAGAAGCTTCCTGAATAGGGGTAGTGAAAGCAGAGAAAGACATATCTATATTTATATATATATGTCTCCTTTTATATGGAAGGATTTACCAATGTAACATCAGAGGTTTGAGTTAACTGTGTGGCTTGTAGTCCTCAGCCTTGAAGATGAATACATGTCAATCTGGAGGAAACAGGAAGGGATAAATCCTGGTAAAAATCCTGGTCATTGATGCGTATTATTTCTCTTCAATTACTTGGTATTCCTACATAATCAGGAACAGTGTGCAATGCATTGCTAAGTGAGTTATGTTGGTCTCAAATAGCAGGCTTATAGAGAAAATAAGATCTTCGCTGCTACTAGCTACAGGAGTTTTTTAGGCGGGAATGGTAGAGGTACATGTCTCACAGCTGAGGTTTTTTTGAGTGCTAACTTCCTGAGGACGCTAGCGTTGCTTTGGTGGCCTGTAGTCTTGTGCAGCCCTTCCATGTGAACTGTGATTGGATCCAACCTTGTTATGGTAGCGGTGTGGGGAGGGGAATTTGACCTTAACAGAGTTAAGTACTCAAAAAGAATTGCTCTTGGCAAAGTGCAAGTATAATGCCTTGTCTGGCTGTTTTATTCTCTACACCAATTGGTCTGTACAAAGAATAAATACATGTTACAGTAAATATCTGCTTGAGTTAGCTCAAATGGTAGAGGATTGTATTTTTGGTGCTGAAGTTCCTGTATTTGCTCCTTGCTGACCAGTTTAAACATCTGTTACGTGGGGTCATAAACCTTACTAGTGAAACATAGCCAGCACCGGCTAGAAATTTTGTGGCGCTTCAGTAGCCTGGCAAAATGGTTTCTAGTAAAAAGTATCAGAAAGAAATACTCTGTCTCTCCCGCCACCGCCTACCTTCTAGAAAAATTACCTTCTAGCGGAGTGATTGTTCAGTAATGTATAGAAAGTTCATATGTATTTTTCTGTGTATCTGTGAGTATGTGAAGGTATATTGCCCTATGGTTGTCTAACCCCACTAAGTAATCCATCTGGGGTCCCCTAGGTGTGTGAACTAAGGCCTGTGTACTTATCTAAGGCAGGATGTTGGGTCAGTTTCTGTTTTCCCTGGCTTGAATTGAAATGCAGAAGTGACTACTTTGAAGTAGAGCATTCTCAGGTATTAAGGAAGGAGTTTGGTCTTTCGTATTTAAATTACACTGCCGTTGCACACACTCTTTTATCCATGAAGCCACCCAAGTCCTAACCTGGAATTTCAAGGTTTTCTGTCGGCAACATCCATCTTCCGTGGCCCTCCTCATATTAGCATTGATCTACAGGGGAAATAGAGAACACGGCTGTGTTGTTATATACCCGGCTGCAATTTCTGTTCTAGTGATTGAGTGTACATACAGAATTTTTGAAACATGGCCATTCTAACTTATTTTGTCTTCCTGTCAATAGCATGGCACTTGTCCAAATTATGGATCGATATCAGCTGATCTTTTTATGTTAAACTGTAATGAAGTTGCCTCTCTTATTGGAGATGTGATCTTGCTTCAGGCAATGCTTTTAACTGAGAACTTTTGGAATGGAAATGGGGGAGAGGGGAAACAGAAGTGGAGGAAAGACATGGGGAGGAGTGAGCAAAAAGCAGGGGGGAGAATAGCAGCAGAAAAAGAAAGAGGTAGGAACAGAGGAAGAGGGACTGGGTTATGAAGAGAACTGGCTTGTTAGGACTTGTACTAGTATGGGTAAGAACTGTTGGCCTCTACTCTGTTGTCTGAAGTACGGTCAAAAAGCCAGTGGTAGACACTGGGAGTGAAAACCCGTTTCTCTTGAAATCTCGGGCAACGTTACCTTTAAATTCTATTTGTGGTTGCCTCACTCTGTTCCATACAGTTTGTGAAATCAAATAATTTAAAGAACAGAGGAAAAATGGGATGAGGCAAGGAGTGGGGAATGAGAGATGTAAAAGGGGATATTAGATCAGCCATTCTCTCCCTTGCAGGGAAGCAGTACAGGATCACGTCTACAGTGACTTCTCCAGGTCTTTATCTAGCTCTGAAGAGTTTCAGGATATCTGTGTTGTGCGCTAGCTGTAGCACAGAGTGGGTGAATGCCTATCATTTCATAATGCTGCCCCTGCTTTTACTTCAATCTTATTTCACTTTCTTGGACAAAATATAGAGGGAAACTTTTGTAATCCCATTTCTAGGGTAAAAGGTTTGTGGAAGAAAGAGATGGTGTGTCAGGCCTTTAGAAGAAGAATCGAGGGGGGACTATATTAATTTTCTTTTGTCATGAAAAACAGCAAAGAGGGGAACTTGGTGGGTATGGAACTGACAGTCAGTGGCTGAAGTTAACACACACTTTCCTTTCTAGGAGCAAAGCGATGCTGATATTTTGGTCTTTTTCGTGAGGCATTTAAGAATAAGTTGGTTTCTTTTGTGGCCTCTCCCACAACTGTCTCTGAGCCACTCTCTGTTGCATCTCAGTTTTGGTTGCTATGGATATGTGCAAGCTGGAGAACCCAGAAATGCTTCCAAGTCCAAGTGTGTCTGTGTCTTTGTCCCGTATGGGAAGGGAGAGGTGAGGCCTGAGCATACACCAGTTTCCCCTAGTTTCTCTGCAGAGGCAGGTGGGCACACCAACAGGGAGGGAGCTGTGGGACACACTAGCCTGGTCCCTGAGCTGGCTGACAGGAGGATGGGGAGCCTGGGGGGCATTGCAGCAAGGACCTCTTGCTCAGAGTGAATGCAGCCAGTCTTGCGTTCTAGCTCTCCTCTACAGAGTACGTGGAGTTCCCTGGCGGTATTCTTCCACTGAATCTCCATTGGTGTGTAGTCCCAACCAGCAGAGCTTTACTTTTATATAATTGTATGTAAAAGGTTGTTAGTTTCTTATGTAGTTTCTACTTTCTCTTCCTCTTGTCTTGATCTCTTTCAGCCCTACAAAGCAGGGTAGGAAAAATAGCAAAACACATCCATACAGGTATACATCACTTTTTATCTGCAAGGGTCTCCTCTAATACCTTTTCCTTTCATTATCTCACCCTCTTCCCCTAGAAGGATATTTCACTGCTGTTTTGTCTTGGCACTTCCACAATTTGCTTGGTGAACTATATGAAAGTACAATTAGAAGAAAAATTCTGAGCCATCTTATCCCACAGTGCGTAGACATGAACAGAGTCTGCAATAAAAAGAGGGAATCTTTGTATGAAAGCAATTCTCAAACTGGAGTTATCCAAGAGCTCTGCTTAATTAAGGGTGTTTTGTAGGAGGCCTAAGCTTTTTTGCTCTTATATGATACTCACATTCAGCCTGTTGTTTTTTCTCTTCCTCTTTTTTTCATATTACATTTTACCACAGTGTCTGCTCTTTCTTTTTCCTTTTTTTTTTTGTTTTTTCCCCCACCAGACTGTACCAGTTCATAGCTCTTTCTGGGTCAGGAAGCTGTGTATGTATGTCTTTCTAAATGTTGTTATTACTCTTATTTACTTCATGGTAGCATCTAGAATGACCCATACAAGCACAGAGTGTTGGATTTGAGAAATGTATGACAAGATCTTCATAAGACTTGAAAATGTTTGGATAGGGCAGATGGAAAAATTGAGGTAAGTAAGGGATATTGAGGAACAAAACAAATGGTTTGTTTATGGTCAGACAACTGTAGCTGAGTTTGGAATTGAATTTATATTGCACGGTCTCGTATGGATACCTTTAATCCCAAGGATATTCTTTCCTTCTTGGAGCGTTAAGCAAAGAATACCTAAACAAGACTGTATCTAAATATCTCAAAAAAAATTTCCTGGTTTTTAGGGCCTTGGTCAGTGAGGGCAGTACTTCACCTGGTGAAGTACTGACGCACAAAGACAATAATGGAAGTCTGCATTTTAAGTTCTTGCTCAATCATTCCATCTTAGACAAAAAATTCTTTGTTCTACATCTTCTGTGTTTTATTTCTGAACTGTTTCATATACAGAATACATGTCAGCTTGGACGATTATGCGTAGGCTGTTGAATAAAGGTGGATTGTGAAACTGAAAAGGGGTAAACTCAGTCGTGGTCTAACTTTACTGATAGTAAAAGAGTTACACCACCAATGAATTTGCCCCAGTACTTTGGAAAATTTTAAGTCAGACTTAATAGCAGGTGTAAAAAGAAGAGGGGCGGTCATGACTGTGGGAGCATTGTATGGGAGAATTGTGTGCTTTACAAGGGAACAAAAATGGTAGAATTATAGTTCAGGGTCTTGTCTGTCTTCTATTAGCAAACAGGCTACCATAACTAGTTTAAACCCATTTGCGGTAAAATTCAATTGATTCCAGTGGATTTACACCAGGGGTGAATTTATTCTTCAGTTTTAATAGTTTTCAAGCTCAGAAGGACTATTAGCTTGTATACTGTGGCCTGCTGCATCCCACAGGCTGTAGAATTTCACCCAGTTATTCAGGATCAAACCTAGTAACTGGTATGTTTTGAAAAAAGGCATCTTTCTGCACTGAAAAGTCTCAAGAAAGAGGAAGCTCTGTTGGAAGCTTGCTCCAGTGATCAATCGTTCTTTTTCTTGAACGAGGCTGAGACTTTGGTTCTGTTCCTAGTTCTGTGGCAGACAAACTTCTTCTCTGTGCCTTAATTTCCCTGCCTGTAGCTTGGAGATAGGATATTTAATCTCATCTGGAAGTAAACTTAAAATCCACAGGAGAAGACTGATAAATGTGAATAAAATATCAGTCTGTGATTGTAGTCAGCGCTCTTCTCTATCCTTTTTGTTCTTCTGTGTTTCTCATTTTGCTTTTCCCATCCATAGCTCTCTGATATTTTCACTGAAGGCAGTAAATGATGTGCTGACCTTCTACTGTCTTCTGATTGTACCTAGTAAAATTTTATCTACATTTTCTTAAAGAAAAATACAAATTAAAACAATCTTGGAGAAAATTGCATACATTTGAATAGAGAAAATACCAAGTTAGCCTTTCATTTGTTCATAATACAGCACTTCAAGACCATGTTTTGTTGCTGTTATTTACATAGCTGTGTAATGAGGCGGGAGGTTCACAAGGTTTTTTGTTCTGTGTTACATTTCAGCTTTCTTTTAGTAATTACTGTAGCAAATCTGTCTGCTGAGGATCTCATCACTGTGTCACTTCAACTTTTGGGATAATCATGGCAATGCTGAAGTTGAAATTCAGATTTTGTGTCTCAAAACACATGGTTTCAAGTGACCAGAGACAGTGGTATATAGGGCTTGTGTTATGTTTCTACCCAGGAGGGCCTGCAACCCAGGGCCTTAGTTCTGGATTGTCTCCTGTTTCAAGTTGGGCATTTGTAGCTCTCGGTGCCAGTATAAAAGAGAACTGACTGATGTTTTCCTTGTTGATAGGTTTTAGGGATAGGGACTGGCAGCTGGAGGCTCTGTAAAGAAAGCACCCGTAACCAAATGAACCCATGGGATATAGGCACTTCATTAGAGTTCAGTATTATAGTGACAGGTACCTTAGAAGTGAGATCTAAAGATTAGATTATACGGCAAATGGAAGCCCCAGTTTCCAAGTGTGATTTGCTGTCAGTAATGGTGTCGTGGGCATGAATGTCTTGAGCAATATGCACATCACTGACAGGAAAGGCTCAGGAAGAGAGTGCAACCTCTCTGCTTCTTATCTTGGTTTGACACTTTATTAGATGCTAGCATCAGTTTAGTCCCTATTGTTTCCACAAACAATATGAGGCTCTTGCCTGCAGACTGCTTTACGAAGGGTTGGCCTCTCTCAAGCCCTACCAACAAGGGCTCTGTAGTTGCTCTTGCTCCCCTGTTATTTGCCAGCCAAGAGATACCACGCAATCACTGTAGTCTTTGCCTCTGTAGGTCTTAGAAATTGGTAACGGTTGCTATTTTCCCCGTACCTTCTTGGTGCTTTTCCTGTTCCCTCTTCAGCTGATACTCCTAGATCCCCCTCTCCTGTTCCTGATGGTTTGGAAGGCTTGGTCCTGGAGGCTCGTCCTGCCTCTCCAGCGTTCCCCTTGCCTGGTGCTGCCGTTGCAGCCTTGGTCCCCGGGGGCTTGTGTGTCCTGCCTCTCCAGCGTTTGCCTTGCCTGGTGCAGCATTCAAGCGACACCTTAATAAAAAGCTTTCCTCCCTTATCTCCTCTCTGCTGCTGTGTCACTGGGCTGGGGATCAGGTTCCCATCTCTTTCACACGCACACCTGGTCATAAAACACTGGGTTTGTTTTTAACCTCAAACCAGGGAGCTTTAATTAAAGAGACAGTGACCTCTTTTATGAGTTTGCTCGCATAGGGTTTCAGGGCTATTGTCACATACAGCTCACATAACAGAGCACCATCGCACAAAGCTCCATTTACACATCCTTCCCCGGCTTTTTTCCTCTCCTCTTTTTGTTTTCCAAACGCAGGAGGTTGTTTTCTTGTTTACCCCTAGGCGAAGTTGTCTCTCATGTTAGTAGCCTGTGGCTAACAGTCTCTTTGAAGAGAACCTACCTTTCTTACTAACAACACATAGATGTCATTAGACTTGGAGAAATGTTATTCTTTAATCTATGCAGGAAATCATCTTCCTCTCCCTAAATTTGCTGGATATGAATGACTAGTTAAAACGGATCTCACCCTCTGCTCCATTCTCCTTAGCTCGTTCTCTCATACCTCTATAATGGAATTTTTGTTTCTTATGACAAATGCTTCTCAGTATTCACTTGTATTTACTTGTATTCATTAATTTTCAGGTGCAATAAGTAGTCAATAGCAACAAACAGAATTTTTCACATATACTCAAGAATGATACGCGCAGGGACAGGCAGCAAAACTTGTCCACAGTTTTACACAGAGGAGTTTACATGTAATTTACAGAACAATGTTCACAAATACAGACACATGTATTCCCATGCACATATATTCACATAATACAGGTTATTATTAATAATAACCTGATACACAAACAGAAAGACACACAGCAGCACGTACGCAGACCAGAACTTATTTGGGGTATGTAGATTTCTAAAAAAGGCACTCATGCACAGAAAAGACACAGCTGGGACACAGAGACAAGCAACCACATAATTGGTGGAATACAGAAGCACACACGGAGGAAACACACACAGAAGAAGAAAAATACATGTGGAAGATTGTAGGTGCCCCCAGAGAATGCCCTGTACATAGACCTTCAGAAGTAGGTACAAGGAAAAGTCTGCAGGAAAACATATGTGTAGAAACTTACACATGCCCAATAACACTGTAAGTCATATATAAGTTACTGTGGGCACACAACAGCATATTCAGGTGCTGGAACTTTCACTGAATTGTGCAATGCCTTTGCTTTCAATGGCGTTGCTTTCAGTAAAAACTCACTAATATGAAAAAAAATTACATGGTTTGTCTGCAAAGATTGTAGATATGAGAACACAAGCCCTTACACATACAGATATGTAGATATATATTGAAGCAAATACAGATACTTTTTTTTTTTTACTTAATGTATTAACACAGACTTGCCTAGACACAAATATACCACACACACAGACCCTTAGACACACGCAGATATACCCACGTCTATGTTCATTGAGAGAGACTCACTCAATATCTGTGTATGTGTGTGTTGGGAGAGGGTCATAACCTCCTCCATTCTTCTCCTGAAGGGGTTTGGATAATGAAGGGAAAAGAAATGAGGCCTGGGGCTAATTTGTAGTGGCATTTCCTGGCCTCTCTTCCACCAATGAAGCTCCGTTTCATCTTTAGCCTTATCAATTCTGCAGTCATGTGGCTTTCCGCTTGGACGCCTCTGTCTCTTCACCCTCCTCCCCAATCTCCGATGCTAATGGAAACTTCGTTAATGCCATTAATCTGCTGACCAGGACAAGTCAAAAACATATCCACACAATCTGAGCCAGGGCTGCAAGTGTCCTGGGGCTGCCAAACAGAGGCACCCCCTGTGTTCATTGCATTCCTGAAAGAACTTCATATTGATTTCTTTCTTTCTTTCCTTCTCTGCTTTCTTCCTTGACGAAATTGCATCCTTCAGAACAGGCACCAAGTAGATGGCCTTTTCTTCCTGATCCCTCACAATGAAGAATCTTCATAATGCAAGAATCCTCTCCCTACCCTTTCCCTAGCTGCAGTGCTAGTGCCTTCTTTCAGTGCCCCCTCATGGCAGCCTTTTTTTTCTTATGCTGTCTTTGGCGACAGACTTGTTACTGGTGTTTTTTCCTCTTGCCTAGTAGAATTTCATAACTAACCAAATGTTGTGAGAACCTGCCTGAACTGGGCTAAAATAAAAAGCGTTCTACTCTACCTTGATATTAGCTGACGTGATACAGGCAAGTGTTTCATTATCCAACCACTTGTTGTTTATTGACTGTGCAGTTGCCACCAGTTTTGTACTTGAAGGGCTGTGCTATTGGGGTGTCCTGTCCTCTGAAATGTTCTGAGCTCCCCTAAATCACTTTTGGGGAGCGAGGACATATCACTGCTTTGCATTTTACTACTATGCCAGCTCTTGTAATGCTTCACCATTGCCTTCTATCATACTCAAGTATCATTTTTGGTAGCATACCATGCTCTTAGCCATGACTTAAACTTTCCCTGCCAGTGCAGCACACCTGCAGAAACTCGCGGCTCTGAGCGATGACTCACTGTCTCCTTATGCCATAGTATTGTCCAGTGGCTGAGCATGTGGAAGTTCCACATGTCAGGATTATGCTGGCTGAGGTCTCACTGAGAAGAGAAAATAGACTTTGTTTGATACTTGTTTTAGGAGAAATTTTCCGTGATAATCAGAGTTCATAGCCAGCTCTTGAGAATGTCAGGATGTTGAGTGATCTGTATTTGATCTAGGAATCTTTGTATACATAAATGAAATAGTGACAGTGGAGGAGGAAAAGACAGCTAGGAAAGGCATGCCGTCAGAGTTGTGACATATGGATATGTTTAGAAAAAAAGCATCAAATTGATGAAAACAAGGAGAGAAGTTGGCAGTTCAGCAGGAGCTTTGATGATGTCAGGCTAAATCTGGAATGATATGGGCCATGACAGAAGGCTGAGCCTTAGTTGCCACCTTCACACAGACATCACAGTAAAAAGGGATTGTTTTACAAGGAGAGAAGACAAAGAAGTTTCAAGTTCTTCAGTCCTGGCAGGGGTTGAAGTCAAAAGTTCATCCTCATGTAGTTTTGGGTAGAGAGAATGCATGTCACTTCCCACCAACCAGGAGATGCTTCACTGAACAGAGCATCTTCCTCCTCCAGCCAGTTGTGGGATGAGACATACTTTTTCAACTTCAGGGAAGATGAATGCATTGCACTGTCTGATACAGAAGGATTGGTACCATGCTTGTTTTCTGGGCATCACTGAATGCGGGGCGGCGGGAAAGGAAGAGAGTGTGTTACATCTTGGTATAAAAGAAAAAAGGCAGCTGGGATACTCAGTACCCCAAAATTCCTGGTTAGATGAGTAGGACAGTATCTGTAAACCTAAGACCAGTACCTGCTGGGGCACTTTCAGAGCCCCGGTGGAAGCAGAGAACTAAAATCAAATACTTGTAGCCTTAGCAAGTGTCAGGGCAGTTAACAGCTCATACAAGAACACTCATTTTGGTTCAGCTGTTAAGTTTGCCTTTTCTTCTTCTTATCCTGTGACTGGGGATTTGAAATGGAAAAGTGCTTGGGGGAAAAAAACCAAAGTGCTCATGGTGAAGAGAAGTCTAGCGCCCTGGGAGATGCTGGTAGGAGATTTTTAGCGTCTTTTTACTGAGTATGCCTTAAGGAAGCTACTAGTACCTAAGTTAATTTCTTATCTGGCATAGCACAGCAATAATACACAGCCTGTGATGCTGCAGTGGTTATCGTGTGCTAATCCTGGAGTCTGTACTACATGCATGGAGGGAATGATTGTCCCACACTGTCTTGTAGTAGATCTGTTACTAGGAAAAAGATCTTCAAGGGAGTAATTTGTGTGCACTGAGCTGCTCCATTCCAGGGGGCACCTTAATACAGAAGCAGAAGCACCAGGCAACTAAGCCCTATCCTAGATACAGAATTGTCCTGTCCAGTGACCTCGGCAAGTCATTTCACCTCTTTGTCTAGACTTTTCCTGTTTAGTCCACTCATATCACAGACTTCTTGAGTAAGAAGTATTTCTTCCTATGTGTGCATCCAGGAAGGGAGATGGTCCTCATCTTGGCTAAAGTCTCTCAATGCTACAGTAATATAACAACCTATGCCTCCATATGGCAGGAATTGTGCATTAGACTGAGAAGTAAAAGGTGCTTTGGGCTTCTGACTGGTGCCAAGAAATAAATCAATTCAGCAAAGCCTGCATTAGCTACCTTGGGTACTGGGAGCATCCCAGCTGTGGCGGCGTAGAGCCTATCGAGGTTAAATTTGGATCATGTCATGATGCAGCCTTCGTGCTGGGAAAGAAATTTAAAATGTCAGTGCTATGTGTCTTCTGACCGTTCCTATTTGAATGCTACTGCTATGCACAAAACTGCTGCTGCCCACTGGTTGGTATGCTCTGACCCATCTTTTGCTCAGTCTTTTCTAACTGCTAGCCTCATAGGAGCTGTCATACTGCTTTGCAGATTCTGCCCAGCTTCCATTTTGCCATGGAAAATGTTCCAAAAGAGGTGGTGAATGCAGTTTTTCAGTGAAACAGTATTTTGTTGCAGTCATGATGCTCTAAAGATACGGAGTAGATAAAGTTTGTAGGTTGAAATAATGTCAATATATCCATTGGTCTAAAAAACACACTTTTTTCTACCTTGTCCGGTTTTCTTTATTACAAGATTATTATTTTTTTTAAATGAGGCCTGTGGGGTAGTAGTCAGGCAATGTAGCTTTTGTTTCTGGTTCTGTTACAAATGTGCGTTTTGATTGTGAGAAGACATACCCTGTCTTTGCATTACCCAAATGTAAAGTGAGGAAGACAACAATTCCTTCTCGCATTCTTTTCTGTCTTGTCTGACGTAGACTTGCCCAGTGCAGTGTCCCATTCTAGTCAGCGAGCCACAGCCTGGGGTGACGAGCTGCTCTTGTCTCTGTTAGGCTCTTTTGCGCAGGCTGCGTGGGTGTCTGGGTTTAGATCCAAAGGCTGGAAACCCACCCATATTCAAACATCTCTTTAGCTTATCTTTTAACCGCATATGAGTAGTACTCGGTGGGTTGTGATGTTGGTATGCTTCTGTATCACTGAGGGATAAACAAAACATAGTATTGTAGCACACTCTCCTTTCTGCCTACCTCTATAATGCTACTATCTTTGCTTGCCTCTTATTATAAATTTGATTTCATTCTACTTGTAAGTGTCCTGTGAGTAATCCTTAAGCTTTCCTGGGGGGGGGGACACACAGTATTTTGATGATTCCAACTGTTTCTAGTGGTAACTGCAGCAAAGAGCTGAAGGCTTTGTTGCTCTAAATTCAACAATAATGGAACAAAATCTGGGTAGTGGCCTTGCCTGGAAACACTTGGGCCTACACCAGTTCATGGCAAGAGAAAATTGATGTGGCTCATCACAAAATGTAGTACATTTTTTGATGCAGAGGGCAGAGAATTAGAAATTCCAACAAACACAAATGAATCTATGTTTTAAAATCCTTGCAGTCAGCAAGGGAAGAAACTTCTTTGCTTTAATGAAAGCACAATAAAAAGTAATACTTGCAGAGTTTATTTAATTCAAGGATGCCAGGCTCATTAGACAACCGATGATAGAACATGATTCCGCCTCTAATTAGTACATAAGAATCATGTTTACTACTTTTGAAATACAGTCACTTCTAAGATGGGATGTTGGAGATGTTTAACTTAAAAAATCCCCACAAACCATGGGGGGCAAATTAGGACAGGAAAAATAGAAGAGAAGGGATACAACAGAGGGAGAGAGTCGTCATCCTTACAACCCTTGCCAAAAAGAACAGCCTTGTCTTGCAACAGAGATGTTGCAAGAACCTCTGGTTTACAGTCTTAGTGGAAAGTCTTTAAGTCCTGCAGCATGGTGCCTCCTACCATCAACTGGAGACACCAGCTCACTGCTTTAGCAGCGCTGCTGTACGCAGCACAGCTCTTTGGAGGGCTACGAAGCAGTGAGCCAGCCAGTCTTACTTCACTTATGACAACTGACGGGATCACAGCATAAATGACTCCAAACCACCCTGCTTGGCCTGTAGGTGTTTAAATGGGGGCAAAATCCTGCCATCTGTTTCCCCAGAAAGGTAATAGGTGAATGCCATTGACTTGAAAGGGAACAGGTTTATGTTCTGTTTTTTGCAGTAAATGCAAGGGAGTGGTGGTCCTTGTTTCTAAGAACTTGCAAACGCTGTTTAGTTTCATGTAAGAAAGCTGACCAAATCGGGTACTGAGTGCTTAAAACTGCAGTAGGAATGTTCACCCTGAAAAGCCTATAGTTCAAACTGTTGGTTTTGAATCTGATTCATGAAGCCATGGTAGGCAATCTGCACTTACTCCTTGGTGTTCCCTTCAACTGCAGTGTTCACCGACTCATCAGTTCTTGTGTCTGTGCTGGAATGTAAGAATACGACACCAAGCTGGGCGGGAGTGTTGATCTGCTCGAGGGTAGGAAGGCTCTGCAGAGGGACCTGGACAGGCTGGATCGATGGGCCGAGGCCAACTGTATGAGATTCAACAAGGCCAAGTGCCGGGTCCTGCACTTCGGCCACAACAACCCCATGCAGCGCTACAGGCTTGGGGAAGAGTGGCTGGAAAGCTGCCTGGCAGA
>NW_008795129.1:4531780-4542149 GCF_000699145.1 Aptenodytes forsteri
GTTGAGTCCCCATCCCTGGAGGTATTTAAAAGACGTGTAGATGAGGCGCTTAGGGACATGGTTTAGTGGGCATGGTGGTGTTGGGTCCGATGGTTGGCTCGATGATCTTAGAGGTCTTTTCCAACCTTAATGATTCTATGATTCTAATAAAGTTTGATAGCTATCAGTCTATTAATCCAAATTCTTGGGAACTCCTAATTTAAACAGGCAAAGGAGGTGGTGTTAAATGTGTTTTACAGAGTGTATAAATGTCCTGGTTAGATCACAATTCATGGTTGATTTTTCTGCCTCACACACGAACTCATCTACTCACTGAAACTTCAGCTGATGCCCTCTTCAGATGTACATCTCTGTTGTGGATGGGCCTGAAGAGAATTTATGAAAAGAAATGTTTCTTTGCAGTACTGAAAGAAGAGCTATAAGAGAAGCTGGAGGTTGGCACTGTAGCAACTGCTGCTCTAGGGTTCTCTTCTGGGCTTTGGTGCTAACAAGGAACAAACATGCTTTTTTTGTTGTTGTTTTTTTGTTGCTCCTTATACCACAGCTGAGGGGATGGCACCTTCTCTGTTCTGCTAAACTCCATCTAGCTTGAGTTGTCGAAAGCCACTGTGGTTTGTAGCTTGGTTGCCTATATGAAATAAATGTGCTGGTCTCAGCCAATTTCCCCAGACAGCCCTATGGGTGACAATAATGGTACTTTAGTTGTTTATTTCAGGTTCTTCTGAAGTGGGGTCATGAAGGAGGGTTTGTCCTATCACTGCTCTTATTTTATGATCTCTTTAAAGGACAGAGGAGGATCAGGACTTGGGATAAAGTCCTAAGACTGACCTCGATGTCCAGAGCTCCAGCCTGACCTTAAATCCACACAGAGAACAGTTACCAGACACTTTGTGATGTGAGTCTGGGCTCCGCTTTTCATCTGACAGAGCAGCAGTTTAGGAATCGGCACTCTGTTTGCCCTACTTACCCCGGTACTAGCTTCTAACACAGGAAAGCTGTTGGCACAGGCACCAGACTGTCACTTTTGTGCCCGAGGGAGGAAAGAGAGGAGTCCTCACCCCATCTTCCTTTTCAGACAGTCTCCAGGAGTTTTGGAAGGAGCTTTTTACAAGCCCTCTTCTATTGTTGGCCAGGAGACAAAGGACGGAGGAGCTGGATTTAAGCATAATGACGTGAGCTCCTCCATGCAGAAAAACCCAGCTGAGAGACCCCCCCTGCTCCACACACACACAAAAAAAGGAAGAAAGGGGGAGAAAATCTTTGAAAATAACTAATTAAAGTTGTTTTAGCCTCTCTCTCTCCCCTCCAAGGGCGCCTAATCTCACAGGGGGCAGAGGGGGAGAGAGGCAAGAGGAACAATGAGAACCATCCCCCCCTTCTCTACACCCCACCTCCTGGTCTCTGAGGTTTTAAAACAAGAGGCCACTTTAAGTTAATGAGCTATCAGCTGACTGGGAGAAGTCTCTAATGAAGCCTGATGTTCACACATTCCCCGGCTTGCTGAATAGGCCTCTGCCAACCCCATAACTGTCAGAAAGTTTCATTCATAAAATCCACATGCTGGGGGTGGCGGTGATGGGGGCAGGGAGGGAGCTGGGTGGAGATGGAAGCGGGGGAGTGTGGGGTGGAGGTCTCCATATGGAGCAGTCAGCCCCAGAGGCTAAATAGAACATGCATGGCTGGGACTGGCAGGCTGGAGGATCCCAGGGACCTGACTCCACTCTCCATTGTCTGCTTAGTAATTAGGAAGATCCTCCAAATGGTTCTGGAGGACATTGAAGTCTGTGGGGATAATTAGTGAAGATTTGGGGGATGTTCCAGCTGTTATGTCACCAGCTTTGCTAGGGCCACAGGGGCAGGTGATGGTGGGATGAAGCCTAGGAGTCATTCTGGGGCTTTACTGTGTGGGCCATGCTTTGCTGAGCCTCATGTCTCCTGGCAGGACTTTAGGAGCCGTGTTTGTGGGGGTCATTGGGGGAAGGACAATGGGAACACAGGGAAAATTCTGGAGGAGAAGGTATGACACTGGGGGAGGAAGGAAAAGTCGTGTTTACTTTAACATAAATAAACTTAGTGGTGGTGATGCATGCTGGAGCTAATTCTCCTTGGACAGCACACATGCTTTTGGCAAGAGCAAAGAGGAAAGATGCAGATACAGGGTCAAGTCCTGTTTTCCTCCAAGGGCTGGACTATGGTTTCAGCAATGAATCAGCATTGTAATCAACAGTAATCAAAGACCACTGTATTCTTGTGGCCTGCAAGTTTTGACATAAGACACTTCCAGGTCTTTCCTGAAGTTCTGAGCAGCAATGTCAAGCCTAGATTTCTTTTGGGAGTTGTTGGATCTAATGGCCTGAGCACAGGAATAAGATCTTAGAGCACTGGACTTCTATCTTTCTCTTTTAAACTTGCTTCTCTGGTGTATTTGTTTAATCGGTTACAAAAAAATAAGGCTATACAACTCAAGGCAGGAAACGTACTGAAGATGATGGGCCCCCTTTTGGTCCCTTCCCAATCCCCAAATCGGTATGCTGCAGCAGGACCAGGGCATAATTCTTAAGTGTCACTTAAATTTCAGTTGTGCCAAAAGGCACAGTTAAATGAGAGACAGTCTCTGCCTCAGGGACCTTACGGTGTAAATACACGATTGAGATTGAGTGGAAAAAACCACTTAAGAGTCTCATTCAAAACCCACTGAAATAATAGTAGGATGTCTGTTAACTCTGATGAACTTTGAAACACGATCATCTACCTGCTATTACACAGGGTGTCTGAATCCAGGGCTCTGAAGTCAAATCCTATCCAGGACATAACTACAAAGTCAATTTTGTTCATACGTTTCTTGTATATACTATAAAGAGAAAGGGATGAGATTTTGCAAACTGTATTGAGAAATTAGGGGTGAATATTCTTGACACGCAGGACAGCATGTGCAGGGGGCATAAGTGGCATTAAGAGCATTGGATTCTGTGAAAAGATGAATATGTTGGGAAAGCAGCTGCCTTTAGAGGCTTCTATGGACTGGAGTACTAAAATGAGTCATTAGTCAATGCCATAATATTTCATTCAATAAAACCTCTGGCTTCCCATCTATTTTGTCCTATCATTGAAATTTCACTAGACTAGTGTGGGGAACCGTGTGGTTCTTTGCATACAGTGGAGGCAGTGCTGGAGAGGATATAACTGGGATTTGACAGTAAACTGCAAAGGCTGTGGTGTGGTTGAAGAATTGGGAAATATCTTTCCTCTAACTGCTCTTATAGGGATTTTAATTTTCCTTTCCTTAAACTTCGTAGCTCAATTACTGAGTTTTGTTGCATTATAACAGTACCTGAACACTTCACCATCTTTATTTGCTGCTATTCCCATTTCAGAGATGGGGAAACGAAACACAAAGTTTAGGGGCAGAATCCACAAAAGAGCTTAGACCTTGCTCTGTTTGGTTTCCAGGCAGCTTGTCTGCAGTGAAATTCAGACATCTGAGTTAAATATGGGCATATGTAGAGGTAAGGAGGCAGTACATGGGAATGGGGAGCTGTGTAAGCTAGTGGGTGAGAAGTGCTGAGGAGCAGGGCGGGATGTGTAGTCTGGCAGTTAGGCACTTGCCTCTCACCCAGAGAGGGAGATACCTGTCTTTACGTGAGGTTCATAGCTGTGAATAGCTCCTTGTTTAGGTCTGCTCTCCCTGTATGAATACAGGACTCAAAACTGGACGCAGGCCATAAATGCTAGGCCGTTGAATTTTTCCATGGTGAGGCTTCTGGTGAAGATCATCTATTTTTTATAAATAATCAAATATTCTGGATGAGAAAGCTAAGCTGCTTCTGGTGAAGATCATCTATTTTTTGTAAATAATCAAATATTCTGGATGAGAAAGCGATAAACTTGCAGTGTAGGCCAAAGGCTATAGAAGTTGCTGGGCTGAAGGGAGGGCAAACTCACAGAAGAAGAGAAATCTCTGAACAGCTAGCTATTTACACACTATATAGCAGATAATGGATTCTGTTTGGTCATCTCGCCTCTTCCATGTGCTTAGCAAGGAGCATCTTGGGAATGAAGGCATGTTCAGTTCTACCTGTATCTCGCTGAATACCAGTTCACGTGCGTTTTGAGGTGGGCCTGAAGCTGTCTATTTTTGTCGTTGTGGTGCCATTCATTGGATTAGATGCTGACTAGTTCTCCAGCTTGGCTTTTCTCCTGCTCTGGCTTTTCTTGCTCTGGTTCAGGAAGGCAGCACTAACCAGATCTACCTCAGGTGAAGTCTGGATGGTCTCTCCTTGTGTTGGCTTTGATTATTTTATTTGTTTTTTCGCTCTCTGTCACTATTTCCTATCATCAGTATTTCTCTGGTGGCTGGCGTACAGATTGCTGACAGAGAAGAGGCAAATTCAATATTGTGAGATCTCCGCTCATGCCAACTTTTGCCCCTTCAGCACTGGCTTGCCTCTCAGTAGTACCATTGCTCACCCCTGGCATTGCCTTGCCCTTTATTAATAGTCTCTTCCCCCCTTACGTTGCTCTTGCTGGTATTAAGTTTTTCTGACAAATCCCATAACAATTTTGTGGAGTGCTGGTTTTCTGTCACTGCTGCTTATATTTATTTAGCAGCTGGAGGATGGCTGGGCTCTCTGTGGTTGAAGGGCCCTCCTGCATGCTTTAGACTCACTTGGATGCTCTCAGCCTGATCTAAGGGCTCTCCAACAAGGAGCCACCAACATGCCTCTCAGGAAGTTAGGGAAACATCTGCTGAAGGGTTTGTTCCAATCAGGTCAGAGACTTGCTCACAAATTGGTAAAGGAGGAGGGGAGCAAACAGACGGTGAGCAGGTCCAGATACAGGATAAGCTCCGCATCTTGTGCTGCATCATGGGTTGTGTTTCCCCTCTATATGAGCCGAGAGGGACCACTTGCTTTACCAGCCTCTCATGTGAGCACTCAACCGACACAAGAGGCTCTGCTCCTTTCCCCTTGGGGGGACGCTGGAGGCAAGAGCTCTCAAGGGCTAAGAAAACAAAACAATGTTTGCTTAGCTGGAGAACAGAGTGTGCCCTGCGTAAATTGTACCAGGGCCTAAAAGTGCTTCAGAAATGAAGTGCCTCTGAAATTGGCTCCACAAGATAAATATAAGGCAGGATGATGCCATTCCCCAGCTGATGTCATGTCCCATTGACTCATTTAAGGGTCAGATTTTGGCTACGCTGGGCCTCAGCTCCAGGAAAAATGACACGAAGGACAAAGTTTTCCCAAGGAAGGAGAGTTTCTCCCATGGTTCTGTCAGTCCTGCACCTTATGGACAGCCAACGAAAGGTTAACCTGCGAGTCCCACTCACAGGACAAGGGCTGTACTTGTGGGAAGGATAAAAAGGAAACGGGTGTTCTGGGAGCTCTCCGTTGGCATGATACAGCAACCCGTGGATGAGGGAGGGGGTCAGATCCATTCTTTGCTCCCAGTGGCCAGATTCAAAGATTTGGAGGAGTGAAAGATACTTACTGAATGCTGGGATGTGTTTCAGGTGGGACAGAGAATAATCCATGTTTCTGTGGCCCCTCGGTGTGTTACAGATTTTTTTTCTCCCTGGACTTGACCCCTGAAGAATACAGGTCCTATTTCTAATTCTAGGTATCCTTGGTTCAGTCACAGGTGTGCAGGCCAAGCTGGCGTATTTCCAATGTAGTTATTGAAGATGTAGTGCCCAGCCGTGCATGTATTTTGTACTCTGCAGAAACCGAAATGATGAAAATACAACATTCCTAGTACAGCAGGATCTTGCCTGCTTGCTTCTTGCCACATACAGACCTCCTGTAGCTTTTGTTTCTGTGACTGGATGACTGACTGCAATTTATCATCTATGTACACAGAAGTGTCTCATCATACACAGGTGGATTTCACTTCCAGTGTACAGCTCATTGCAGCAGTCAGTTCCCAGACCTCTTTCCCCTCTAATAGGCATCTTGGTGATGCTCTGGATTTCTATGAGTACCTTATTTCTCATCGTATATGTTTTTTCAGGTGAACTTGAAATGTATCCATGCTGGTTGTTGATTATTGGCATCCTGAGTTTTTAGTGATCCTTACAGAAATGGGGATACCAGACTAAGCGGTTCTCTGTTCGTGGCCTCCTGCCTCCATGGTAGTAGGCCCGATACTATAGTAGAAGCTCAGTTCTGTCGTGTAGGAAAGCATGTTATCGCACCTCAGTGTTAAATCAATCATCTGATGTTTCCAGCAATTCAATTTGCTGGGCGGGGGATGTCATAAAAATGATTAGGCTGAAAAAAGCCCAAACCTCTTTTCTTTTCTTTTTTTTTTTTTTTTTTTTTTTTTTTTTTAATCCAAACCTCTTTTTTTGCATATTTTTGAAGCCCGCAGTGGATTTTCTGGACTCATGACATGAGTTTTTATTATGTCGTGCATTAGAGCTCTTGTGAAAAATAAAACATGTGATGTGGAAAGTCTCTAGTAAAGAGTGACTCAGGAAAAGGAAAACAAAACCCTTCAGTCTAACGAAAGAACAGTCTGTGTGAAAGTAGCTTGGTATTTAATTGGAAATTGCAGTCAGTCTGCAGATGAACAGCCTTGCTGGCATCTGCAGGTGGGTGTTTTGCTTATGCTTTACAGTTCTCCTTCCTGCTTGTGCTTGTGAATGTGTTCTGCCTGTCAGCTCAGAGACGCAGAGATGGCTGCGATTTGTGGCTGTTCTTATTCCAGAAGTATCAGCAGTTCCCAATATCACATAAATGAGTGTTGTAAAAGTGTGTTAGTAAGAAACAGACCCTGCAAAAATAGCTTACAGTCCAAACGAGTGTGACAGCCCTTGTTTTAGAGATGGAGAGAGCCTTTAGAGGTCATTAGAGATCAAGTGATGTGACCAAGATCATGCAGGGCCTTTTGCACTCTAAATTATATCTGGGACTTCTACCTTACAGGTTCAGAGCTCACGAGGGCATTTTAATAGAGAATTTTTAGGAGACGCACTGACATACATTCATTCAAGGTAAACGTGATCTGCCATCTTGGGCCCAACCCCAGATTTGCTTTCATCAAGTCTAATTATGATAATGGTTCATTTAACCTCTCTGCCTCCCCCTAACTTCTGCTTTAAAGCAAAGGCACTGGCTGAGAAACCTTGGACTGCACAGTTCCATTTTTAGCTCTGTCTGACTCATTTAATGATTTGGTCAGATTAGTTTGTCCTTGACTCAGTTTCCCCACTGTCAAAATGGGACTAATAACACTGTCCTGCTTTTTGAGGAAGGGTTATGAAGATAAATTAGTTTTGGCCGGAGAAGAGTCCTGCAGGGCTAGCAGAATTAGGAGACAAGCGTGCTCTCTGTTGCAAGTATTATCTATCACTTATGTTTCTCACAGCCCTCCTTGACTTTTACTGGCTATGTATTCTTTCTCCTCTTGCAAATCACCAACGTGTATATTGATCAGCAATATCCCTTGCACAGGCTACAGGGCCATCTCTCCATCAACTTCTTTGCCCTCTCAGAGGCAGATGGTTTTACAGCTGTGAGAGCGAAATCCTGGCCCCACCAATGTCAACAAAGCCAGGATCTCATCCCGGGTTTTCCACCACATGAGTGCTTCCTCTTCTGTACAAAGGCTGTCTATGGGGTGGCTACTACTGTCTTTTTCTAGGGCTCCTCTAAGGAAGAACAATCCCCTCTGAAAAACGCCGAGATGGTTTCAGAGGCAGACAAACTGATGAGGAGTGAAGGGATGGTTGGAGAGGGAAAAGCCAGCCACACAACAATCTGACTTCTTCTAGAGAGGGTTAAGTACTAAATGCCTCTTACTGGGTCACTTAATGATGGATGGTAGTTAGTGGGGGTGGGGTAAAGCTGACTTCCAGCCCTGCATCACTAAACCGTTCATTAGGAAAAACACACACAATGGAAAATGGCAGAGGGGCTCAAGTGTCCAATTTCTCTCTTGAACTCTCTGAACAGGAGGCTCCAGTCAGGGGAATCCCTGCCACCCTTTCTCCCCCTCCTTCCCTGGCAGTTTCTTTATTAATTAACGGAGTTGGCTGGGGACGGAAACGGAGGACAATAATCAACATAGATGGGTCTGCAGACCTATTTTTAATAATGTGCTTTGCATCTGTCCTAATTGGTATGGAAACAGTGACCTGATTGGAATGACCGGGAGCCTCTTGGGGCCTTCCTTTCTTCCTTTCTCTCCCTCTGTTTTCTTTTTTGTTTGGTTGAAGTTTGACTTGGTGGGAGTGGAGGGGCCAGCGGGTAAGAAATATAAAACCTAACCTTAGGGGCTGTTCACAGGCCGGGAAGCGGAGAGGGGTGACGCACTGGGGAGCGCGCGGGATGTGGGGGCAGGGAGGCCTGGATTGGAAAGTCGGGTGTAAATGCTTCCAGGGCACAGAATCTGGCTGCCCCAAGGAGCTGAGGCTGAGTATGGGAAGGAAAGGGGCAGCAGCTCTGCTGGTTAACTCGATGATGAGGAATGTGGTGGCTTTTCTGGGTGAGCCAAAAAGCAGTATTGCTTCAAGGACAGGAGAAGCACCCCAAGAGCCAGCTGATGGCCGGTCACTACCTTGCTGCGTAACACACCTGAGTGCAGTGAGAGACAGGCCCTTGTCTGCAAGAGATTTTAACCCGAAATAGGCAGTGGGGGAAAATGGCCAACGTGAAGTCAGAAGGTGGCTCAGGAACGCGTGACCCAGAACCCTGGCTCCCCCAGTGCTGCGTGAGCTACCTACCAGACCACAGATGCAGCTGCCCTAATGGCTTGGACACCGCACGGGGGAACCCAGAACAAATGCTGTGTGCTAACACACGCCCAGGGACCATGCTTATATGGGGAGAAGGATGAAAACTTTGAATATAATTGTGATATGTTCTGTGATGATGTAATGCTTACCTGTTGCAGCTGGGGACATTCTTAGCATTTGCATGTTCATGCAGGGTGCCTGTCGGGGTGGGATCACAGAGGCCGAGCAACTACCGAGCGTAAGTGGCAACGTGTCCACGTGTTCTCTCAGTATAGATGTGCTGTCTGTCTTGCGGCTGCCCGGGGAAGTCGTTGAAGGACCACTTTCTTCCTTCTCCCACCCGTTTAAATAGCTAGCAGTAGGCTGTGCTGTGCTTGTCCAGGCAGCCTTCTGGTGTCTTTGCGTTCTCTGGAAAGTCGCTCACGAGCCTTGAGCGTTTGGAAGAACACCTTTCTCCATACAGCCGTAGTCTCCAGCAGAGCAGTGTTGCACGGGAACTGGGAACCAGTCGTCACGGTGAGGACTGAACTCGTGTGCCCAAGCTGAGGAATTTGTCACCCGGGCAGGGACCATGCTGGGTGTTTTTGTATCACAGTCTCGGTGCCAAATTACTGCCTTGCAGCTTCACTTTCTGTCAAAAGCTTGCGTGTACACACACCGTCAAACAACAAGGTGAAAAAAGAAGCCCAAAACCTGAAATTATGATGAAATAAAAGTGATTTTCATATAGGCTAGGAAAGAAATTGGACGTTATTTAAAATAAAGCAAAACATTTGGGTGGGTGGATGGACAGAAGGTTTGGCTCAAACAGCTGTATTCATATCTGCCCCAGAAGTGGCTCAACATTTCTAAGTCTGGCCTTGTTTATTTTGAGTACCACAGCAATTGTGTTTTCCTGTAAGCACCAGCTCCTAGAACGAAGCATTATATATAAGAATCTTAGCTTTCTTTTGAGGAAGCTTGCTGTTCTTATACTTGCTGTGTAAAACTTGAAGAACTGGTCCCATTGCCCTCAAAAGGATCAGAAACAGAGGCTGAAAACAAGATCTCCTAAATGTATTGTGTTTAATAGTAATAATCAATCTCTGGTGCTTTTCTGCAATCTCCGTTTTCTGGGGCCTTGCTCATTAATTTGGGCTACTTCAGCAGCCATGGAGCCATTGCTGAATTCAGGCGCTCTGTTTATGGATGGCGAGTCTGGGCATCTGCGGTATATATAACTCTGCTTAGAAAGAGGAAGGAAACGCAGAAAGAAGGGAAACGCAGAGGGAGCAGGCAGTGAGCTCCTGCCGCTGTGATGTGTGAGAAGTTGGCCAGGCCCCATGTAAATCAAGGACAAAGTTGACTAATTTCCTGGGTCGGTCATGGTGAAAATATCACATTTCATGGTTTGTTGCCGATTCATAGAAAAATCCTATTAAAACTGGGCAGATTACTTATACAATTTAAACAAATGATGATCAAAGATTATAACATGTTCTGTGAAGAACGAGAGGGAATAGAAATGAACGTGCATCTGGTGAAATGGGGCCAGGTGGGTCTTTGCTTGCCAACGTGCCGGTTTAGCACTGCGAGAATAAGGGGGGGAGGGAGGAGGATGCAGACGGTTCGGGGGAGCCTGGCCCTTCCTGG
>NW_008795129.1:4542442-4577345 GCF_000699145.1 Aptenodytes forsteri
CGGTGAGGCGAACCGTCCGCTCGAAGGGAGGCGGCGCGGTGCCGAGCGGGTCGTTTCCCCTGCACAGGCGGTGTACGGTGAGCCCGGCGCCGTCTCAGCTGGAGGAGCGCACGCTCCCTTGCTTAGACCCTAAACCCGCCCTAACGCCTCATCCCCCGTTACGTGCTACACCACGTCCGAGTTGCTCAGGAAGAAACGCCTAACCCCAAACCCGACAAAGCTTAGGACGTGAGATAAAACCGAGATACATGTCTCAACAAGACAACAAGGTCTAAACTAGCAGTAAGCCAGACTGCTATTGATCCCTGCATAGATCTGTCCTCTAATGCCTCATCACAGTGAAATGTGTGAAACCTTCACGAGACCTTCACAAAGTGTGAAATGCAACAACTGTACACTGAAGAAGAGAATACGGAGGCACAAACGTATGTGTTTGTCATAAAGAGAAGTGGTTTTGTGATTGCCAAAATGGAGATGAAACGGGTAAACAGACATGCATCTCCAAAGAAGATGGTAGAAATTTTGGCAAATACAACAAAATGGTTGGCAAGAGCTCCATATTTACACTGGGGGCAGGAAAAGGCAGGGTTTGGTGGTTTTTTTTCTTTTTAAGGCAGATTTCCGTATTTCACTGTGAAATTGCCTCAGCGGATGAGGCAGAATTTAGTAATTTCCTGTGCGCTGCTGAGCATCCTATCCCAAACAGTAATCCCCATGAACCCTACTGTAGTGTTGTTCATAGCCCTCATGGCTTGGAAATTATCATAGAATCGTAGAATAGTTTGGGTTGGAAGGGGCCTCTAAAGGTCATCTAGTCCAACCCTCCCTGCCGTGGGCAGGGACATCTTCAACTAGATCAGGTTGCTCAGAGCCCCGTCCAACCTGACCTTGAATGTTTCCAGGGATGGGGCATCCACCACCTCTCTGGGCAACCTGGGCCAGTGTTTCACCAAATTAAGCATAGATGGTCAAATCTGCTGACGTCACCACTCATTTTTACTTCTTCAGGCTAAACATACTGAAGCAGTACACCACTGGAGCTCCTGTCACAAGGCTTGTTTTGCATACCTGCCTGTCCGAAGTCCTCTACTGAAGCTTTCCCAAACACTGGTGTCTGATAGAGTAGGCAGTGGTGGCTGCCTGAACATTCGGACAACGCACTTGGACCTACTGCTGACTGTTCTCATTTAATCTTTATGGGGCTGGCAGAATTCTCTATTAAGCTTCCTTCTCCTAGCCTATCCCTAACACCAACCTATGCTTAGCATCAGTCATAGTGTGGGAATTCAGTTGTGTCTGAAATTTAGGGATGAGGTGTATGAATTTACTGATACTGGCTCTTCTCTTTTATCTGTGGATCTAGGAAAATGTAGCAATAAACTTGTCTCTGCATGGCCTTCAACTCTGGATCCAAACCCTAATGCCATCTCTAACCCTAGGGTTGTTCAGAGCCTAGGTATCCATGGCTTCCTAATAACTGAGCATAACATATTTAAACGTTCTGGCAGCTCAGTTTTTCTTCGGGGACCAGACAAAACTAAGCACCAAAACCTTCCATCATGAATCCTGAGACCAAGCCAAGCCATAACGTTACTGATCATTTTGATACAGGGACGTAGTGCTGCCCAGAAATTAAACACAAAATGTTTGACCTATCAGCCTTTCATCTTATCACTGAGGGCCTGGGAGAGTTCTGCAATGGAGATATGACGCTGCAGAGCCTCCTGTCCCAAGCCCTAAACATGAGTTACTCGCAGCATCATTTATGGCTAAAGAACCTGTTGATCTCTGAACATTAACTATGAAAAATTCAAATCCACTGAGGCAGGCTGCAATCCTACCACAGGCTGGACAGAATTCATCAGTAAACCTGACTGCACATAACTGTATGCTAAATCTTAGTTTTAATCCTCACTTTATTCCTGGCACGGGTGATGGCCTAGAAATTCAGTTATGTCCAAAAGTTAATCGGAAGATGTTTAAATATGCTGATACTGATTTTTACCACTTATCTAACCTCAAGCAATGATGCCATTCCGGCTCCAGCGTTGATCACGGCTCAGTAACCCCATTCTGTCTGACAATTAAAAATGATACATTTTAATCTACTTATCCCTGAGCAGGTTTGGCAGAATTGAGCAACAAAAATTGTTTAGCAGAGCCTCACTTCTGGAATGCTAAGCTAGAGCCTAATTGTAATCCTAACCCTGCCTTGACCTCTGTCCAGGCACTTGCCATCAGTGGAAAATTAAGCATAAATATTTGACTGTAGCGACACCAACTTTCATCCAGTTTTGCGAGTCTTAAAGATTTAGACAATTAATTTGCCCCTCTAACCTCTCTTGTTCCAGACTCTATCCCCAACTCTAATCCTACTTTTGACCACAGTTTAGAAACCCAGAATTTAGCATTCTCATCTCGTGGTATCAGACCTTGGCTTTCCTCTACAGGTCTGTCAGAGGTCAGTAATAAATCTGGCTCTTCAGATCCTGCTGTCCCTAATTTTAATCCCAAACATACCAGCATTATACACTGTACTCTCATTGCCACCAGACAATGTGAATCTACTTTTCCTAGCCTTCTTACCTTGCAGGATTCAGCAAATATCCCACGCTCTGTCCACATCTCTTTAATCTTGTTCCTAACAAAAATGCCAGCCTTTACTACAGACCAAACATTTTTCCCTTGCTTCAAAATTAAGAATAAGACATTTGAGTCTACTGACACCAGAGTGCTGTGTTTGCATGGTTAAGGGAGAGCCTTGCACCTGAGATGTGAGCCTACTTAACCCGAGCTGTCTGAGTGACTCTGGTATGGATAATCTGTGTATTCAGTGATTTGGCTACAGAGAACTGAAAATTCAGTATTCCAAAAATAAGTGATCTCTGCCCTTGCGTGGTGAATAAATAATGCAATTTCTTTGTGTTCAAGGGGAGCGATGCTGATTTATGCACCTGATGGATATGATCTGGTACATAGAGATCTTTACGACAGAAAGTGCCTAATGCTGCTTTGCCATGAGGGCTAAAGGATCCTTGTGCTTTTATATCATGTGTGAAGCCTTGCTGAGTAAAAATCGAGACTTATCTATAAACAATGTGTGCTGTTGGCTATATCCCTGTGCCTCTGCTAGGCTTGTATATGCTTTATTCTGGCCAGAGGGTGTGAGCTAGCACGTGAGAATAGCATCTGGAGAACGTGGTGGGAGTCATGGTGCTGGAGGAGTTGGAGGAACGACTGCAAGTCTCTCTATTTTTAATTCGGTATCAAATATAGTGGCATTGGTGTGTCTGATCATGACCTGTGTTCCAGTGCTGCTAATTACATTTGTGACATGAGTGGCCATAGCAAGGAACTTGGGACACTGGAGTTAGATTTTACAGAGTCCTACTCTCATTTTTTGTGATTAAGTGTCATCTTTCTTGACAAAATGCCACCTGATGTACATGAAATTTGTAATCATCTTGTTTGGACCAAAATGCTGAACTAAGAAACTGAGCTGGACATTAATTTGCTTGTTCGCTTTTGGGTAGTGAAATGCCTTCAACTTTGTTTTCAAGTAGGCAGTCAGGCTTGAGTGGGGGAGGCTGTTGGTCACCAACGTGTTCTGGATAGGGCAACCCTGGGAGCAGCTGGTGTTACTGGAAGGTAAAATAAAGGGAAAAGCACATTAAGTTGGAGAGCAAGTGAAAGCCACAGATAACTCTCTTCCTGCCTGATACTATGAATAAGCATCTTCCACCAGTGATGCCTTAGTGTAACAAAGCAGTCTTCAAAGACTTGTGCTTATGCAGTGCTTAGAGAACATGATAAGGACTTCTCACTTGGTATAGCCAACTCACCACCGTGGCTGTTTTGATCCAAGATTTTGTAGTCTTAGCATCGTGTTCATTTCACGTTAATGGTGAGTAAAGCTGATTAGCTGCTGTTTTAACCGCAGGTAACTTGTCGTTATTGGCAGGAAACATGTTTCATCTGCATAACAGTTTCATGTGAGCAGTGGGGAACATTTTATATTAGCGTTTGTTGATGTGAAACATGTTTCTTAGTGGAATTATGTTTGGGACTGGAAGAGAACTTGACTTTCATCCTTAACTCCAACTAGGAAAACTGAATCATGAAAAGGAACTTTTCGATTCTTTCCCAGCAATGGTATTTTCGATATTAACTTCTAATGAATCCAAGATCAGTCTCTATCCTGCTATTTGCTATACACACATAGCTACAGAAGCTAGAATCAACCTTCTTAATGCTGCCCAAAATATATAAATGTCAACTGCATACACAAGCTGGGGTGAGGGAAGACGAGGACTAGTTCCAGCGAGGCCATGTTATACAGCAGTCCCTGACTGCCGTGTTCAGGTGGGAGCTTGAGCTCTATAGGGCCCCAGTGGGGAGCTGAGGCAGGTACGGGTAAGCAGCATGTGTCCTTTTCTAATCCTGGCAGTGTAACATTCCTCCTCTTCTCTTATACACCATGTGGTTCTGTTCATACCTTTTTTTTTTTTTTTAATTTTTCATTTACCGTAATGACACCTACCAAAGCTCTTTGCAGCCAGGAGCATGAGTTTCGAAAGTGATAGAATAGTTAACACTTGCTTTATTAAGAAATGTTTGGCTTCCTTTCTTTGCTCATGCTTTCCAGATAGTGAAGCCTTGTACAGGGCTGTGTATGTTTTGAAGGAAGCTATGTTTGGGTCAGTATCTTTCCGAAATGCCGTCTGTCATATAATAACGGATTACATTACCATTGTAGTGCTTGTCATTCTAAAGGATCTCAAAGCACACAGTCATCCTGAATTATGAGAACAAATGCAATTATATGACTGTCATCAGTAAATACTGAGAGACTCTTCTTAAGAAAGGTAGCCTTTGCTGGCCTAGAAGGTGGAAGTTGTTGAAGACTTTGCACCAGAATTACACCACCGTTTTAGTGAGCGAGCAGAGAAGAATTCCCTATTTGTTATAAATCAGAAAAGGAATTTAGGAAGATAGTTGCCTTGCAACTTAGTAATTCTAAAGAAAAAGTCTTTGCTTGCCCCAAGCTATAAAAACTATGTAAGGGCATGGCTTTATTACTTATTTGACAGAGGTGGCCTCTTGAGTCTTGGCAATCCGGAAGCTGAATTGTTTTCATTCATTTATACCGGGGGACCTCCTTGTGCTTAAGGGCCTTGCAGTCACAAAACACAGTCCCAGAGAGCTTTGACTCCAAGTGTGACTCGGGGACAAATAACCTATTTCTGATTTTGCTCACTTAAATCAGGGAAACCACCCACCACATTCACTACTGCAAGCCTCACTTACTAGTATTTATTATTCATATTGCTGGAATGCCAAGGATCCATATTACCTACGAAGGCATTGCTGTGCTAGGCAACATACGAATGCAGAACAAACAAAAGATGATTCCTTGCTTCAAAGCTCTAGCAGTCTAAGACAGAAAATTATTACCTGATCAGATGATTATAACTGATACTAGAGAAGCCAGTGCTTTTGCTTCTGATTGAACTCAGTTTAAAAAAAAAACAAGAAAAAAACCCCCAAAAAACAAACCAGGCCAAAGCACTGTTCCACTCGACTTATTTGGAGAGAGGGAAGAGTTAAAGAACAAATGCACATGGAAAAATCTAAAATAGTCTTCTCTTCAAATGGTCCCAAGTGTATGGGGAGGAAAGAGGAGAGGAGATGCAAAACAAAGCAAAGAGAATCTGAAGCTCGGACTGACTTATTTTTCAGTCATTTTTCCAAGATATGTTGGAGACTCTTTTATGCATTAGCACAGTGTTTGGGAATGAATATTTGTTCAGTGAGATATGACTCTCCCATGGCAGAGCAGTGAAATATAGGATATTTTGCTTGTTGGCAGCAGATTTCTGGCTGTCTACGTTTTTATTAGTGCAGGTTTTTCTATATGAGTATAGCTATTTATCTAGCAAGCAGGGCCAGCAGATAGAAAGTTGAAGAGAGAGCCAGCACAGTCCTAAGCTATGTCAGTAGATAAAAACCCTTAAGGCAAAATATCTACAGGATTGGGCCATGTGCCTGAATTAGAGGAAATGCTGTTACATTTTCCCAGTCGCTTCAATATCCTGCAGTTCTTGCACTTCCACAAACCCAATTTAATGCAGCTCATATAATGCCATACCAAGGACGTGTTGTCAGCTGCCAGTGTTCAGTCTTGGATCTTTTAATTCATGAGCTAGAAGATGGAGCTTTCTAGTAGAGGTTGTAACAGGCTGATGACCTTCAGTGTTTTGCCCAGTTACCACCAGAGATGGTCATACAGTTACCCCAAGAGGCTTTGAATTACACCACCATCTGGAGTTTGCTGGTCTGGTCTGACTGCATGGTGACAGTGGAGGTATAAGAATCCAAATAGGCAGCCTGAGTCTTTGGAGTAATAATTTGGGTGTGATTGTTGGGATTAAATCACACACTGGGGTGTTCTCTGATGATAGTGGGAATTTGCTTGAGTATGAACTGGATCAGATGTGGGACCTGATCTTTAATTCATAATACTTTGCATGTGTGGCAAATGCTCTTGGAGGTAAGCAGACCCTTTACTAGAGAGGGAAGCAAAGACAAAGGTTATCAAGTGAAACAGCAGAGTCAGAAACCAACTGTAGGACCCTCATTTCCAAGTTCATTCCCTAAACTCTTGATGTTTTGCTTGAATAGCTGCTGAAAACAGAGAAGAAAAGGCAGTCTTTGCTCTAGAGATTCAGAAAGAAACTGTAAGATAAAAGACAACTGGTGATGAGAATGGCTTGGGGAATGTATGGAGACTGTCTGAAGTAGCCCTAGCAGCATAACCAAATGGGACTAAGTTTTTTGCAAATGTCATTATAAAGGACCTTACAGGTGGGATTTTGATGGAGACCAATGAAACAACCTAGAGGCATTTATAAGGAGCTCTGTTCCTTCACGGAGGGCAACCCAGGAGGAGGCACAAGGGCACTGATTTGGAGATCCAGCAATTAACACTAGGTGTGGGAGTAGAGGCAGGTGAGAGGTGGGCCTCTCTTTTCTTGCCCAAAATAAGAGATGTTAAGGGTATAGGTAGCTGTGAAAGTCCTTGAGAGGGAAGACAAGTAGCTTCTGATTGCTGTGTTAAAGAAAGAGGAAGCAGTGGAGAGGTACTAAGAGAGGGCAGCTGTGCTAACAGGTAGGCTACTAAGGTCAACTGTGCAGTAACATAGCAGAAGGGCACAGCAAGTTTCCAGGCCAGAGAGACGATGGCTATAAAGCTTAGTGGTTATGTGGACTGCTTAGTTATATCTGTGTCTTGGATCATCTAGAGGCTCTGCCCTTATACTCTGTTTTTAGCTCCTCCTAGAATTTGGTATGACCTGAATACGATCTGCATAGTCAAGAGCTTGAAATTGCAGCCAAACTACTAAGTCAACTAAGTACGGTCAAAGTGATCTTAAAAGGCCCTTCCATAGAAGCATGTAATCGAACTATTTAGTTGGGGGGGGAAGCATACTAGTAAGCAGGTAAACATGCAGCATCCCAGGATCCACTATGTTTTAATATGCCACAGTTTTCAAGCAGGTTCTAGCCTCTCAGATTATAACCTCTGGCTAGGCTATAGAGTGTAGGGGAAGCATCGTTATTACACCCAGCTTGGGGAGTTACTGGTTTCTGATCAAGGCCACTGGGGCTACCATCACATGCAGCGACAGCAGAATAACAATAATTTGCAAAGCAGTCTGGGATCCTCTGACAGAAACAGTGCAATAGTACAATCGTACATCTGCATTGCTTTAATTGATATTTTACACTTATCACCAGCCTTGATGTCATTTTACAAACATTATACAGCATTCTCCTTAATGCTGGCACACATACAGAGCCATTCCTACCAGTCCAGACCCACTCCCATGCAGCTTGCCCTGTGACTAACAGCAAGGTTGTTTTGAAGCATACAGAATTCCAGAAAGAAACAGAAATACCAGCCTTTGTATTGTCAGAATGAGATCAAATAAATACATATATATGAGTCAAATATATACATATATAGCTGTAATTAGGTGATTTAAAGTATCCTTGTGTTTTATAAGAGCGCAGTCAGTGTGGTTCACTCCGCATGATATTAAATAGCAAATAAATAGGCTTCTAGCACCTGCAGGTAGTTTACCTTGTATTTTGGTACAGTTTTGTTTTCTTTATATTCCCTATTTTAAGGCTGATTTTGGGAACAAGATTTGTATTGTTTAGAAACTCAGACTTGGATTCTTTAAGAAACAGACCTTTTCTGAAACATCAGGTCCCTGGTATATATTTATTGGCTCCAATCCTGAAAAGATTTTTTTTTTTTATGTGTTTAGTTTGATTTCAGAATGATTGCCTAGATGTATAAAATAAAATGCAGAAATAAATCTGCAGATCCAGAGCCCTTACTAATCAATATAACTGTTCTTTTGGACTTGTTTTCTTCATATCTATTTCCAGAGTTGTAAACATAGAGTATTTTGGATTGAAATATCCTCTGTGAATTCTGCAGTAAAAGGATTTCTCTTATGACATTAAAGTTACAGCAATAATGGCAATTACAGTATTAATAGACAATTTTTAAAATGACAGCTTTCATTCACATCTAAAGCACTTCTGACATCACCTGATCATTGAAATTCACCTTTCTTTGGGTAGACTAAAACAATTATATACCAGTGCACACCAATACAGAAACAACACAGAAATTCAACAGCGGGCAATGAAAAATACCAAAGCTAGTGAATCATTCAGAGCTACTTAAGTGGCTGGCTAATGTGGTTTGTGCTGGACTGTGAAGAATCCAGTGCTCCAGCATCGCGATCCTTGTGTAGTGTCCAAGGTCCGTAAAGCCCACAGATGGTCAAGTTTGCCATTGCAGATCAGAGCCCACAAGTTTTGTCATGGTTATGTGGAATTGAGACTTGTGTAGAATGGAGGCTGGCTCTGTGCTTAAGTCACTCGAAGAGGACTCAGAAGGACTGTTCTGTGACCTGGACAAAAAATTTATTTATCTCATGGCCATTTCATAATACGGGAGAATTATACTGCCTTGTATCACAAGGGGTTTATGCAGGGAATCATGGACTTGATTCTCACTGACGTTAGCTTGCTATTAATGTTAAGCATATCTATAAGCTCTTTTTTGAACAGAAATGAGAATAAGCATGGGCTTATATGACTTTTCTGACTTGGGGTACATAGCACTTGTATGTGTGATGGTTACTTCTTTGCTGTTGAAGAGACTCTTGAACAGAAACTGCTAGTGTGACACAGTGTCCAGTCCAATACAGAAGCCAGTGGAAGGATTCCCACTGACACCCCAGGATGTCCAAGCCAGTCCTCCTTTGTTATGATAGCATTTGCGTTCTTGTTCTCAAGCTCGTGTTGAGATTTTTTTGTTTGTTTTTTTCTTTTTATGCAAGATCTCTTCCTGACTGCTTCTGTCCTGGTTTTGTCCATTCTTATTCTAGAAGTTTTTAGTAGTCTTGATAGCCTGTTTCTTGGTTTCTCCTGTAGATGTCTGATTCAGGGGGACAGACTGTGCACTGCGGCAGGGCTGGTGGCAAGTCTCCTGCTTTCTAGTTTAAGGTTAGAAAGAGAACCCTTTGGTGGAGGGGAAGAACCACGGCATTGAAAGGTAATTTCATGTCAGAAGGAAGTAAGGATTCTGCTCTCAGCAACCCTAGCATCTAGTAAAGTCAGAGAATTGCTCTTCATTCATGTAGAGGTCAGAGCCTGAGCCTTTTACAGTAAGATTTGCTTAGGAAACAGTCTTTAACTTCAGCTGAGTATCTGAAATGGGAATTTTGTTCTACTTGAAGCAATCGTGAGTGAAGGGATGTGAGTGCCTTTGTGGGAATTCTCATCTGGGTGTACCAGTGACTGTGCAGGCATGCTAGTGCCCGCTGAGTTTGTGAAAATATATACATCGATGTGAGACTACAATCTGTGAACTGTGTGTAGCTGAGTGTGGGAATGCGGTGGTGAGTATGTGTACCGGCCTGTGTGACACTGAGGACTATGAGTACCCGTGTGGGGGCTTGTTGACGTGGCTGTGTGTGGTGTGCAACGTGCAAATGTTAGGCCCATCTGTGTATCTATGAGCGCACAAACATGCGTGCGCAAACATGTAAGTGAGCACATAGGTGAATGTGTGTTGCCATGGGGGAGAACACAGTCACGAATGCATATGTGAGCATGAGCGTGAGTATTTGCATACCCGTAAGTGCAGAACATATGAATAAATGAATGTGAATGAATGTGTATGTTACCAGGTGGTCTTAGAAAGAGAGATCCTGTTCCAGATATGGCCTCCGCTCTGTCCTGTCCGTTTCTGTACATGTATTAGTTTTAAAGATGAAAAGCGCCCCAGCTTGTCTTTAGCCTGAGCATCACCCCTGAGTGCACAGTTGCTATGCCAGCTCAGTGTGTTTGTGTGCTCTTGTGAGAGAGTTGGTAATTGTGAGCGCTCCCTAAGAGAAGCTCTGGGGCCAGGGGATACAATAGGCAAGGGTCTAGGGTCTGAAACTGTAGACTTTAATAAAGCCACTGACAGCAAATAAGAGCCTGACATGTGAGTCACATTACTGACAACAAGGGCTGCTTTGTAGTCCCATCTGCACCCCGATCGGGTCCCGTACAGTAACTGAAAGGACAGAACAAACTGCTGCTGCCTTCAATAAATACGACAGTGCTACAAAGGCAGCTGAACAGACCAACTTTGTGTGGCTTTGCTGCAGCTGAGCTACTCTCCTAGCTCTCTTCCTCGCCTCCCCCACTAGTGGAAATGACAGACGTTACCCTGCAAGGGTTGCTTGAGAGCCCTGGCTATGTGCTTGGCCCCATGGCAGTCATTACATGCAGCCCTGGAACATCTCTCTTCCCTGCCACCCCCTGTGGTCCCATCCTTCACAGCCTTTCGCCTTCTCTGATCCCAGGGACTGGGAGAGCCCCGGAACCTCTGCCTCGTGAGCCATGTTCATTGGACCTCCTGCCCTCGCCTGGGCTAGCCAGCACTGGGAGCTTAGCAAAGCCTTGCATCAGGCTATGAGCACAGTTACTTGAAATATCTGTGATCAGACTCCCACTGGAGTGGTCATGATGAAAGCGTTGGACTTTCCAGCACAGTAACATGAAGGCCTTTCAGACCCTTAGTGGTTGGTCGCCTCCCTAGCCCAGGTAGCATCAGGGGATGACAGTGTTTTGCTATTTATCCAGATGTCACCCAGCAAAGTCAGAAGCGTTTTTCCCTGGCTGCCCTCAGGGCCTCTTGCTCTTCCCTCCCTCTGGGCCTCTCCTCGTTGGCTTGGAGACTTTCCCAGTGAAGCGCTTTCAGATGGGAAAAAAAGCCTCACAGATCGATCCCCCTTCAACGGGAATTTGTGGCACTGTCATGTCTTTCTCAGTGCTTTTGTGACCACTCTTCTTTAGTTTGTCCCAATAGCCCTAGAGAGAGGGTCCTTGCTGGACCTTGAAAGAGTGGTATAAGCCCTGGGAAAGATCACTGGGATTTAAATCAAAATATAAGCCTGTGGTTGCCAAAGGGGTGATGTTAAATACCAGGATAACGTTGTCTATGACAGTGCAGGTGTGCCTGTGTTGTCTATCCTAGCATGTAGCATGTCAGCCCACCTAGCAAAAGTCTGAATTCTTGTCTGCCTGAAAAAAAGGAACATCAGACTTGACAGTTTATGCCCAGCAGAAACTCTGCTTCCTTCTATATCATGTAGTACACACAGAGCTGAGTTCCCTGGAGGTTAGGGGATGTCCCATGTGGGACCTGTACCATTTGCCCTGTGCTTCTACAGTGTGCAGTAGAGCCTGTAGCTTGCCCTGTTGGTGTACATGTACACAGTCTAATTGACACTGTCTTCAGCCAGGAAGATCTCAGCCATAGTGATTTGTTCCTAAGGTGTAAGCCTTACCTACCTTAAAGGTCAGATTTTCATCTGGCAACTAGTATATTGCAGCTTACAGGGACAGAACATGCTAGAGGTAAGATGCAGCAGATCTTTCCTTGGAAAGGAGATCAGACTTCAGGGAGCAGATGAATCCAGTTTCTGAGCATCCTACAAGACAGTCTGCTGTGAAAAAAAACTCCCTGTGACTTCACAACCCCTTCTGTTCAAGCAACCACTCCAGATAACTTTAAGCAAAGGAAAGTACAGACCAGCATAAAACAAATCAGCAAGCAATAAGAAGCAATACATCAGACAGAGATGTATGCAGAAAAGAGAGGAGGATTTCACTGGTGTGTGTGACACAGAAAATGCCCAGCTGCTATAGTGGTAGGCGTTGATAGGTGATATTTATAGGAGCAACTTGTGATGATGTTTTGCGTAACACTGTGATATTTTTGATAGTTTAATGTGTGGACCTTCTGCTAGACATTCCTATTCTCTCTGTATTAATAATATATAAAGGATTAAACACCACTGTTTTTAAATACCCTACATAGCTGAGGAGCAGCACCAGAAACCTTAAGTCCGGTAGGAAATGTGGTCTGTGCTTTTCAAGGAAATGTCTGGATTTTTTGAGAAGAAATTTAGAGCATTTTATGTCACTGTTAAAAGGGAATGCAGATTCCCCAAATCCTAGTCCAGTGCTTTGATCACAGAACAAGCTTCCCTTTTGCTTTGGTGCCTAGGCTAAGACCTGGACAGGGCAAGGCCAATGAACATGCAGTCATTGTATCTGATGGTGGATGTCAGTTCCCTCAGTCCTCATCTGTGCTGACCATTTGTAGTGGCTTCAGCAGAGGTAGCACAGCTGGCTACAGCGGGAAATTACTCTCAAGCATGGAGTCTACTGCAACAGCACCTGTGCTGCCTTCTGGAGTACCTCCATCTCTTGAACACGCTGGACTTCGGGGATCCCATTTCTAGTAGCTTCATACCTCAAGAGAAGAAGTGTTTCCTAGAAGGAGATGGAAGGATGGAGCCCTGAAGAACAGGAACATCCTGTTGTCGTGTGGTAGAGAGGGAGGAAAGGGATCTGTGTGCAGGTCTGGCACAGCTTTAACCTGCTTTTATGTTTTCTTGTATTTGCATTGTTTCTGTTTAAAAAGATGCTGTCATAATTGGGGGAAAATTATGTAGTTGCAACACTATGTACGAAGCCGGACAAAGCAATTGCCTGAGAGTGCCTTATGGGAGTGGATACTCTACCTTACAACCCTGGAATGCAAAAGCTTTGTATTTAAGGAAAGAAGCTGTTTTAAAAGTTTTTATCAGACAATACAGATAGTTTGTGGCGTGTGTGTTATGGTATGCCTGTTAAAGCACAGATATCACACAAACGAGGAAGCAGCAAGTGAGAGCAACTGATGAGAAGAGCAGTGGCTAGGCAGAAATGCCTGGTGGGGACAGTGGCTAACAAGACTGGCTAGGGAAGGAGGAACGGGTGGGAGAAGTGGGCTGGGGTGGCTGTGTGGCAACACGTCCTATAGGTCAGCTGCAACCTGGTGCCACGTGACTACCTGGGAGAGCAAAGGACAGAGTCCTGAGACTTGGCACAGGCGTGCTGGGTTGTGTGTTACTGCAGGTAGTAGGAAGCAACTCGCTGCCCCAGCTGTTCCTGCACCAGGAAATCAGAGAGGAGAGCTTTAAATTCTTCTTGCTGTTCTTTGAGAAAGGTGCAGTTGGTAATTACTTGAACTCATGTTTTTCTTTCCATTTCTCTTTCTTTTCTCCCTTCATTGAAGAGCTGGTTGGTTAGGTCATTTGAGTCATCATTTGTGGAGAAGCATAGCTCATTGAGTGCCCAAGTAGTTTAGTTTAATTTTCCCAGGTTTCTGAGTGGGTTCTCAAAGTGGTCTTTACTAATGACCTCTAAAAATTGAACCTGGTTCTATATGTTGTTAAGCAAAGCCTGGCAGAAGGGCTATAATAAAATGCAGTGAAAAGCCAAGTGCAGATTAAAAAAGAAAAAATCTTAAGGCCGACAAAACTTTGGAAAAGAAAAGGCTATGGAAGGCATTGGAAATTACTTTTACACTTTCCCCTGATAAAGCTGAAGCCTTATTCAGTTCTCCCAGCAGGGATATCTTGAATGCAGAAAAGAACTAGGGACTGCATTGGTAGCCCATGAAGCATGTGACATCTTAGCCTGTACAGCCTCATCTATCATACCAGAAAGTGGAGGAAGAGACAAGATAGTCAGATTCAGGCTACTAATTTAAAGATGAGCACACCAGTCTCATCACCCTCTTTTTTTCCACCAGGAAATGCTCATTTGCACACTAAAGACTCTTCGTAAATAACTGGTGCCACAGATACCTGAGGCTGAAAGTAGCCTGAGTGGAATTGCATGTCCAGCCTCCACTGACTTCTAGGAGAAGGTAGAGACCAACTCCTGCAGGCCGCCTTGAAAGTCGCAGCCTAGGCTCTCATGCTGAAGCTCCAGAGCGTGCGCTAAAGTCAAGAACTTCCTGTTAGCACTTGTCACCTCCTCTGTTGTTCTTCCTTTGTGATCTTAGTTTTTGCAGGCTCTAGCCAAAATCTTGGAGATTTGAGAGGTAAAAGAAACTAAGCTCCAGCAAGTCCCAGATCCTTAGCAGTTCTGACGAAATAAAGTTGTTCCTTATTTGAGGTCCAGTCCTTTTCAAGATAGCTTATTTAGGTCTAAGAGACTTTGGAAATGGGGAGAAGAGGTAACCTTCTGGGAAAGAGAGTTTGGTCCTAAACTGTCAGCCATTAAAATACAGGAGACTTTTGCCAGCTGAACAGGAGAAGCTACTTCCAATAAAGCCAATCAAAAGCAATTTCCCTGCTGAAAGGTGGCCTACCTGAGACAGAGCAGCCCGCACCAGCTGCACGCCACTGCTGTCAGACTTGGCCGGGTCTGTCAATTAAGGGAACACAGAGCAATCTGTGAGCGCTGAAAGGGATCCCTTCAGAGCCCTCCGTGGCTGAGAGACAGGCCCATTGTCTGCATGCATGTCTCACATAGTTTCAGAGCCCTGATAAGCAGGCATGCCATGAAAAACTGCATTATATGGTGAGCTAGGGAATGCTTGGGCTGGGGGTAGATGAGGTGGGGGGGGGGGGGGGGGGGGGGGGGGGGGGGGGGGGGGGGGGGGGGGGGGGGGGGGGGGGGGGGGGGGGGGGGGGGGGGGGGGGGGGGGGGGGGGGGGGGGGGGGGGGGGGGGGGGGGGGGGGGGGGGGGGGGGGGGGGGGGGGGGGGGGGGGGGGGGGGGGGGGGGGGGGGGGGGGGGGGGGGGGGGGGGGGGGGGGGGGGGGGGGGGGGGGGGGGGGGGGGGGGGGGGGGGGGGGGGGGGGGGGGGGGGGGGGGGGGGGGGGGGGGGGGGGGGGGGGTGGGAGAAGTGGGAGAAGAGGTAACACTGCACCTTTGCATTGTGGGAGGTGGGGCAATGAAAGACGTCGCGTTTGGTGGTCCCCCGATATAACCTTCTTTCTCTCAAACTCTTGTTGAATGATGAAGTCGTCGTTTCCTCTGCTTCCCCTCCTCCCCTCCATCCTTGTCCTTTCTTCTGGAGTTCAGAAATCAGCTGGGAAATTACTGCAGCACTAAGGAGACAAACAGCTTAACCACCTTCAACTCCTGCCTTGCCACATGTTGAAAGTCCTTTTTCCTGGGAATCTGGGACCACCAGGGTCTATAGTTCTGTGGTTAGGGAAGAAGAAAGGCTCCAGATTTACACACACATGTTATAGAGACCGTAGAATAGGAAAGTAGACACAGCACCTAGGGGGAGGAATGAGTGGGATTCCCTCACCAGGTGCTTACCGTTTGCTTTCATCTTCCTCACCTCATAGTCTGGTGCCTGGATCCCTTGGTATGTATGGGCCCTGCATGCGTCCTAGCTACAGGCCCAGAAGGGCTTGTGCTCTCGGATGGGCACATCCTAGTCTAGAGCAGGATGCCCTCTTAGACTCCACTGCTTGAGCTTGGGAGTACATAAATATGTTAGTACATGCTAAAATGTCAGCATTACAAAGCAAATAAAACCAAACTCTGTGTTGCTTTTATGTCACCTTTCTAGGCCATTTTGCATAGAAAGAGAGGGTTCTAGCAGAACTCTCTCTTTAAAATAAAATATCCATTACGTAAGGTTAGCTTTCCATTTGCTGGGGGGATATAGAAGCTGTACACTGTGGGATAGGAAGCAAGGGAACATATACATGGGAGCAAGGCAGTCTGTTACTGATGCTGTAGCATGTAGTTGGGAAGAACCAATGTTGTGGTAACAGGGAAACAAATGCCACCATCCAGAACATGAAGAATGGGTTGCTGGTGACCTTTCCTAACACTTTTCCTTTCTCCTGGCCGGGGACTCTATTTTCTGCACTCACTGCAAGCTGATAATCTTCCTGTTTAATTTTAGTTGAAGGCACTCTAGATGATCTCCATTCAGGGTTTGAGCCAAAGCTTGTTGTAAGACCATGCCCACTTTTGAATGTCACACACATGTTGGACCAAAGCCGTTTCTGATAAGTCAGTTGGATTCTGTGGACTTACCCAGGGACAAGTCCGGCCTATACACTTCAGCTTTCACGTCCGTTTTTCTGCAGTGCAGTGGGCTGCCAAAGAGAGGATTGGATTTCTGATCACTCAGTCCTTAGTCCTCAGCAGATATACCCTTGTCGGGCTTTAGTGATTGCCTGCAGCTCACCCAGTGTACAGTGACACTCCAGGAGATGGCAGCTCCTAGTTTTTCCCAGTTGGGGGATATGTCTTGGCTCAGCACGTTTAATAAGGAAAATTAATGAATTCATTGTTGGATGGAAGCTCCTCTCTCATCTCTGACTTGCTGAGGCCCATGGAAACTCATCTTTCTTTTCACCTTAAATAAAGCTCCCATCATGGATGCCAAATTCTACTGTCTGTTCTCACACTCATCACTGCACACTCGCACCATACTTGCCAGTCCTGGGTGAAGTTGTAGTGCTGACATAATATTTGACTTATTTTCAAAGATTTATTCTTCTTGTATCTATCCTTTATTTTATTTCCTTCTGTTTAGGGATACATACTTAAATTGACCAGAGAGACCAGCTTTGCTTTGTTCTCTGTTCCTCACTTCTCCAAGCCAGAGACCTCTCTAATGTTCATATTAGCCTCCTGAAACTGTATGTTTCCCCCTGCATCCTCACTGAAGTGCAATTCATGACCTTTGTCACCCCCAAATGCAGATAGACACTTCTCTGAAGCACACCAGAAGCCCACAGCATCAACTCAGTCACGCTGTGGGCTCTGGAGGGCACCTTGAAGAACCTTGTAGTTTCCTTTTGCTTGTCTGTCTTGGTGTCTTTTTGGGCCTGTTGAACCTGAGTCATTCTTGATGAGGGAAAGGTAAGTTGAGGCATCCCCCAAAACTGCCAGCTCTTTTTTTCAACAAAATGAACTGTCTCTTTGAGTAGCTTATATAAAGATAGTCCTAGCACAATCTTCACATTGCATTCTTACTTGCTTCAAGGAGCAGCGAACTAATTAAGTGGAGATATTTAGCAGATTGTCATCAGGAGGCAAGTGAGCCACTCAGGGAGATGAATGGGGCAGTCTGCGCTTCTTGGAACTGTTGTTTCAATATCTTGTCAGACTCAAGCAGATACTGATGGCTTCAGGAAGGGTACACATTCAATTTTTCCTATATGTTCAGGGTAGAGGTGAGCTGCTTCATTGTAAAATGGAAGCTGAAGAGCAGAAGGGGTGGTGTTAAAATGATTCCTGGTGTATCCTGCTGTAATTTGGGTCTTGCTTTTCAAGGTACAGAAGCAAACTTCTCATCCTTGCTCTGCTGTTTGTACTCCATTTATAAGCCAGCGCTCCACGTTGGAGCTGTGTATCACTAGCTCTGTAGAACAGTCCTCACCTGCTCTCCTCAGTTTCTCCTGTGCCTCCCTACAGGTGGATATGAGTGACTGGGTGGTTTTGTGTATATCGGATATGTACCTGGGGTATCTAAGGGGAAATGTTTTCCCTTCTACCACATACTGCAGAGACTGCACAGTCCTGCATCTGTGTGTCTAGCAGAAAGTGAACTGCTAGACATCTGCTTTGTTGGGCCCCTGGGACCTCTCTGTGGTTTGGAAAAGGGGAGGCCTTTGATCTGTGGTTTGTGTGGGAGAGGTAGATGATACTGTGGTTTGCAAACAGCTGATGGTTCTCTCTTTTCTTCAAAGAAAAAGAATAGTGTCGATCTGTGATAATGCAGGGCATCACATGAGTGATTGGGAGTGGGCAGGATGATGCGGTTTGCTCTGCAAGTTGCAGTTCGCTTGTGTCATGGTATATGTTTAAGAAAAGGTGACAGCCTTGGTTGTGTCTTTAAGCCACAAGCCTCCTTTAGGGGCAGCAGGGAAGGGCCCAAAACCAGCAATAAAACCCCACGAGCTGAAAATTTCCTTCTGTGTCTCTCCAGGGCATGTAGCAGTTGTTCACCCCAGGCAAAAGTGCTCCCCCTTCTTATATCAACTTGTCTGTAGAAGGGATATTTGTCTGCGGGCATCTACCCCATCAGGGGTCCTGTGGCACTGCCTAGTGCAATTTTAGAGTTCAAAGGAGTGTGACTGCCATTATCCCTCATGACCCTGGAGGTTATGTTCAGCAGTTTGGGTGAGGACTGCTGAGAAAATGTTGAGTTTGAGCAGAGACTGCTGTGTGAATGTTTGTGTCCATTTAGGGAGGGTGGCGCTCAGAGTAAGCAGCTCTGAAGGAAGATAGTGGGGCTGTGCTTGTGCCTCTGCAAATTTGGGAAAACTCTGGTGTGCAAGAGTCCAGTGCTCAGAATATAAAATCTGGTGCACTGGACCAAACCAAAGATCCATCTTCCATGGGATCCTGTCTCCCTACAAAGTGAATACTTAAGGAAGGGAGTAAGAACAGGATGGGTATCTAGTGATCTCTCTGATATATAGCTTCTAGCAGTCAGAGTTGAGAGATTTCTTGAAATCGAGAATATATTGGGCTCATTATGACTGGTAGTCACCACTGGATTAATATCAGTCCCTCAGACTCCTGATTGCTTTGGGCAGCAGGTCTGGCAGCATTTAAAGGGCTAGGAAGGAGAAGCTGTGTGTTGGCAGAGGAGGGACTGAGTGCTGAGACCTGTAACAGTGTGAGTGCTGCCAGGCACGGCAAGCTGGGAGATCTCTAGCTGGGAAGAAATAAGGAGAAGTGGAAGCATGTAAATCAACTACATTCAAGACGTTGTAAATACATCAGAGCAAAGCCACACAGTTGTGGGACTGGAAGTGGGTGATTTATTGGCTACGGAGCAGGTTTTCCTTACAGGTGCCGTTTTGGGTTTTGCCTAAATGCTTAAGAACATGATCAATTTGCCTCTGACCTCTTGGATCCCATGGGCTCGCGGGGCCAGCCTCACTCACGGCACCTTGGAATGGCTCTGGGCAACATTCTGCTGCTCCTCAGTAGTGGGCTATTGAACAGTGCTGCTATAGCCCTTTCAGCAGTAGCCTGTTCCCAACATGCTTCAGCATTAAGGACGTACCTGGTATGGCCATCTGAAATCCATTGCAGATATATAGGACATGCGGTCCTGCGTGTTCCCCGGGAATCAGACACTTCAGCAGCCTGCTAGAGCCGACTGCTACAGCTCACCTGTAGCTTGTGTGGGAGAGGCCTGTCTTTTTGGGTTTTAGTGCCTAAATTTGATCCCTCCTAGAGACGTTGCCACAGTTTATGAGGAATGGGATTCTTAAAAGAACGTAGTACCACTTTCATTCTTCTTCTTTTGAAATCAATGGTGTGCTGTAAAATCCCACCCTTGGGGCTTATGCATGTTAGCAGGATGGGAGCCCTAAAATTTTTGAATGTGTTTTTTGTGAAATCCTTAACAGCTAGGTGACTCCGACTTACCATTGCTTCTTCAGAGCTGCTGACATTTCCAAGGAACACTAGCAGGTCAGAAAGTCAGCTTGGAGAAGCTGAACTGCTTCTTCACCACATTACGCTCACCTAGCCTGGTGCTTTATAACTCTGTCTTTAATGATTTTCTCAGCTATTTTTCCTGGTACTGGCGTAAGGCTCACTGAGGTCTATAATTCCCATGATTGCCCTTCGCACCTCTTTTAAAAGAAGCGCAGAGTGTTGGCTCCCTTCCAGCCTGGTGGGAGAATGGCTGTTTTTAATGATAAATTGAATATTTTTGTTAGTAACTTCTTTATACTTTGATTTCTTTAGAGTGTTTGCATAAATGCCATCTGGTCCTGGAGGTTTCTTACTGTTTCAGTTTTTAGGTTATGCTATTATGTCTTTTTTCTTCCTTTTGAGTTTCTATCTGTCTGTTTTCAATATATCTGGCTTTCCCTGTCCTCTGCTACTATTATTGCTATTTGTGGTTACAGGTGTAGTGGTCAGGGTGCCCAGACATCAGACTGGAGACCCCTTATGCTAAATATTTTACATATATCCGAATCAAAACCAGTTCTTACTCGGGGAGCTTGTGGCCAGGCTTTTTAAGACAAATTGAGCCTTTATCTAATTTTCTCCCAGAGGGCAAATGGGAAAAGTTTACTTGGATCAGCTGGGCCAAGAATAACCTTGTGCAAATGTGTCTGAGTTCAGGAATGTTGCACGCTGGTGGCAGTCCAGAGCAGAGAGGCCACCAGCCTAGGTCTCCACAGCTTTGATGTTCTCATATTCTAGTCCTGTATTTTAATTGCAGTGCCACGTTTCCCAGACTTACCCTGTTTTCTGTACAGTTTGAAAATCCCTATTCTTGGTGACTCATAGCAGAACATCCCTGCAGGGGTGTACCTTTTCACAGTCCAGTATTTCTGGCTGTGTCAGAGCAATAAGGTCTCCAGAACTTCATCAGCCAATTCACATTGTTTAACAACCCACTGTCATTACTTGGGATAAACTCCGCAGTCTTTCCTCTTACAGAGCTCCTGCCTCCTCTCCTCACCTCACTCCTGCTGTCAGCATCTTTCTGAATGGAGTTTGCTAAAAGAGAATGAGCCCTACCCTTTTCCCCTCCCTTCCCCACTCCCAGCAGGCAGGCAATATGGCACAGTGCGGTCCCCAATGTCCCTTTAGTCACTTCTCCGCTGTCGGTGTCATAGGGCTAGTGTTTAAGCATTTTCACGCTGGATTTGAAATGAGATTATAGACTGGTCCACTCAATTGACTTAATGGATTTTAAGAGACTAGATCCTATTAATGCAGTCAGTGCCCCAGGGTGCCTCTCCTACTGCAGACAAGATAATCTGCCATGCAAATTAAATCCTGCCTCAAGATGCAGGGCCTGCTTAATGTGATCCATTACACAGTTACTTGTTTATATCTAATATTGTAACAGGAATAGGCTTACGAGCAGCAGGACTCAACTGAATAGAAGAGTAAATTACCAGGAAAATGAGGTTTTAGAGCCTCTCTCTCTTCCTTTCTCTCAATCTCTCCTATTTTCTTCTCTCTCTCTTTCACTCGTGAAAACACATTCCTCTTCTGCTTTTTGCATGTAGGGAACAATCAAGGAAAATAATATGGCTGTGAGTGATGGATTCTGCTTTTGTTTACAGAGGTGTAAATTGGGAACTGATCCTGGAGAAGGAGCTCAAGAAGTTCAACAAAACCTTTATGGAGAAGTGAACCTTTCTTTAGCTCTCATTGCCCAGTCTGCATGGGGTTTTGGAATGAGGTACTCTGACTACCCCCTTTTACCGCAGAAACTCTCATGGGTGAGATTTCTTCTCTCTCCAATAAAGTCACAAGAACAGGCATAGGCGGCAATGGTGGACAGGAATACAGAGACTAGTCTAACTGGAGGGCCAGGTTTGAATTCAGGAAAGAAAAATCAGGGATATCCAGTTTAGAGGGAGGAGAAGTGGTTCAGCAAGGTCACAGGGTTCCAACAGAAGTGACTTGGGTCCATGTAGGAATACGTGTCAAGGAAGATGCTTGTATAAGTGATCCTTTCAAGGGCAGGAGGATGGATTATCTGATCTCTCGCTTTTATGATACTGTAGCTTATGTTAAGGATCTTGAGATAGGGATCCACAAATTTAGGAACACTGACGTTACATTGGAAGAGATACCTTTTTGTACATGACAAAGCGGCTTGTCCTGGAGTTCCTGGGATGAGGATGTGGAGGATCAAAGTGATGGGGCAGGATTCACAGCACAAATAGGAAAGAGAAAATGGATGGAAAGGGCTGATCGACTGTTTCAAGTTGTAGGCGACTGGTACTAGGAATAGATGAGGGTCTGGTTCCCCTTTGGTTTTGTCCAGGTGCAAGCAAGGTCTCAACTTGTCTCCATAAATAAAGCGATTTCCTGGTAGGGGAATGAAGATGCGCTATGCCAGCAGACTGCTCTGAGCATATACAGACTTGTATATCTTTGTACCAACACAGTAAGAGCGCCGTGTAAACACAGTGCAGCTGTGCTGCTTTAGCTGCACTAAGGGCTGTAGGCACAGTGATCAGACGGCCCTTCTTCACACTCCTGAATGAAGTGACTGGCTGTGATGTAGGTACGTAGTCGTGCTGTGATTTGCACAATGCCTGTGTTGGATCCTGAGATCTATGGGGATTTCTGAGTGAAGGGAGAGTCAAAGTCAAAGGCATAAGTGGAGTGATTCCTTAGGACTTGACACAGTCTCTAGCTGTAGAGGGGTCACTGTGTCTACAGAGACACTCTGTGGCCAGACCCAGAGCCTGTCCATTGCAAAGGAAGAAGGTAGGAGCATCAGGCTACTTCACTTTCACGGTATCTTATTGGATCCACCTTTATTTCTGCAGTGATAGGAGGCATCTCTGACAGGATTCAAACAATAATCTGCAATTCCTGTCATTCACACAGACTTTCTGATTTATCTCATATGAACCAGTTATTTCACCAAGCCTTAGTTCTCAGTCTGTAGCAGCGTGATCTTTTCAGTCTTGTCTGTGCACGTACAGTCCCAGCACAGGGACTGTGTCTTTGGTAATAACCAGAACTATGTATGTTACAGCAGTAATGCTGTGTGTATTACAGCTGGGGCCCTGCACACCCAAGTGGTCACTGGCAGGGGGTTTATTCCCACTGATGGCACAAAGAGGTAGACGAGCCCCAGCAGTGGTACCTGGTGTTGGAAGGTCCAGGCCTCGTAACTGGTGCTGACTTCAGAAAAGGTCTCCGTGCCAGGGAACAATGCTACCTTGAACCAACACTTTCACCATCTCTGCTGATGGCACCTCATGCAAGAAGAGAAGCAGGGGGAGGAGGGAAGGGAACTGTTTTTTTAACTTAATTTAAAGCTTTTTATGAGATTTTCACAGCTGTGATCTTATCAGGGTTTGGCTATAGAAATTAAAGCTGCAATTATATTTTCCCCTTTCTGGAATGTAAAATAAAGTCTAGTGCAAAATGCATTAAAAACTGGAATGTAAAAGTGTAATTAATGTGGAGCAAAAAGCACATTGCGTCATTAACTTTTTTATTAATATTCTCACGCAGTGCAATTTCAAAGCTCGGTGCCACTCCATTTCCCCCAGTGAAATATCTCCCACTCTTTCATTGCTGCTACCTTTAACCTCATCTTTAATGGGATGACAGCAGCTTTCCTCTGGAGTTACATCTCTGCTCATCCATCTGTCCCACTAGATCCTTTCTCCTTCCGCTTAGGGTTCCTACCATGCTAGGATGCAATTCTGTTCCTACTGGAAAGACAGAGGGACAAACGCATGAAGCATTTATTTGGCATCTACAGAGCAACAATGGAGATGCTTTCTTATCTCGAAGAAGGCAAAGGGGTAGGATTCTTTCTTCTGCTGAGCTGGAGGAGCAAGGCTTCATCTGTGAAGGGCATTGCAAGATGTCTTTCTTGCAACTTGCATCTCTAGACTTTGTGTATGTCAGCAACACTCATTCTAGATCTGTTTACTCTTGCTGTGTTAAGGCCTAATCCTGTAAGTAGTAGTTGCTAGGCACCATCCGGGTACTGACTTAATTTCCCTTATTTTGTTGTCTCTACATGCAGCAAGTATTTTTCAGTTGCTGCTGTGTAAACAGAGGACCCCTGCTTTCCGTGAGATGTCAACCCAGGCTCTTTGCACTACCCCCGTGGCATTGATGGGAAGGCTAATACATAGTCCTTTTCAGCATGGTTCGTTTTCCCAATGTCAGTCAGTGCCACAGAAGGAAGAATAGGGCCAGAATCAATTCATGCTGAAACCAGGGGTGGTTTGAGTGACGGCACTGTAGTCCAATATGCAGAAAGCAGACTAATAGGTATACTGCAGTGAAATCAAACACTCAGCAGTCTTGGTGTGGTGTATGCCCTGCATTGTTTTACAAGAGAGGACAAGGGATAAAAAGGATCTAGATTCACCTCTCAATTCTTTCTAATTTCCAAGACAGTCAATTTTTCTGGACTCCATTCAGCTCTGGAATGGGCAGACACCACTCAAACTTATTTTATGAGGACCTCGAACAGCTTGTCTGTCACAGAGTGGCAGGGATTTGTTCCCTGGTTCCTAAGCTTAGCTTCTAGCTTCCTCTCATTTCATTCTAATTTGATGCCAAATTACAATTCAGGATCTGAGTTTTAGTCCCTACAGTTATTGCTAGGCTTGAAGTAGAAGTAAGACTTTGAGAGCTACCAGCTGTTTGCTTAGCTTTGAAATGGCTAGAAGAGTCTAGCCCAGGGTATCTGTCCACTGCATGTGCCAGGTGTATGTATTCACAGACAGTCCACGATATCAGATCCAAAGGATTCCACCTGAATTTCCTGGCAAAGGTGAGATGTAAGGAAAACCTAGACTGTATTGGGAAGGATGGGACACTTACTGCATCTGATGATTTCATCAGATCCCTGATGGATATTGTAGAAGGGGATTATCTGTTCATCCATCCACCTGTGCAGAATACCAGAGCTCACAAGTTGTTTAGATCTTACCCTGGTCCTAGGAGGTAGTTGACAGCTTGCTTGCGTCTCACCCGAAGTATTTATAACAGGATTGTGGCACCTTGATAGTTAGGTCATGACCAGTAGAAGTGGAGGTGTATGAGTCACCTCATGTCAGGAAGAAGAGGAAAAATTTGGAGAAAGGAATTTGGGACTCTACAAGTCAACAGGAGTAATTTGGATGCTGTGTAGAGAAGAGGGGACTTTGGTGAGTCTTCAAATGCATTCTCACTTAGGCTGCCATGAAAGGCTAATTGACTTGTAGAGCCTTGATCATGGATTCCCTAGCACCGGTAATGTATAGAAGCAAAATAAAAGATAACCTTGTCCCAGAGAACTTATAGTTAAAGTGCTCTGTCTGGGGAAAATTCCCTTTAAGTATGTGATCAATTCTTTACTGTTAACTGGGCTTTCTCCAAAGATCTGAAGTAGCTGATGACAAAAAGAAGTTGTCTTTATTTGTCTGCCTAGGGTAGAATCCTAAAACCCACTGGGTATGAGCTGGTATTTGTTGTGATCTGCTGTTTGTCTGAAGAAGACATCTGATAGTGTCAATCAAACTTCCCATTTATTGATTTTTCAACTGCTTGCTTAACAAAACCAATGCATTTCACAATGTGTTGCCAATACTATCAGCATTTTTGTGGAAGCTGTTGTTCACATTTTCACTGAAATTATTATTGCAATTGCTTTGAAATTATAAAAATTTTCATTTAATGAAAACCATCTCCCTGGAAATCATACTGGGTTTCAGATTAATTATATATCTATTTCACACATCTGTGATTCTGAGGTCCTGTAGTATCAGTTTCATCATTCCTTTTCTTAAGGCTTTCTTCTGCATAAAATGTCAGGAGGTAAAACGAGAGTGTTTACCAGTGCTACCCAGTAACAAAGCAAAGTTAAATAAAGGCTGGCGTCTGGCTCTTCACTCTTTTTCAATAGGTACTTGATTAGCTTGATGTTGTTTTCCAGCATCTTGGGACTGTACTGAACTGGGGTTGAGGAGGACTATGCATTGTGTAACTTGCCTGGTACTTTACTGCATAATGCTTGAATTCTTGTAATCCCTCCTCAGTGAGTGCCAGCTACCTGTCAGATGTTACTATGTCAGGTACAGCAGGATTAGAAAAATTACTTACGGCATGCACACTTAGCTTTAGTGCATTTTCATAAAGCTAAGCTGGGGAAGTGCAAGCGTTTGGCCTCAAATGCATAATACTTTTTCAGGATGGTTATGTTATTCCGTATCATCCACATGAGCTCTTCTGCTTGTCATAGCTTCCCCCCTGCCCTGGAATTCTGCTCACCTGTGGCCGGTATAAAATAATTCAGAGATGCCTTTAAGATTTCTCAAATCCCAGATGACCAATACAATCCTGACATTGTGAAGGCAGCATAGCATCTTGGGAATCACCATTTTTAGAGAATCCCCTCTAGTCCTAGAAGTGCTCCACCTTAAACTGTGCAAGTGGTTGGAAGCCTGCTTTCCCAAACTCTGTGTTAATTATCTCAGTCAAAATGCAGCCTTTCCTCCTGGAAATCATTGTCCAAAATCCGAGACGAAGTTACTAATTTTAAAATGAGACTGATACGCACACAATTAAGCTCTGGACTTTCCTTCCCTGGACTTCCGTTAAATGCCCTGGAGATTGGGTCAGTGGTCAGCAGAACTCTCCATGCTTTCATTTTAAAGTATGTCTTTATTTTTAAAGGCTTGTCTGGACAATGACAAAATGGAATTATTGGTTACATCAGACAACACACAGTTATATTAAAAAAGAAAAAAGGGGGAAAATAAGCAAATGTGCACCCTGTTCCATTGTCTCCTTGTTGCATCTATCTAGTTTCTGTTAGTGCCAAAGAGGCGTATGCTGCTCCTTTCGATATTGAACGTTATGCTGTAAAATGACGATGTCACTACCCTCTTTGAAATGTCCACTGACAGGTTAATTCTGTGCCTACTGTCCTAATGCCTACAGGGGCATTTCCTTTAGCTCTTTCCATTTCTCAGTGTTTTTATTGAGATTTTCATCCTACGTTCTTTGGAGAGAGCTGCAGAGGGATGCTGTAGGGTCGCTGGTTAATACAGCTGGTTTGGGCGGGTATTCCTTGCACAGTTTACCCTTTCAAGGTATGTTGGTAGCCCTTTGTATGCTGAAGGATGGATATTGATGGTGATTTCAACTTTATCATGATCTACCTGCATGCTTTTCTGCTTTTGCTGGAGGGTATGTTATCTCTCCTAAATGGGATTTACATATTTCATGCCCATTCAGCCCAGCAGCTTTTGCTCTCTTCACAGTCACCTTGAGCCTTTGATCATTTTCTTCTGCTGTTTTACCCCAGCTTAAAATGCCATCTGTATCCATACCATCAACAGTTTGTTGTTCTAGTAACAACCCAAATGGCAGTCTGCAGAAACAGCATTTCTCTAAAGGAGTGTGCAGTCTGCACAAATGAGAGCACTGTTTTTTGAATCCTGCTGATGTATCCATTGTAGAAAAAGATTTGGCAATCTTTCTCCAATATTTTTCTTCTTATAGACAATAAAATATGTTCCTTTTTACATTGTTAGTTACCTTTTAGCTCTGTACATTAGTAAAAGACTCATCCTTTTCCCACAGTAGTCAAGGAGTTTCCTCATTTTTACGACTCTTCTGTTTACATTATGATTCCCAGTTTATTTTAGCTTTTGATTTAGCAGTCGTAGAATCTGAGACAGCTTGGCTTTTCGACTTGTATTTCTTACTGTGTTCATTCTGACTCCTTGTAATACATCTTTGACTCTTCTTTGGTAGTTTTAGCCTCCTGGTTCTCCAATGAATACATTTGCTTGATGATATCCAGGACATAACATACTTTTTTGTCCAGTATCGGGTGCTCTTTCCCCTGATATTATTACAATCAGTAGTGAAAATTGCATCCCTTCCAATTTGTGATTTTCCTATATGATCTTGCCTTCACTGTTTTTCTTCCCCTCTCTCTTATTCTGGCTTTTAAAAGTAGTTATTTGTGGTGGTTTTGACAACTTACTGGCTTAAGCCCACATATCCAGTAGAGGATTATTAAATGTCTCAATTGTTCTCAAGCTGGTAATGCATTCATCTGAAATGTCACGGTGCCCATACCACCTTGGAGGAATTTGTTGTTCTGGTGGCGCTCTCCTCTCCCTGCCTGTTGCCGGTGGCTGCTTGCTCTCCTGCAAGGACTGATCCAGAGCCACACAACAGTTCTGCGCTACTAGAGGTAGCCTGAGATCTAACCAACTGTCCTGTTAGTGTGGGCTTTGGGTAGGAGGCTGGGCGTCACTTGCAGGAAAGCAGGGCTGATAGAACTCATCGCAGCAGCAGACTGATCACGCCTGTCTAACACAGCATAGCAAAACTCTTGCTGCTTGTACTGGGAAGCAGTGGTGACCAGCTACTCTGCCATTCAGTCTTCTCTCTCCTTCTAACCCTCATTGGAAATCAAACTGTTGGGCAGAGGGCAGTGTAGCTGCCTGCATTAGCTGACTGCTACTCCTCCGCTGACAGCCATACCCAGCAGACATAAAAGCTGTAAGAAGGGGCCCATCTGATGAGGGCAGTAGTTGGGGATGTGCTGGCAGAGAGGTGGCCTCCTAGAAAAAAGTAATCAAATGCTTATTAGATTAAAACGACCACCTTCAGATGCACTTGGGAGCAGATGGGAAGCTGGTACAGTACCCAGAGCACAGGTGGGCTGTACTTATGCCAGCTTGCTCTTCTAAGCAGGTGAATTGCTGTCTCTGGACTAGCTGAGGCTCTCCAGGGGTCTTTGAGGTGTTCCACTATTTTTCTCCTAGCAGGAAGGAAATACAGCCATGCGCACGCAGTGCAAAGCTGCATTAACAGCTAGGCAGACAGCTGCCTGTGTTCAGCCTAGAGCTGGCCTGAACATATCAGTATACCGTGCTTCCAGCAGAGCAGCTGGGCATAGAGGACTTGATGCTGCCAAGTGCTGAGAACCTCCTTGGTAGTGCTGTGTATCTGTACTTCCTCAGTTGAGAGGTAACACAAGACCAGCAACGGCCTTGGAAAAGAAGGAGCTCCTGTTTATTAGCATGGGCTTGCTGTATAATTATTTGTGAACAGCTAGCATTTAGGGCCTTATCCAAAATCCACTCGAACTGTAGGAATCTCTTGAGTGTTTTAAAGTAGGTTTTTAGTTTTCCCTGTGCTTGTGAAGTTTTCCTGGGGAGAAGCAGCAGTGGCTTTCCATGTTCCAGTGCGTGGCTGCAGAGCTGACCCTTGCTATATGCCAAAGTAGCTCCAGCATACAGTGGTCAGATGGCCTGGAGGTGTTAAATGTAGCACTCTCAGTAGTGAACGCAACCAAGATAAAGGGATACCTCATGGCCAAATCACTTTGTAGCTAAACCTACCCACTGCCTAGGAAATACATAAACTTTTGAGGCCAAGTGCTGGCTTCTGAGCAAAGCCTGCACTCCAGATGCTTGAAAAATGCCTGGCCCCTGTTTTTCATTAGTAATGGAGGCATAATCCCTTCCCATTTACACCATGCTGAGAGACATATGCTCAGTTCAGTAGCCCTGTGAATGAGGATGGGAGACTTAGAGGGTGAAGAGAGATTTGTATTTTCCTCTTCAAACACTTCTCCCCCAAAGAACCCTCAAACCGATTGAAATTATGTGAGGGAGAAAGGGGGATTCACAGAGAAGGAGCTGGCTCTTTACAGGCTGTACTGTGGACTGGGTTTTGTTCAGGAAGGAAGAAAGCTAAATGTCCCCACCCACCTGTCACTTTCAGAACTACAGGGACAATTACTGACATGCTATTTCCCCTGAAGACTAAGGACGTCTGGAAAGGAAGGACACCCTGTTAGATCAGTTCATAAGAAAGGTAGCACTAAAGTTCTTTAAAACTGTTAGCCAGACACACTGGTAAGTGGTTGAAGGTATTTTCCTTGCTCGGCTGCCAATACCCTCTTAAACTCACAAGGTAACCCTTGAGAACAGACTTGAGATGTTAACCTATTCTTGGCTCAGGCATAATTACTGCCCTGTCTTCTCAGTGGTTATCATGAAGGCCCAGTACATCATCTGCATGACCAGTGATGTGGATGAGGGAAACTTGTGTTCAAAAAGTGGTGCAAATGGGGGAATTCTCTTTCCAAGGACTTGAGATAAACTATCGTGCTGGATCTTCTGTCTGTTCTGGCTGAATCGGTAGAGCCAGTAGCTCCTCTGCTTTTGAAAGAAAGAGTTAAACCTTGCCTATATATAATCTCTTTGATATCTGTCTCTAGTTTCCTTAGAACAACCTTAAAACTGAGGAATAAATTCAGCCCACAGGATGGGGAGCTTCTTATGGTTTCCTCCTGTGCTACGCTTGCTAAGCATTTGCTAGAGAAGTAAGTAGGAACTTTAATCAGTGCCTTCACATTCTTACAGAGAGCAGGATGGCTAAGGGATCACCGGGTCAGTCTGCAGTCTGTCACAGCCACCACATCTACCTAACCTTGAAATAGACTGTGATCACTTAGAGACACAGGAAAAAGTAAAATGAAGCAGAGAGAAAGCTCAGCTGAGAAAGAACCGACATAGCCTGTTCTTCTCTTGCCTCTCCTCTGTCCCAGCTGAGGGCAAACAGATAACACCCCTCTGCTGACCACCACTTGTTCCCCCCATCTCTTTCTCTCCTTCCTCCTCTTCTGGTCCAATACTTTGTTAATTTTCTTGTATAGACATGAACTTGGAAGTCTGAAGGCAAGAGAGTACACCTCGTTCTCTAAGGCAACCTCCTTGATTTCTGTGGGGTGGTTTCCTTTAAATCTGTGCTGGAGTGCAGTGGAAGATCCATCTATGGCCAGACTCCCAAGACCAAGTCCCTGGTGAATGCAGACAGACAGAGAGAATGGAAGGACAGAATAAGAGAAAGAGGAAAGGAGGAAAAGAGAGGCACTGTGACCCCTGCGCCGAAGCCTTGTGAGCATGGCAGAGACTTCTGTGTGTTTGTGTGGAACGGGGGCTGTTTAGATAAACAGATGGCAACAAATGGCATAAAATTATATACCCATAATGTCAGTTCATAACATTTTGTTCGACATACTTGATTTAATCGCTTAGCTGACGATTTTGCTTTTGGGCCCATATGGTGGCAAATGGCAAATGAACCCTCTTTACACAGCAACTCCAATCTGGCACTTTTATCACCGAGACTTAGGGAAGAATCCGGGAGGAGAGAGATGCAGATGGAAAATGAATGAGCAAGCAGGGTGGGGTGCATGTGTGGGAAGAGGAGGATTTGAAGGTGCGGCCAGGGGAGTGTTCTTGGGAGACGGAACTGGGGGGGGGTTGAAATGGGGAAGGGAGGGCTGGGACAAAAGGAATCAGGATCTGCTATTTTTGTAAGCATCTAAGAGATGAAACAGGGAATTTCTTAGCAGGGAGAATTTGAGAGAAAAACTGTGGAAAGAAAATACAGAAAAAATAAGGAGAATGGTGCTAAGGGGAAGGGAGATAAGGGATGCCACCAGTAGGCAAGGTGGAGATAGTAGCAGATTTTAGGAAGTGCATTCAAATCTAATCTACAAACATAGGGGAAAAAAGTGTGAAACCAAGAGAACAGATTGTTTGACCGGATTCTTCAAAGGGCCCAGGAACAAAGTCATGGGAAATGTACCAGATGAAACTGGGTTTCTCCTGTGCTGTTATCAGTGTGGTACTCCTCTGAGAAGGAGTATCTTGAGAAGGGCAACGTGAAGATGATGACCAAGTTCCCATGGCAGATGACTTTATTGTCACCAAAATTGTGGTAGCATCTGGCAGGACATTCTGGCTGTGAAACTGCTTTCTGCAACCTAGCTTTTCCTAAAGCTGGGAGGAGGCTGGCCCTTCACTTTGGATGTTTTTGCAGCTAGGGTGTGATCCTGCGAAATGTGGAGGACCCCAAGTTTTCCTGGCAGTCAGTGAGCAGGGCAGTTCCCCCAGGCACATACAGTGTAGCTCTGTGGTGGGGACCTTCCTTTGCATGTGCCAAGGGGAGCATAGAAGAGGCAGCTTCCGGAGGATGCTGCGTCAGTGACTCGGACGTGGTCCTCAGTGGGATGGAGCTGATGTGATATAGTAGTGCCATGCCCAGGCCATATATAAGCCTGGCAAGACTGAGAAGTTAGGAGAAGTCAGAAGGAGCTGAAAATGTACTTTTTGACAAGACATTTCTCCTAACACAACATCAGCATCCTCATCACTTATAGTTCGGAAAAATCCACTCACCAAAATCCTCAGTGAGTCCAAAGAATTGGTCAGTGAGGCTGGGGAAATGTATTTCCTGTGATTCTGAGAAGTATGCAGCTAGTGAAATTTCATCATGACAAGACACACTGTCTCAGCATAATGATACTAAGCAAAAGTCAGAACATCACAAAGAAATTTATCATAATTTAGGCAAGCTTTCTCCAACACCTCTTCCCCTTCAGGCTCTGCTTTTTCTGTATTCTTTTCTCTGCACTGTTCAGTACGGGAATGCCAGGCTGGTTCCTCTCATCTCACTGTGTTGATGAATCCAACAGTTGATGTGAATCTGATTTGCACCGTATTCAGGATTGTGAAGATTGCCATGAAGAGTGCTAGCTGCTGGGGAGTTTATGGCTCTTTTATGGCAAAGTTGAATCCCTCTAACCCACTCTTGCGTATCTCTCGTGACTGGAAGATTCAGCTAGAGAAACTGAACTAGGTCCGAGTTTCCTCTAGGATGTCCTCTGCGTGTCTCTGGGCATACTAAGCCCACAGTTTCACTGTGTTTCTCCTGAATATTACTGCATGCAGCTGTGGCTGGGACCTCCCCACTGTGCAGCTAGTTAGTTTGTGACCAGTACCACTTAGTTAAAGACTGCTTGTTTGATTGAGTCTTATTGTAGTTAAGTCTAGATGTGGCTCAGGTCTATCAAAAGTTTGGGGTGCCTCCAACATTTGTGGTACCTACAAACAATCTATTTCTGACAAAAATTACCGCTGCCCCTTCTTCCCAGCTTTCCTTCTTTCTTCTCCTGAACAATTGAAGCTGCCTCCCAAATAATGCAGCCCAGCAGGCAACCAAGTGGTACCAGTTGACTCTGGACTGTGCTGTTCCCGGCCTTATGATCCCACTGACTGGTGATGAGGGGTGCTAGGTAGGTCCCAAGTTTGCTGCCAGAATCCACATTGGAGGCTTATGGGCTTCCAGGATAAACCTTGGGGGTCGGTCCCCCCAACCCTCCCTCCCTATCTATAGCTCTTATGAGTTCAATTTCAAAGTCTGCTTCATGAAACTAGTTTGACACAGCTCCCTCCTCCTTCTCCTCCCCCGTTCACACCCCCCAGGCTCTTTACAACTAAACAGTTTGTCCTTTTCCCGACGTTTGGGAGAATCTGGGAGTGTAAGTGCTCCAATAACTCATGTCTGAGCTCTCATTTACCCCCTGCCAGCATGGGGATGCTGTGCACCAGCCTCTCAGAATGCCAAATGAGTCGTGGCTGCTGCCTTGTGCCCCGCGCTCCCCGAGGCCAGCGAGCGGGACCCTCGGTCTCGGCTGGGGCTGCTCGGAGGGGGCCAGCTGAGCATCCTCACTGGCTCCTGAGTGTGACAGTTCTGGCAAGCCACTGGAACTGGGAGGTGCTGCGTGCAGGACAGGTGGCTCCACTGTTTCGGCTTTTTGGATGTGGTGACAGGAGGAAGAAGGTTATGTCCCAGAGCTTAAGAAAAAGGAGTTTTGTAGCTTGGATCATAAGGGATGGCTTCATGCAGGGAATTCTGTCTTAGCTTTGGCTCTGCCACTGATGTGCCATGTTGTCCTGGCTCAGTCACTTAGCTTCTGCCTGTCTCAGCTTCTCACTTTGTCTGAAGGACAGGGAGGCATTTTCCCACCATCCCCACGCAGCTGCAAGGTTCACACTGAGAACTGGTGCAAAATGTTTTGAGATCCTTGGTTTGAGCAGAGCAGGTTGTGATGAAAACTGGGATGGGAAAAGGGATCATCAATTCCGGCCTTTGGAAAAGTGGGGATGCTTCTCAAGCTCTGGGCTTTGCAGTTGATGGGCTGTATATCTCCTAAACATCCTTTGAAAACAGCTGAGGGTGATTTAGGGTTCAGCTCCAGTCACAGTGGGGCCTGCTTCTAAGCTGCAGGAAAAGTTTGGAAAGTTGTGGTGGGTTTTCCCTAACGCCCTGTGTCTCCTCTGGCTCTGATTACGTCTGCTCCCTTTCATTTGCGTGGTTTTTGCATTCATCTGCTGTCCCTTATCTTTGATTCTCTTTTCCTGCAGTGTAGTTGTCTCCCCTTCACCATTCTCTGAGGACTCTGGTGTCCTCCCAAAGGTTTTTTCAGTATAACCAGCACAGGTTTCACTACCCACCCAGCTCACGAGGCTCTGTATGTCTGCGTAACGGGTACTATTCCCAGTTTTGCAGAAGGGAGCACAGCACGAAGTGGTCTGGGGCCATCAGTCTCCTCTGGTCCCAGCCTGGGGAAGTGATTTGATGCACAGTTCTCACTCCGGTGAAGCTAGAAGCTCTTGGTGTTACCAGCACCGGCAGGTGGGTTATCGGCTGTATGGTACCTGGATGCCAGGCCATTTTCCACTGTCATCCTGCGCTGGGGCCGGCTCCTTGGCTAGGCTGGACACCTAACCCCGACCTGCGCTGCAGGGGGATGGCGCCGGCAGTAAGCGCTGGCTCTTTAGTTTACGCTTCCTATCGCCATGAGGAGGTGGCTCCTGGTCCGTTCCTGCCAGGCCGCGCCTCTTGCAGCCCCCTCCCTGCGGGCCTGGAGCGGCGGCTGCCCGCAGCCCTGGAAGCGCTGGCTGGGATGTTCCGGCGGGAGGGGAGGGGGGTCTCCCGGAGCCGGGGCGAAGCCGGCTCTCCCTGGACGCTTGGGAGAGAGCAGATCAAAGGCGTCTCCCCCGCAGCCCTCGCTCACGCTCCTCCCTGCCCTTCTCGCAGGATTATCTCGGGAGCGCGGAGGAGGTGCCCAGCAAAGAGGGCGTCAGCCCGGCTTCAGGGCGCTTCAGCC
>NW_008795129.1:4577470-4603899 GCF_000699145.1 Aptenodytes forsteri
GCAGCCCTCGGCCCCGGGAGCCTGCCCGCAGGCTCTGCCGCGCCGCCTCTCCCCGACCTTCCCCCTTTCCCGCTCCCTGCCCGTGGCCCTGGCAGGCGGCGGGAAGTGCCGAGGATGAGAGCAGGTCCCTGGTGTCTCCTTTAGCTGCCGTTGCAGTTAAATTAGAACAGAGACCTGCAAATAAAGCACCCCCTCCCCTGGCCCCCTCCCCGCTGCCAGAAGCTCTGCATTTCACTCAAGTGCCCACCGGGGAATTTGCCCATTTACTCTTGTTATTTGCATGAGAAAGGCTGTTCTGCTGCCTTTCCTGCAGCCTGCCTTAAAAAGGCCGGGAAGTCGGAGCGGGCAGGCGGAGGGGTCAGAGGCATCCAGCACCGAGCCCTCCTCCCCCGGGCCGAGCCGCCGAGGGGGGCGCGCCAGCCGGCTCGGCTCCCGGCGCGGAGGAGGGAGGAAGGCTCTCCCCGGCCCGGGGTTTCGCTTTCCAGTTTTGTTCTCATTAGCGGCTCTGTGCATTCCCTTCGCTCCTCACAAAGAGGCTTATTCTGGCACGGAAATGTGCCCTCTGGGATTTACTGAGAGAGAAGGAGGAAAGGGAGGGGAAAGAGGGAGATACACGGAGAGAAAAGAGGCGCTGATCCTGGGCTGCATCCAAGCTGCCTTAGCTGAAACTCAGGATGGGAGCGCAAAGGTAGCTGCAAACCTCTCTGGTTGCAGCCCGCCACCCCGATCCTGGATTAATTACCTGGAGCAGCCTCGGGGTTTCTCTGGCTTTGGCCTGGTTTCCTCTGCCTGGAGCTATTCTGGGCGATTTTGATTCAATCTAATTTCCTTGAAATAAGCTGAAGCGGAAATATTCTGCAGTGATACGCCACTTTCAGTCCAGTTTTCACCCTGGTTCTGATTTAGATTAAGAGCCCTGTGTCCCCTCTGACTAAGGAAAATTTACCTAAATGAAAACATGACTTTTTTTTTTTTAAAGACAACTGGGTGTTTCCAATGAGGGGAAGCCCCAAAAGTCACATTCAAAAGGTTTTGTTTTCATTCCTGTGCAGAAGAAACACAAATTTTGAGACCTAGAAAGCAGTCAGGAAATTATTCTTTGGCTAGCTTGATTTATGTCCTCAAGTGGTACTTTGCCAGGCAAGGGTGGCTGGTGCTCAGCAGTGCCCTGTTTACGTGTTTCCTGGCCTGGCGAGGCTCCTTGTGCCATTGACGAGGAATAGGTGACCACACAGGAGCTGCAGTAGTGACGCTTTACCTCCCGGGGCGTTCACGTTTGCTGTGGGAATCCTCCGTTTGCCTGCTAAACTGGCATTGCATGTACTCTGCAGCTGTGGAGCTGTCTGTAGCCAGGCCCAGGTTATGTACCACAGTGTAGCTGCATCTGTAATAGTCTTTGTCTCCCTCAAATACCTCATCGCAGGTAACGTGTATACTTACCTCCCTGTCAGCAAGCACAACCAAAGCCCCAGCGCTCCAGCCTCTGAAATGCTCCAGCTGCGTTGGCTACAGCTGCTCTCAGCCTGCTCCCACAGGCTGCAGAGTTTGGGGGCTCAGCCGTTGTGAGCAACAGCAGGAAACTATAAAGGGTATAGAGGGGGTAAGGGAAAAATGCCCAGAGAGGAAGCCCTCTCTCCTGTCTTGGACGTTGAGCTGTGTCGGGTGGTCTTTTTTTGTTCCCTTTTTTTTTTTTTAAGTGGTTTTGTGTACTGTGCATACAGTAGTGTGCAGGGGTAAAGAGCTGGTGGAAGTTTAAGTAGGCACAAGCAGCAGTGGTGGGTACTGTATCAGTGCCCCAGCTGCGGTTTCATGAAGAACCAGTGCCAAAAGCTTGGAAGCCATCCCCATTTGTTGTGCTCCCTAGGCCTGGATGGATTATTACTTGATGGGGGAGAGCGTATGGGATGGGATGTAGGACCTGTTATGACTGGTATTGGACTGGCAGGGCGTGCAGGAGAAGAGACAGTATTTGGAGTCCTGACATACAGATGCAGTGAGATCTCGGCAAAGATACTAAGCAGTAAATTTTTGTTTCTGTTGTATTCTCTTTTCCTTTTGTCCTTCCTTTCTCATGATGCTCCTTTTTCCCAGTGCACATATCGGAGAGAAACCGGCTGCCCCAGAGTGACAGGCCACAACCCTCGGAGGATTTCTGATCTGTGCACAGGCTCTTTTTTAATAGACTTACACCTCATTTGGACTCTAAAGCCTATTGAAGAGGCCCCAAGGGCTGGCCAGCCAAGTACATCCCAGACCAGTGCTGTCTGCTGCTCTTTTCTCTTCTTTAAGCAGATTTAAAGTGGCAGATGCAGATATTTATGTGTGGATCTGCCCTCTGGACCTCAGCTGGAACTCTCCACTGAAGAAAGAGTCACTGGATGTCTAGGTTTTGCACTTTAATTTTAACAATAATGAGGTTGGTGGAAAAAAAAAACCTGTACCGCTGTGCATTGCAGCCTCCTAAAAATTCTTGGAAATGTCTGGAGATGGGTTCCAAAATAATGTTTTTACTGAATGTGGATGTCCTTGGTAGATCTGGAGGGATTTACAGAACTTCATGAGCAGAATTTGACCAGTGTTTTTACATCTCCCAACAGACTGCAATCTGACTGCATCCCCAGTGGGCTTGAGAACCAGGATGCTGCTGGTGTGTGGTCATGCTAGAACATGGAGTGAGACACAATACTATTACCTGGCCCTGTTGCAGTTCCTGGCTGCTGCTTAGGATGGGTTCCAGAAACAAAACTCGACAAGCTTGCATTAAATTAGGGAAGCAGGTTTCTGCAAGCATGTGGCAGGCTGCACAGCCAGGATTCTGGCATCCTAAGTGGGTTCTGGAGCCAGCAGTCTTGGAGCTTGTGGCAGCTCCTGGCTAGCGCTTGGGAAGGGTTCCAGAATGAGGACTTAGTGGCGTCCTATTTTTTTCAGACTCTTGATCACCACGTTCAGAAGGTCTGTTCTCATATCTGAACTCCTCTGTCTCTGAGAGACCTTTTGCATTTTCAGCATGGGTAATGATACCAACCCCATCCTCTCTTTTTGTCTGCAATGAATCGAATCTGCAGCCCTGCCTGTTGTCTGAGCCGGTGCTTCCGAGCTGCAGAGCTGTGAATCTCCTGTCAGTCTGGAAACTTCTGTGTTCACTGTCATTAGTAGTATCTCTGGTCCTTGGGTTTGGTGTTCTGGTATGTTGATGCCCGTTCTGCATCTGAGAATAAACATTCCTTCTGAGGTTTGTAACTTTTTTTTTAATGGTATTTGCTGCACTGTTGACCTAATGGAGGCATTCAGTTTAACAAGCAGCTCTTGACTAGTAGGCTTCTGGGAGTCCTGTCAGTCTCTTCTGATGGCTTTCATCTTGTACTATTTGTAGATTAAAATTCATTTGAGATGGCTAAGCAGGGGCTTTACTCACTCTGAAATGGCATGATTTACTTATTCGCCTCCCTTGGCATCAAGAATGAAGACGACTGGACATACAGAGAGCTCAGCTGTGACTGCTTGCTGCACCTGAAAGGCACTGTGGTAAAGATGACAGAGGGATGTGGTGGGCATGTTCAATAATACCTCTCGAGTAGTCTGGCTGAGGAAGGCACTGCTGAGAGTATCGGGCAGGTCTGTCTGGCTAGTGACATCCAGAAGGATGAAATCAGAATGCAGAGACTAAAACTCTGTAACTCCTGGCACCTCCCACTGCATGCTGGGCATCAACGGCAGGTTAGCTGTGGCCAGGATGCTGTCTTCAGGTAAGGAGAAGCAATTCTCTGCTTGAGCACAGACTTCCTACGTGATTCTGAGTAAACCACTTAAGGCAGGGTTTGTCTCACCTTGCTTTAGATGCCTGGGAGTCATCTCATTCTAGGATACTTATCTACAATAGATAGAGTAAGTTACCATCTGGATGTGTTTATGCTCTCCATTGTCTATAGAGGGGGCCTATATAGATGAGACTATGGCTAGTTTTTATGTGGCAGAAACCTGGTGAGATGAGTCCTTCTAAGCCTCAGTTCTTCATATGTAAAGTGGAAATGGCAGCGTTGTGTAGTGAGATGATTGCGGGGTTATACAGTGAAGGGCATAAAGTGCCAAGATTCTGCATTGGTGGAAGAGGCAGGAGAGGAGCAGAGGGGAGGTGTCTGTGGAGTAGTTTAGCTGCCAGTGTGCTGAGCTCTTCTGGCATTTGGCCCTACACAAGTGGAAAGGTGTTTAGATTATTCTGATAAGGTTCACAAAGTCTTTTTAAATGTTATTTTCTTACAAAGCCAAGTTTATGTTGCTTAAGTTACATTATCCCCAGCTATCTGATGGCTTTTCCTGAATGATGGACAGACAAGGAAGAATAAAATGTTTCCATCATCTCCTTGAGAAGCAGCATCATAGATAGCTCAGCTGCTGTTTTACTAGAGGCCTCTGGACTATTCTTTCACTTTTTCAGGTCTCGTCCCGAAGTTTTCACTGCCCAGATGGAACCATTCCGGGCTTCTGTTCTCTGTTTTTACCTGTTCAGATGGGAAATGTAAAAAAAAGTAGAATGAAACAAGAATGAAAGCACTTCTAAGAGTCTCTTCCTCACTGCATTAAGAGGCCAAAGGTTATGCAAGGGGAGTTTACGCTGAAGAGATTCTTTGCAAGCCCTCTGAAGCAAGTGTTCTGCTTTTTATTACTGGTTTGAATTAAGATTGATTTTCCTGGGATTCCTGGTCGCCCCCTTGGGACCAGCTCCAAAAACCCTGAGGCTCAAATGAAAATGGAAGGTGCTAATTAAAAGCACCATTTATCTCTCTTTGAAAATAGACCCCAAGAGTACGTGGGGATTGGTGGGGTGCGCTCCTGGAAATAAGCTGCTCTCCTGCTTGATGTTGCAGGTGTTCAATACCAACAGGGCTGTTAAGAGCTGTATCTCAGTGGCAGAGATATGTAAAATATTAGCTGTGAGCTCTAGTTCTGTCCCAGCTCAGCCAGAGATTTGAGGCCTGAAGCACATACAACCTTTGGCCTCTGTTGGGCAGGAATTGCAGGTACTCTCTGCGTGTGTATCCAGGAGATGAGTGCACGTTACGTGTTCCCCACTGTACCTGATGTATAGAGTGTCAGAGTTGAACTGGGTGCCTTTAGCCCTGAAGGTCCTGAATTCATTTTCTGGGGTATTGGCCAAACGGGGCTGTCACACTCTGACACCTTAGGACTGAGGCTGCCCTCTGGCTGTCTGCCTTCTTCTATTCTATGCCTTGTTCCCTTTCTATCCCCCACCCCAACAAGCCTTGGAGTAAGTTGGGTTGGCACACAGTGAGAAGAGGAGATGGAGCAGCCAGGGACTGATAATGGGGAAATGATCCAAAAACTTTTCCTCCTTTGAATTCAGCTGGGTGCAACCAAAATGGTCAGTTCACTTATTTCCTCATCAAGTAGGCCTGATCCAAACCACTGATCAGGATTATGCTGCTATCACTGCACAAAGAACACAGCTCCAGGGCTGTATTAACTCCTCATTAGTAACAGGACTGGGAAGTCTGCTAGGTACTGTAGAAGATGCGCGGGAAATTTATACAAATAGGAGCAAGAAGCCAGTTTTACATTTATTTTGCTTACTGTAATTCACATTCTAAATACCTAATATCAACAGGTAACGCGTTAGTTAAAAGGGTTAAAGCAAGAAAGTCTATTTGTAGCCATTTAATGGGATATATCCAGTGCCTGTCTCTCCCTGAGGTTCTTGGAAGGCCCCTTCCGCCACAGGACGAGAAAAAGCTTTGCAAAGAGAGTAACAATAACTTTATTCCTGCTTCTCTTTGGCTTCATGGATATTCTCAGTCTGACCACAGACGTCTGGAGTTGTTCGGATGAGGTGCTTCCATCTCATGGTTATTCTCCGGGCTGTTATCCCTACCACGCTGCTTCCAGCAGGCAGGCTATCCTCATAGTGCTGAGTTTGTTCTTAATGCAGTCTCTCTGCTCTCGTTATATGGCACCTAGAAAAGATTTGGATCATTTTTTGCAGCCAGAACTTAAAAATTCTGACCTTGTGAGGTTCTCCACCCATTTAAAAGGGTTCAGAGAAAATATTATACATTAAAGGGGAAATACGATCCCTGATCTGTTGTCTGCTTCTTACTGTGGGTGGCTAAATGCCTCCTGGAACTGGTGATGGGATAGGGAATCTTTTGCTTCTTGTCACTGCAAGCTAATGCCAGTGAACAAGAGTTCCCAATTTCTGCAGCCTAATTGGTGAAATGCAAGAAATAAAGAGCTGGAAGCTGAGTGTAATTTTTGACCTGTAAAGATGACAAAACTAATACTTTTACTAACACCCACAGAGGACAGACTAAGACATGGATGAGCCAGTGAGACCGAGGGTCACTGTTGCTTTCCAGATCTGGGAGGGACTATATTCTCTGTTCTTAAACTGCAAACTGTTGCTTTGGTGACCAAAAAAACTCCATGATGGCTGGCTTCCCTGCCTTTCCATGTATTTGTTGTTGGTGACAGGGAGAGAGTGGCAGCAGTTTGGTTTTCATGGTGTCCCAGCAGCCAAAAGAAAATGGCATCCTTTTGCCATTGCAAGGAAAAGCTTTGCTCTAGAAAATTGGCAAGCTGGTCAGAGGGGAAGTGATACAAATTCCCTGGTATCTATCACGGGATTAATGACAGTAGTCTCTCTAACACTAATGGCACCCTGCAAGTGAAACTGCGATGCCATATGCCTGCTGTTGATTTCTGAGCTGTAGCCACCACTCTGGAATGCTGGTGCCTGCGTTTTCCAGGTCTCCGCTGGCAGTGTCTGTGGTGTACCCTGTACCAGCCCCACTGCTGCCAGGTTGATGTATTCCCAGAATAAGGACATGTTCTCTAGTAGTTTTAGTAAGACAGACCTGACTTTCTGGCTCATTGTCAGATTTCAAACTAGTGACCTTATTTTATGCAGTTCATTTTCCCCACTAGAGAAGCAGGGATAAAGTTATTGTTACTCTCTTTGCAAAGCTTTTTCTCGTCCTGTGGCGGAAGGGGCCTTCCAAGAACCTCAGGGAGAGACAGGCACTGGATGCAGGAAACGCACCACAGGGTCACCAACAGCCCAGATGACATGGACAGCATCCAGGAGACTTCCCTGGCTCATTCCAGCAGGGAGACACAGGTGGCACCTCGGTAAACGTTTCACAGCAACTTGGCATGGAGCAACACAGGAGAGCGCTTGACTTGGGTGCCCTCCCCGCTGTGTGTGTCCGAGTCCCCCGTGCAGCATCTTTGGCTGCTAGAAAACAGATCTGGGCAGCATCAAGCAGCCAGGCGGGAGGTGGCGAGGGCAGGAGGAGATGGGCGCACGTGGAGTGCCCGTGGGGCTGCCAGGCACCTCTCATTAGAATGCATTTGTTCCACAATATTACAGCCGGCTGGTTCATCTCTCAGTCTCTTTCTTTGCGAGGCTGTTGCTTACAGAAGGTAGAGGCAGGGACTTGGGCTGGGTCCAAACTCTGGTGCAGCTCTGCCTCTCCTCTCCTCGGTCTCTCGCTGTGCGCAGAGCCGGGCCCCCTGCTGTGCCCTCGCCAGCTTTTACAGCCACCCTGCCTGTCAGAACAAATGGTACGGCTCAGAAAATAAACTCATCTCATTTGTATGACAACACGGCCCCTCCGGTTAGAATGCTGCACCATTGCTTTTAACAAGGCTTTAAGCTGTTCAGTTCAGAGAGTGTTACAGCCCCTGGTTTATTGAAATACAAACCTTCTCCTGCGCAGTCATCCCAGGCGCATTCCCTAATGCCTAACCTAGACTGTGATGCCCCCGGTGCCCCATGCCCTGGCTAAGGCTGCCCAAGCTGAATGCTGTCACTCTTCTTCCTCCATCATAGTCCTGGGTCCTGCATCTCATGTACTGCTCCCTACAGTGGAGAGAGAAAGGATGAAAAAAGACCTTTATTCCCAGATAGTGGAAGTGGCTGTGAATTTCTTGCTGAGCTATGTTGTGACTTGGTCAGTCTGCATGCAGGGCGGTATCTGGCTATGGCTCTGGATGTGTGTGTGTGTGAATGCAGGTACTTTCATTTGTGCGTCTCCCCCATTCTGTGGGTGTATGTATGTGTGCATGAGGGTTGAGTTTGTGTGTTCCTGTTTGTGTGTGTATCCATCTGTCTTTAGCTGTGTGTGTTTGTGTCTTGTTTCTGTGTGTTTGATGTGTTGGATTTTAAGTATGCTTCTGTCTGTGCCTATCTTTATGCAGCCAATGATTGTGTATATTTATGCCTCTCAGTTGTATATGCGTATTCCAGTGAGCATGCTTTCATACAAATCTTGCTTACCAGTACTGAAGGGTGTGCAAAGGTCTCATTACGTTGTGCGTTTCCCCTTGGTGTGACATGTTCCTGCAGTTCACAGGCAGGTGATTGACTGTGTCTGTTTCTTTTATGCAGGTGATTGACTGTATCTGTTTCTTCACAGGCAGTGATTGACTGTGTCTGTTTCTTTTATGCAGGTGATTGACTGTATCTGTTTCTTTTATGCAGGTGATTGACTGTGTCTGTTTCTGTTATGCTGCTTGGAGCAGAGTGGCCCAAGAAGGAGCCCTGGAGTTTTAGGTGAACCTGAAGGGTGCTTTGTTAATAAGGAAGGAAAACAATTTCAAGGAGAAGGAAAATAAGCGTTCAGTATACACCTGGTGACACACAGCTCTTTCCAAAGCACACCATATGTTTATTCCAAATGATAAACAGAAGATCTGATCCTCCACCGTCAAAGTCAGTGGTAGCTTTTCCAGGGAAAATGGGTGCAGAATCGCATATGTAGAAGAAGAGTAACTGTGCATCAGATAGAGATGCACGCGTGTGCCTGTAGATGGATCTATTATTCTCCCCTTTCAGCAGCCTCACTACAGAATACCGATTTAAGGTTCTTCTGTGTCTTCCATACCCTGTTTAACTTGTGCTGCACCAAATGTGTAACTATTTCATCTTCTCATTAGCGCAAGTACTTAGAATCAGGATGCCTGAATCCTCGCTTTGCCACTGGTTTCCTGTGTGACCTTGACAAATTGCTTTGTGTTTATGCCTCTACTCCCTCATTTGCAGGAAGGGCAGCTGATAGTGGGTTACCTTTCAGAGATGCCAAAGGGCTGGTATTGTTAACGTGTTTTGAGATCCCTGGATTAAAGTGGTACTGGCAACCACAAAGTATTGATTCTTTAGCAATATTAACATTGCTGATAACCAAACATACAATTCATCCTTAAGCGTGTGATGGATTTCCCTTAGGTAATAGAGTGTCTCTGGGGATGTTGAAAGCAAAATACTGGCTGTCAGTAAAGCGTGGGGTCTAACAGTAGGATCCGACTGAAAAGGTCTGCTCTCTTGACTGGACGATGGACAGCAGCTGCTGCTCTGCCTGGTGAGTTGGGCTCTGTGAACCCAAGCCTCTGTCCCCATTTGTTTGGCATAGGGTCAGAGATTCCCTCTGCCTATCTTCTAATGCCCGCGAGCAGGGATCTGCACGGTGGAGAGTGAGCACTAATGGAGTGCACAGCCATTTGTTAGCTAAGGGCTTGGGGTTTGCAGAGCTGTGTACATTCCTGCTGACGAGTGCATAGACAGAGGAGTAAACAACGGCCGCCAGATTTACTGCTGCAGCAAAAATAAACCGTTTGTCAAAGAGAGGATAACACAGGGATGCCAACAGCTTGAGGCCACGCCACCTTAGGATGTGATCTGGTTAGAGCTCGCAAACCAAGCAGGATGGGACAGAAGTTCCATTGGGATTTGGCTTGGAGTCTGTTCAGAAACGCTACCTTTAGGGCTGCCAGGGAAAGTGCTGGGGAGTCAACAGGGGGTACACAGAATATTTCTTTACACAACGTTAACAGATCCTGGCAAATACCAGACTAGGTAAAAGAATCTAAGCTCTCTGCTCTAAAGCATTTCTGTCCTATAAATCAGCTGCTCCCAATTACAATGCCAAAAGAAGACTCTCTTCTGTATACACGAAAGATGGTCTCAAGGCTTTGCTGGGCTTTCTACGCTATTTAACAGTACTCTTCTCTGTGTATGGTACAGCAGCATTGATCAGATCATTTGTGGTAATTAAAAACCCCATGGCAAGTTTCATCAGGGACAGGTGACAGGTCAGTTAATTATTTTTAGGAAGCAAAATTCCCTCTTCAGTTCTGAACAAATTTGATATCTCTTCCTCTCTACAGAAAGAGAAAAGTACAGCAAAATTATCTTTTCCCAGGGGTGATATGGTATTGCCATTAATATTAATAGAATATACTTCCCTTTATATTTGGCCAAATTTTGGTGAATGGCAGTATACAGAATACATTAATTACATGTTTGGTAAAAATTAGCAAGAATTAGTAAAGAGTTATTTAACCTGGAAAACTGAAGCTGATTTTACGACAAAGGGGATGTGAATTTAACCTGAAGCACAGATTTTTAATAGTAGGAATAAGTCTGGAAAATAGAAACGTTGATAGAGATTTGCCTGGTGGGAAGTTCGATGCCAGTGTGTACCGAGATGTATCCTGAACTGAGGAAGCCAATGCACCAGTTGTCCTCCCCTTACACATTTGTAATATTTTATATATAGTTAAAGTGGCACAATACTGAAGAAGATAGATTTGTCCACTTAATTTTCATTGGAGTTACTGACTCCCACGTTGACAAATCAAAGGGAATAAGGCTCGTTGAAGGACCAGGCTGCGCCTAGAGAATCAGCACGCCGCAGAGCACTGATGCAACGGTCTCCCCTTGTACGGGTCCTAGGAGACCCAACTTGAAATACATCGCTTGTATGAGATTCATGCCTAGGGTGTATTGCCCTGGAGGAGGGGGAGGATGATCCCACTTGCACGCTGGATTGTGACTGGATGTAGGATAATGTAGGGTTCTTTGGTACCAAGAGGACTTGGACCAAGACGAGCATGCTCAGAGAAAAGCAGAAAATAGTCTAGTGTCGGCTGACACTTTAAAGAGTGAGAGAATTGAAAGATACATTCTTAGATCTGAGAGAGCCTTCCAACTCCCAACAGAAGGGAAGTGGCAAGGAGCAAACATCCAAATGCTGAGTACTAAGTAGAAGTGGATTAAGGAGATGGAGTGCATGGCTCTAAAGATCCATGCCTGCCTATTTTCTATGACTGTAACAATTAAGATGAATTAAGTGTCTAATGTGAAGCTGCTGTTTTGTTTGTCGTATCAGAAATTTAACAAATTAATCCCAGAGCTAAAAATTGAAATTGCTGAAGCTGTTACAAATGGATTTGGCTTTGATAGTCTTCATGGGCTGGGCACAGGGTAAACCTGAAAGCTAGTGACAAGAAGGTTATCCTCAGAGCTTTTGTACAACTGCAGAGCAAACACCATGGCACGTTCTGCCCTACATAGCAGACTTTGCTCACATTAAGCCCTTGGAGAGACTCTGACATGATGCATGCACGCAGTTGTCTGCCATGTCCAAGGAAGCCATGTTTATCTCTATAGCATCCCCTTTCTTCTATAGGCAACCTACCATCTCTACCAAAAACAAGAAGGAAAGAAAGCCTAAAAGGGTGAAGAAGGATTTTCATTATGAAGTTAATTAGCTTCTGAGCCAAGCTGCACCTTTTCAAGAGGAGGAATTAGAGGGATTTAATTGCTTTATCAGCCTTCTCTTTGATTTTCAGCAATCAGGCCGATTCCATTTAATTTAACTGCCACAGATGAGAAGAAAATTGATGCACTCACCTGCCTCGGAGCAGAAAGAGAAAGTGAGAAAGAAAAGTTGGAGAAATTGGCAAATATAGTGTCTGCAGATTAATGAAAACCAGCAGCATTTGCTCACAATTGGAAATGATGTGCCTGCCCCGAGGTGTTTGGAGCTGTGCATGTGCCGCTGTGCATGGTGATGTGAGACCCATCTTAATGGCAGAGAACAGGGAAAAGGGGGTGGACCTGCCCTGGGGAGAGAGGGAAATATATTCGTAAGATGATCAGGGATCAATTAATGAATGGATGTGCAAGGGGGTAGAGAAGAAAGGGGGAGGGAAGCGGCCAAAGCCTCGTGCTAGTGTATAAGCAGGCAGAGGTCAACGTGCTGAGTGGGCTTGGTGTGGTATCTGTTGTTATCCTCTACCAGTGGGCTGTATCCTGCACTTGCTAGGGGAGAGGCTTGGTTCATGTTACTGGAAACTGATAGTGTGTTCGTTTTGCCGAGGTACAAGGGAGAGGTTAGGAACTGCAGTGCAGGCTTTTGGTATATAGCGTGCCTTTGCTGAAATGCTTTTCTTTCTGTCAGAATGAGATTTGCTGTTGCTCCCTTCCATGTTCTTAGAGATATTTAATGCGGAGGTGAATGAGACACAAAAACAATATGTTGAAGAGGAAGAAGGAAATTAGAAGTGACGGGAAGAGCAGAGGATGGTCCATGAGGAGGTGACGAGGAGAAAGTGGCAGGGGAGGGGGCTGAGACCCATAGAACTGGGACCCACACGATGGGAGCTGACTTCCTCCAGCTAAGCTGTGGCTTTGCGGAGGGCCTGCTGGGTTTTAGCCTGTTAAAGTCGCCTGCAGCCGTCCGTAGCCACAATAGCAGCCTGGGAAAGTTGCCTGGTTCTCAGCCCCTCGCTTTTCAAAAATGAGGACTCCTGAAGGTCATTTGATGACCCCAGTCATTTTTGAAAATCATGACCCAAAATTATAATGTGACTGTACTGGAATGCCTGATTTTCAATGGGAGGGCACTTGGTTTCCACATCGCATTGCTTTGGGATTTCGTGAGCTAATTTCTTCACCCTTGCTGGCCCCCAGTTTGAGGAGAGCTGTTCCCTCACTTAAACAATGTCGGACAAAGGTCTTGGCTGGGAAACTTTGCATCCTTTTGGTCTGTGCAGCAAAGGTGAGACTTCCTCCTGGGTCTCCAGCCAAGTCTTCGTTTGAGGGAAGATGGTAACAGCAGGTGAATAAAAAGCATTCGGGATGATGGCATTTTATTTTAGTTGTGTCCCCTCAAAAAAAGACGATCAGGGAAATTGTTTGGTTTTAAGAGAGTGTTTTCCACCAGAGAAGACTGTTTAACTGAAAACAGAAACTTACCGCTGAAACGTCAGTTTCACTGAGATTTTGTTTCACAAAAGTTTTTGACAGAAGCCTCTTGGTATGATTGACACCTTCCATTTCACTCCTTTGAACGTGAAAGGTTTTTTTTCACTTCAAAATAACTTTTGTTCAAAAATGTGTTTGATTCTGTAATATTTAGATGGTTCTTTAAACAAGAACATTAAAATATTTTTTTTTATTTTATTGGAGTAAAACATTTTGATTGACCCAAATTTGTTTCTTTCAGGAAATTTATTCTATGACAGATTTCTTTTTGTGTGGATTATTTCCAGTCCTAGGTTAAACAAATTTCAAAATTAAAATTTTAAAAAAATTGGGAATTTTCAATTTCTCCATAGGTACCACAACTGGGGCTCTGTTCCCCCTTGGGATTCTGAGTCTGTTTTCTGTTTCAGTTCTACATATTGAATTTTAACAAATCTCTTATCAAATGGTATTTTTCCCATTGTTTAGATTTCACATTATCTTTGGCACAGCCTGACTGTGAGAATGATCTTTAATTATTTGTAGAAGGCCACATTAAGGTTCGATCAGATTAGCTATATTATTTTAGATGCTACTGGAACTACATGTCAAGAAATGGCTTTTCCTCAGGCAAAAGAGGGAAGACAGGCAGAATCCGGGAAAGGGAAGGAAAGGCACGGAGGGTCGAGTGACTCGGCCAGGGCTGCACGGCAGCGGGGAGCAGACTTGGGAACACAGCCGGGGTCTCCTCCATAGATACCACAACTGGGGCTCTGTTCCCCCTTGGGATTCTGAGTCTGTTTTCTGTTTCAGTTCTACATATTGAATTTTAACAAATCTCTTATCAAATGGTATTTTTCCCATTGTTTAGATTTCACATTATCTTTGGCACAGCCTGACTGTGAGAATGATCTTTAATTATTTGTAGAAGGCCACATTAAGGTTCGATCAGATTAGCTATATTATTTTAGACGCTACTGGAACTACATGTCAAGAAATGGCTTTTCCTCAGGCAAAAGAGGGAAGACAGGCAGAATCCGGGAAAGGGAAGGAAAGGCACGGAGGGTCGAGTGACTCGGCCAGGGCTGCACGGCAGCGGGGAGCAGACTTGGGAACACAGCCGGTGTCTCCGGGCACGCAGGGAAGCACTAAAGCCAATAGCCTGCACTGCCTCTGTGGCAGCCTGTCCCTGAGCTCGATACCAGCAGTCAGTCCGGAGCAGAAGCAGGAGCATTTAGAAGCTGTCATCGCCCTTACAAGTCAGTCGATAGGTTTTGTGAGATGCAGTTGGCTGTTTGCTAGAATCTAACACCTTTAGGTACAGACTTAAAAAGGAGCAGCTTTGTGGGCTGTAATTAAGACTCGGGAAGGGACTTTTTTCTGGTGATTCTCTCTGCTCACCCACAGCAGGTTAGATGAAGGGGTTAATAAGGTATTATTTCCCCACAAAAGCCCTGACGGTGCATTTCCTCACAGCTTGCCTGCTAAGCTTGGCCTAGCTCTGTGGATCAAAGGCTGGTTATCACTAATATTGAGCTGTTGTAACCTCTGTCCCCTTTGATTAAAGTGGCGCTGCTGTGAATTTCTCAGTTAATCATGCCTTGGCTCGCAAGGGTCAGCTTGCAACTTGGCAAGTTCAGAAAACTACAGCGGAGGAGAGAAAGGTAAAATGTATTATGCAAATGCAATTATGACTGAGTCCGACTCCACCCAGTCCAGGCCTCGTGCTGCTGGAGAGGCTGGAGGGAGAGGAATCAATACCCCGTCCTTCGACAAGAGCCTCTCGGTGGCGAAAGGGGAATGGAAAAGGAGACTCTCCTTTCTTCTCCCCTGAACTTCCCACGCCACTGGGAAGTGCAGGGTTTTGGGGATTTTGAAGCCCCCAGCTAGGCACTGTGTGTTCAGAGGAGAACGTGACCTCCCAGACATTTTCCATCCCTGGGAGCTATGATTTGTGTTTTTTCCTTGGACTACATTGAAATGGGAGCTCAGCCAGTGCGTTCAGGACCACTAACTCTGCTTTCCACTCCACATCACTTCCCAGAGCCTCAGGATGAAAGGAATCAGCAGGCATCGTGGCAATGTGGATCCAGTTTCACAGCACACAGTAAGATAGACAGGTGTGTAAGTCACGAGGTGTATGTGCAGGGCTAAAGATGAAGGTTTGAGCCCCAGGAAGGCCATAGTGTGGGATGTGAAAATCAACACAGTTGGCAGTGATTTAGGTTAGTGAACACAGCAGCCTAACCCTGTTTTGAGGATGCTGAAGGATAGGACTGCTGAGTAGAAAGAGGTCAGGATTGCTGAGTCTCATTATGAAAATCACTCTTTCCTGTTCTGTGTTGCGTTTTCCCTACCTGCACTAGGGTGTGATGGTATTGCCCTGCCGTATGGAGGTGGATGTGAGAGTTCCTCAGCACTCAGGATATAGGTTAGGTTTTTTTTTAGGAAGGTACCCTATTCTTAGTAACATTTCAGTAGCCCCTAGAATTGGCTGTCAAGAACTGGGCTATCTACAGGCATGTGGTAAAGCCATATGTACATGTGGAGATTTTAATGGTGTAGAAATACCAGTATAACGTACCAGTGAAGCATTTCTACTGTGGTTGAAAACTGAGCTGTGTACTTTCCTACTGAATCCAAGTGAAACAAGTTACGGCTATAACTCCATTTTTGCCATTATTACTGCAGCTTCAGGTGTGGTTTTGCCAACCAGCTATTGATCAAGGTTTAAACCCTAGCTATCAGAGTTGCTCCATGAGAGGTGTGCAGCCTAGGAAAGGTCTGTGCAGAGACCTTAGACCAACAGCAGGTGTGGCAGTGCGACTGAGCCACGGTTACAAACAGCTCAGCGGTGCAGCCAGGAGCAGAACTGTGTGCCCAGAGCTTCAGCTCCCCTGTGCCAAAATTCCTGCTTCTCCTGGCCCTGGCTGACTTTAGCGGTGGTTCTCAAGATTCAGGAGGTTGCCCGCAGACAAAGGAAATTTGCTGTTTCCACTGGTCTGGCAGAATCTTTCCTTATCAGTTCATATTCTGTTTGGATCCCAGTCTAATTTGCTAAGTCATCACATTCCTACCTTCCTTCCTATTCTTAGGGGAAAGGGGTGCTTTCCTGCCACTGCTGAAACCTGTTGTGCTTCCTGGCTGTGATGGCGAGAGGAGGGAGAACGAGATGTTTCTAGGGAGACTGGTATTCAGGAGCGCTGGTTAAGGTGGCACAGAGGGATGTTTCAGCTCCAGCTGTGCTGCAAAGCAGATCTGAACTGGTGAGCAGAGGTGAGGGGAGAAGGCAGCGCAGGGGCACGCCTCTGCTGCTGCAGTGCGGGTCTGAGCGGAGCGCCGAGCACAGAGGGGGAGTGGGGAATGCTGGAGGAAGAATGAACACGGCAGGGCATTCTTGATCAGACCCACTAATTAACTGCTTGCTCTTATTTTATTTACTCCAATCTTTCTATTTTTGCATCATTTGTTTTCCTGTTCAAGCGAAACAGCAAGGAACTTTTTAAAATTTAAATTCAGAAGTGCTGGAACTGAGCTCCTGCTGGGGAAAAGTCCTGGAGCTCTGCTCCTGATGGCTTTTGGGAATGGATGGCAATGTTTCATTGTCTCTCGCTCCCTTCCAAAGGCAGGTACCATTCTGCTCTGTTGGGGCACATGGCTCTCGTTATGTTATCAAACCTCACAAGCATGGGAACGGAACCGCAATGCCTGCTGCTATTTGAAAGACCCCTAAGCTTGAATTTTAGTAGGCAACACATACAGACATCTTCCCATCGTGGGCTTTTCCTCACTTTACGTCTATCTTTCCCTTGTGTGCTTCTCAGTCCTTTTGCACTGTTTTGTTGTTTCAGATTCCTAACGTATAATTATTCTTTATTTTTTGGAGATGTTAAAGATACTATCTGGATGGCTCAAAGATTCAACGTGGTCCTGGGCAGGATTTAATTAAAAATTACAGTTACATGCCTGCAATCTCCTCTTAAAAAAAGAAAAAAGTTAAATTACAGCTCTTTTGTCAAAGTGCTTTGGGAAGATAATGCAGCACTGCTGTCCCCACTGCATGGATAAATCGTGCCTGGGAGAAATGGTTCAGCCAAGGTCATGGGAGAAGTCAGTACCAGAGTCAGGAGGTGAATAAGTGTTCCTAGTAGTCCATCTGTTGTATCATATGCCCCCTTCCTACAAAAAGTGGGTTTTCCTCCAGCTTCTGTTTTCCCATCTTCTGAATCTCCCTCTGATTTCTTGGTCAAGCCTCCAAGAGAAGAAACTGGCATTGCGCTGTGAGCTGAGGATTAACAGAGTTTGCTCAGGTTCAGAGCGAGTGCCTTCTGTGATTCCGTCTCAGGACTAGTAGCTTCACTGTCCAGGAGATAGTCATGAAACACCACAGTCAGTGAGGCTGCTCCCCTGTCAGGGCTCAGCAGGGCTCTGCAGAACAGGAGCTGCACCTTGAACTTCCTCTGTGAACTAACGTAGCTGTGAAAGAAAGGGTGTGATGGACCAGAACAAAAACTCTTAAGTCTCTGCATCTTACCCCACACACATTATGTCTCCCCTGGCAAGAGTGAGGACCTTCAGCCCAGAAGAACCTTCCAGCATCCTTTCTGTGGTTTCCTTTGCAGATCAGGATCACTTGATCTGTAAAGGAGCTAAATGAAATTAGGCTCCCAGGTCCTTTTGAAATCCAATGGAAGCTGGACATCTCACTTAGTTTAAAAATCTCTGGCAGTGACATACAATGGTCTCATCGGAGCAGGCTTCTCTGAAACACTTAATGCCATATTTCTTCAGTCATTAGTATCTGATCTGTGCACTACTGGATGTCCCAGTAGTATTAATGCGATTCATTCAGCTGCAGGCACAGGTGGAATTTCTGTTCAATGTGCTGGAGCACTTAGTAGGGGTTTTAGGCATGAGCTGGTTTTATGCATTACAGGACATGCGGGAGAGTTATGCCTAGGCAGACAGAAGTCATAGTGGGATGGGTCTGTGACTCAGGTCATTACAGATTCTTTAGAAAAGATATTCCTATGGATAGTCCTTGCCATAAAATACAGCACTCCCAAGGCTGCTCTGGTTTACATTCCAGATTTCCCCCTGCAACAGCCCAGTATCCCAAAGCTACAAAGAAGGTAAATGCTAACCCCCTTTAACTTAGAGGTCCAACATAAAAGCTTATTCCTTATTTATCACAGTTAATTCTTTCAGTGGGTGCCCATCACTGTAATATTCTGCTTTCTCTCCCCCCATCTTCTATCCTTCCTTCTTTCCTTCCCTCCTCCTCCTTCTTCCTCTTGCCCTTCTTTTCCCTCCTTTCTTCCCCTCAGCCCTCTACTTCCCTGCGCGAGTTTGCTGCCTCTTGATTAAAATGTTGACTTTAACTTGGAATTAACCTGATTAATGTAATTGAAAGTAAAAGTCCGCTGCTCAGCACTTTGGGTGATGAGTGGAGATGGATTGAGAAAGAAAGCTTTCAGATTGAATACACTTCTCTTCTCTGGCTGTTAATTGCACCGTTTACTGGTACCTGACTCACTGACCGTCAGTGTTTAGTCCAGTTAATGATGATACACAGTCCATACTTTCCAGAGATAATTAAAAAACATTCCAGCAGACACTCTGCTGCAGAGAGCTTTCCTATCTGTCGCAGTCAGCAGGCCCCAGGGGTTAGGGGTTGTAGTATGTAGAGACAGAGAAAGCTGTTCTCTGGGTGCAGAGTTGAGCTGGCCTTGGTTATGCCGGTGTTGCGAAGAGAAGAGGGATGGTAACTACTTCACATGTTGGCTTTGGTGTGTCTGCCTCCTGACTGTACAATATTGTGCGTGGCTGAGCATGAAGGCTCTCTGGGGTTGGGGGCCTTTTTTTTGTGCTTCCAAAGCACTTTGGCTAAGACATAGGATTTGTAAGTAGAGCTCTCTCCCCACAAAGTCATTTGAGCTCTTAGCCATAAGGGTAACTCAGCACTGAGATCAGTGAGAATTAGGCATTTAAAGGCTTTGTGCATCTGGACATTGGTCTCTTGTGGCATACTTTTACATCTGCAAAATAGGAATGCTCAGACTTCCTTACAGATGGGGAACTCTCAAATGGCTGTGGACAGAGATTTAGAGAAAATGCCTTGGCTGCCATATCCCAGAGACTCCCATACACTGAAGTGGTAGTAGAAAAAAAATTTCTCCAAATACAAGAATCCATTTGGAAGCAAACTGGCAAGGGATGTGGTGAGAACTCTTATATTGCTGAAAGAAGTATTCAGGCAAAACAGGCAATCTGTACCAATGCCAGCATTGGTTAATATATTTGCTAATGACCTGAAAAAGGAATGAACAAAGGGAAGAGGAACTTGTAGGTGTGACAAAGGTAGGTATGCTGATCAAGATCAGGAAAGATGACAAAGAACTTGAGGGACCTGACAGCAGTGGATGAGTAGTTACAGAAAGAATAGATTTACACATAGAAGGAATCCTGAAATCATCTATTCTGCCCTCCTGAGTGAGGCACATGTTGTACGGATGACATTAAGAGAGTAAGAACTCACTATTTCAGTTGGCACTTTGTTCCAATAGCTAATCACTGTAAATTAAAACTGTGGGCTGCATTTTGCATCTGAATTTGTCTGTGTTTTAACTTCCAAGCCACTGGTTCTTGTTAAGTCTTTCTCTGCTAGATTAAAAAAGCCCTTTTATGCCTTACGTTTTCTCCCTGTTCCGATACTTCTGTGTTAGACTCAGTGCACAATAATGCACACCAAAAGCTATGATTTGCATTTCTTGTATGCCTTATGCTGTCAGCTCAGGAAGAAAAAAAGCTAGGTGTCACTGTGACCAGCTCAACAAACATAAGTACTCAGCATGTCCTCATCCACCCTTTCTTGTCCTGCTGCTATTTCCCTTTACACATGGGCTATGTGCAGTGACCTGACCATAAGCAGTGTTGAAGCTCTGGGGAAGAGGATGAGATTTTAATGAGAGGAGTGGGGTTAGTGTTTATATTACAGTAGCAATGAAAGGCTCTCATGAGATCAGAGCCCTTGTCATGATAGGTTTTGTGTTGGTTTTTTTTTTTTTTTTTAAAAAAAAGCAAGCAGATTATATCCCAGAGGCTTTATAATCCAAATGGTCTGGAATTTGGGAAGGCTGTATCCTCACGCATGGGGAATCAAGGTCTGGATTTTGAACCCACAGAGGGAAGCAAAATGAGGACTGCAACCCTCACCTCTTGCCCCTTAGTCCAGCACTAGTATTGTAAGAGCCTCCTGCATCTTGCATAACTTTTTAAATTGGTATTGCTGTGCAGAAAAAGAGCAAAACTGATTTCCCCCCCCCCCCCCCCCCCCCCATACTGTCCTATTCTGAAGAGACTAGGAGTCTGCATGTAGCTGTGGTGTATTTCTGTATATTGAAATAAAACTTAAATAATGATAAGAGTAAATGTTAGGGGCTACAAGGCTGCTATCCTCTAAGCAGGTAACTCCTCTAGGGGATTTTCAAGCAGTTAAATCTGGCCCATTCCAGACACAGTATCTGGTCAGGCGTTTGGTCAGGATGCCTAGCCAAAGCATCCAAAAATACTGAGTCCAAGAGAATGGTTTCTTGTCCTACTTCTCTATCTAAAGGCATGGGTTGGTGGGGTTTTTTGGCTTTAAGTAGAAACTTTGAAAATCTCTGGTAAATCCCAGCTTAAAAAAAAAGAAAAAGGCAAAACTTTGCAGTATGAATGAAGAGCTGTGTCCTGGCCCTGTTCCACAGCCCTTCCTTTTTTATTTTTTACTTTCTGTTCCTGTATCTGCTTTAACCTTTGTTTCTTGCTCTTTTCCATGGTTATCCCATCTTCTCTGACCCTTCTCTTTCTGCTCTGTATCACATCTGCTTGTACCCTTCCCCACCAGCCGCTAGGTCCTTTATCTTTGTCCATAGCCCCAGGCTGTCTTTATCAGATTTACCCTCAAGGCCATCCCATGGAGTATAGGAGTGCTTTCATTCAGCAGCAAAAACCCCCAAGACTCAGAAGAGCAAAGGACCTTTGGTCAGGGCCACCTAGCAAGTCTTTGGTACGCCTTGGTTTGACCAGCCCCTAAGACCGGGAGTACTTAGTCACTTAAGAGCTGGGTAACCCTCCTCTAGATTTTCAGTGGGATTTTTTTCATTGAAAATTTTTCCCATCATCATAACAGTGCGAAGACGAGAAGAGAGACCATTTCCTCATGGTGGCCTGGTCCCTGCCCTTGGCTGACCTGTGCCTCTGGAAGTGGGACATAGATGCACCCGGGGGCATAACTAGGGTCCTCGAGACCTGGCCGCTGGGTTGAGTTCCCAAGGGACATTGACCCGTCACAGTAGAGAGTGGCCCTGCTGTGGGTTGCCTTGGGCTTGACCTTGATGCTGCAGTGAGTCTTTGACAGTGCCTGAATGTGGCTGGTGGGTGAGGCTCGCCGAGGCAGAGCGCAGCGGGAGGATGCTGCCGTGGGACCAATTGTGCTGGCACCTGTGAGGAGGCCAGGCTGGCTCTTGTTTGCTATTCCCTGCACACACGCAGGGAGCCTCGTGCACTAAGTGACATCAAGGCTCATTATTTTCATCAGATGCCACATTTGTAACCTGTTACCAAGTAAATTGTGATAAAATAGACTGGAGCAGCCCAGAGTCTGACTCTCTGTGCTGAGATGGCTGCTGTGAGCATAGCAGGCAGGTACAGAGCCTTACACAGGACAGCTAGCTCCAGCACCTTAAAGAAGCAGGTCGCTCTCATGGATAGCAGAGGGTCTGGGTCAGAAGGTGCTTATGATGCATCTTTTTGGCAGACACCGTGTGCTTGGGATGGGGGTGAACTGTGTCCATCCAGTGGTCCTAGGAGGTAGGTCATTTACCTCCCTCCCTCTCCTTCTTGCTATTGGGGAAACTGAGACACGGGGAAAGAGAAGTGACTCACCCAATGTCACACAGTAAATCTACAGCTTCATCTCCTAGTTCTGCACCCTGTGCTTGGAGCCAAGAACGGGTCCCTCACAAGTTACAATCCAAATGGCAGAGTGAACAGCAGTGGACCAGCAGTTTTCACATTTTCTTTCTCCCCATGTTAGAGTCCAGATGATGTGTGTGACTTGCAGTGACAGTTGAGAGCACAGAAGAAAAACCAGCTCATTGCTGGAGTTTAGTTTTCTGTCTTTGAAGATTCTTAAAGTCTGCCTGGGACGTTCAGGTTTTTGGAGAGGAACTGCGTTTGTGTCCGTACTAGGAGGCACCAACTCTGTTTCAGTTGCTTTGTGCTTCCCCGCCAAGCCTCTCCCTGCCCCACAGATACGGACAAATATGTTTGCCCTACAACATATTGTGAAGCTGGATTAGATATTATCTTCCGTTTGTATGTGGAGAAACTGAGGCAATGAGAAGCTAAGAAATTTCTGCAAGGACGCTTTTGTGTCTTTCAGAGTTAGAAAGCTGAGAGCAGGAGTCTCCCCTGAGATTTCTAGTCTCTGTTTCTGGCACACATGGAAGTAGCTGCTGTGGTTTTAAGGAACAAATGGGACCTTTAGAGGAGATCACATCTTCCAGTGCTGTGCATATACGTGATTGAACTGCACCCTGTAGCATACTTTATTTGGCTTCTAAATAAATATGTTTTTACAGGATTAATAGATGCTGAATAGCAAATACAAAGATGCCTCACATGTGAACAGTGTATGTTACTGGTGGTGCTGCAGTGGAACGTGCTGGAGGTGGTTATAATGATGGTTGTAAATACAGAGTTTCTTAGGAATTTTAATACATCAAAAAGTGTGCTGTGATCCAGAACGCAAATAGTTTTTGAGAAGTTTGACTAAACAGAACGAAGTCATTTTAAGAGCAATGTAAACATTCCACTTTGGCAAAATCAAGATGGTATGATTTTTAGAGCTTTTCTGTATTCTGATCTTTTACAAATAGAAGAAAATGTTGAAGTGAAAATGTTTTCAAAAAAAGTACAAACGTTTATCAGAAAATAGTCTGATAATATTTGCTTCCAGATTTTTGGTTTAAAAATACCTCTGACTGAGAGAAATTACAAAATACTTTATTGATATGAAAGGTACATGGGGGGGAGTGCATGAGCGTTTTTTCTAACTTTAGCTATATGCATCTGGACTCTGGTTACCAGCTGACTAGCTCTTTACTGCAGCACTTCTTCAACGCTTACTGATGCCTTATAAATATAATAGAAGGTGTGCTCCACTCTCTGCCCCAAAGGTCTTACAATTTAAATTGGCAGTTCAGAAGAAATATCTCCCTATTTCAGGAACTGGAGCATAGCAAGATCAGTGATTTGCTCAAGGTGACATGGAAAGTATAAAAAACCAGCACCAGCTCTTTCCACTGCCCGGATGAGACCCATCCTCCAAGCTGCCCCTCGTTTTGGGAGCCCTCCGTGATTCCCGAGCTGGCCCGCTTTACTGCCCCAACGGCTTGAGGTGGGGAGATGGCCAGCGGCTGGAGATGGGAGTGGCTGGCCAGCTCTGCTGCAGCTGTCACTGCTCTTTGCTGACAGTTGCTGTAATCCATGGTGCCTGCTTTTATGGTGCTAATTAATCTCTTTTAATTAATGAAATCTTTCTACCTCACGTTCCTCCCCTTCCTTTCCTCTTTGCCTCTCTTCACCTTCCACAGCTGAAACCTACAGTCCTCCTTGAGCAGGGGCTGATAAAATCTCCAGCCTTTAAACATCCCTGTGTACTCGTCTGTGGCAGTGCTGGTGGCTCCATCTGCTTTTCCCCTTTGGTGCGGTAGCAGCTTAATCTTCATGGCCTGTTATCTTTGAAGCACACTTGATTTCTCAAAAGAAAAACAGCTAAGCATTTTAGCACCCGCTGCTTTCCTTCATAGGCTGCTACATGTCATTGCTGTTTAATCATGGCCTGAGTTTGCAAACACTGTGTATGTAATGGTACTCCTTTGAATAGACTTATGGGCTTGATTGGGACAACACATTCAGATAATACTGCTTGCCAGCATCTTTGCGCTCCAGGACTGTTTATCTTCTTTAATTCCATCCCTTAACTCCTACTCATAACCTTTTCTCTCTCCTCCTCGGGGCACAGGGTCTAATTCTTGTCCCTTGTGCTATGAAACTTGTCATTCTGTGATGGGTAAATCGAGGAGCAGAAAAGAGGCTTGGGAACTGCAGGACTGGATGTACCCAACCTGTCCACACCCACTCCAAGTTATCACTTCTGGTATTCCTGAAAAAGCAAGGACCAGAGCCCTGCTGCACAAGCAGTGCACAACACACAACAAAAATATAGTCCCGGTCTTGAAGGACAGTCAGTTCATCTTGGGACAAAGAGCCCATTTCTGGACTCGCAGACACATGTCACTGCTTGGCTGAAAGGTGATAGAAAATTCTAGGGAGCAGAGCCATCAGCATTACAAGGGGAAGTTTCCATACCTCTGCACATTCAGCTGCTAATCACAGCGTATTTTTTTCCCTTTGCAAACCCTGCCAGATATGTTGTTCTCTTTTGTTACATTTTTTTCAGCAGTTTCTTTCCCTCTCTCAATATCTAAGTTTACAGTGCCTCTCCTCCAGCTCTAGTGGCTGATTTACATACAAAAGCGTGATCAGCTGTGGGAAGAACAGTCTAACGAATCAAATATTAAGTGACACTAAGTGGCATCTAAATGACACTACTTCGGTTCTCTGCTGAGCTATGAGTTGCAGTGTGACCACACACCCAGTAATTAATTCCTATGCCTCAGCTTCCCAGCTGTAAAATGGGCATGGTTCTGAGTTCCTGGGAAGTCCTGTGTTAGTCTGAGGCCAAAGTGAGCAATGCCTGCGCTGAGAAACTGTGGTGGTGGTGGGATCCATTCAAACATGTCCTTAGAAAGCTGCTAGAAAGGCAGTTACTGTGAGTATGAAGAATTGTATTGTGTCTTGTTTGCATGACAGAGCTATGCTTTTACATGACACGAGAACTGCATAGGGACCCTCTAGTTATATTAACTTCTGCTTTTTTCTGTTTATCCCCATCCCTTTGGGTCAGAACATGCATGCAGTCCAGTGGCAGGTCGAATGGCAGACTGGCTCCTTAGCACAGTGAAGGTCCAGGCATACAAATCAATATAGGGAGATATATCAACATCAGAAAAACTTTCATGGCTCATATAGTAGTTTATAGTTTAGTCAGAGAGAGGGAGGGAAAAGCATACTTTAAAGAGTGGTCATAGGAAAGTGATTATAAAAAAAAAAAAAGCTCTGTCTCGCTGAATGCATCTGCTCACACTCACTCTGATTCTCATTTTCCTCATGATGGTGTAAATCCAGAATTGGTCTGTTAAAGTCAACGTGAATAAATTAATTTTCAACGTATGTTCTCCATGTACTTGGACAAAATCAAGTCATTGGTGTAGCATCAAATCACTGTTACACCAGAAACTGTAAATGCTCTATGAAAGGCATACACCTTGTAGCTTTAAAGGACCAGATTCTTTTCCTGGTTGGGCTGTTGTAAATCACAGATGATCCTGTTCAGGTCAGGGTGAACCCTGACAGGCTGAATAAAGCCTGACTTAAGATGTAGAATTACCTGAAAAAGGAAGGGAGCAACAGGGAGACCACAGAGGCTTAGTAAAAGCTCTTGTCATCATCTTTTCTCATGGCTGCATACAAAAGGTCTACCCCAACTTTGACTCTGTCCCAACCCAAAAACAGACACCAGTGTCCCTTGCAGAGACCTTTGCCTCTGGATTGAAGGCGATTTCAGCCAAGCAGTGATGTGGACATACTGAACTTTCTCCCCAAAAGGCAATCTCATCCATCCTTGAAAGGAGACCTGTGGAGCAGCATGTGCTTTCATGCCCCACCATGCTTCTCAAGTGGTAAATGAGTATCACGCGTTGAGAGAGAGATTGTGGGGGCTGAGAGAGCTGTGGGGTCTCCACTGACACCAAACACGTCACTGAGCTGCCAATACAATGAGAGCTGGGAGAGCTGCTAGCCTAGGATCAGGTGTCAAGGAGAAGTGGCAGGAGGTGAGAAGTGCCAGGAATACTGCTTCCCAGCTGGCTCTGGAAACAGTTTATGCCTGTGTCCGTCTGCACTCAGATCAAAGCCTCCCTGAATTATTGAGGTGCTCTTTGAAAACCCTCATCATGCAGAAAGTGAAGGCAGCTTGGCTTTACCTGCTGGAAAACAAGCACTCATTGTAAGCCCCAGGGCCAAACCAAGGTTCCTCTGCTCACACAATGACAGCGGCTCCTGCCACCTTTATGGCAGGAGTTCTCTCTTCTTGGGTTGTGGTTTAACCCAGCAGGCAGCTAAACACCACACAGCCGCATGCTCACTCCCCCCCAGTGAGATGGGGGAGAGAATAAAAAAAAAAAAGGAAAATCAATTGGGTGGGGTAAAAAACATT
>NW_008795129.1:4604535-4630357 GCF_000699145.1 Aptenodytes forsteri
AACGTCCCCCCCTTCCTTCTTCTTCCCCCAAGTTTATATGCTGAGCATGACGTCATATGGTGTGGGATATTCCTTGGGTCAGTTGGGGTCAGCTGTCCTGGCTGTGCCCCCTCCCAACTTCTTGTGCACCCCCAGCCTGCTCGCTGGTGGGGTGGGGTGAGAAGCAGGAAAAGGGCTTGACTTAGTGTAAGCCCTGCTCAGCAGTAACTAAAACATCAATGTGTTATCAACATTATTCTCATCCTAAATCCAAAACACAGCACTGTACTAGCTACTAGAAAGAAAATTAACTATCCCAGCCAAAACCAGGACATCTTTTTACCCCAGGTTCTCGCAAACAGGCCTCGAATGTGTGGGCCTTTAGTCCTTATGGGCTTCAGTAGGTACTTTGCATCTAATTGGGCTCATCCTTGCAGTCCTGCACTGATGCATTGATACTGCCTTCCCCAGCGTTTTGGGCATGTGGATATAGGTGCACTTAAGAACAACTACTGGCAAACCCATCTGGATGGCGTTGAGTGGTTCCAGCTGTATCAATGGGAAGAACATTCAGTTCAGCCTAAAAGAATCTAATAAGATAGCACAAACTTGAGATTTCCAGGAAGGCATGGGCAATGTGCACTCTTTTGTACTGCGATGCTGCAACCACTCTGTTGAAGTGATGGGGCCCCAGCACTGACTCCCACACTCAGAGCAGCAGCGCACAGCAGACAGTGCCACACAGCAGCTTAAAGGAAAAAAAATGGCCTGAGAAGATTAAGTGAGGCAGGGTCAGAGCTCTCTGCTGTCTTTTAAGCTACCAGTAGCTTCCTCTTCCAGGAAGTGAGTCCAGCAATCTCCATGTTAGAAGAGCTGTTTTGGTATCGTGGGCAGATGCAGCTGTCTTACAAGGACAGACTACGTACAGTCTTCATATGACTTTCTGCATATTAAGCCCGCTGTATATCCAAGGCTGAGGTTACTCAATCCAGCATTATCAACCGTGATGTCTTTGTAATATTTTAGTTGTGTGTTTTCTTTTAAATGCCAGCCCCAGGAGACAAATTATTACATTAAAAAGTAACTTTCATTTTTAGAATGGCTAGCCATGTGGCTGAGAAGGTGAAAGGATTAAAATGGAGAAGGAAACCCTCAATCATCCCCAACATTTTTTGCTTCTGAGATTTTAAGGCTGTCTTCTGAGTCGTTGAACACTTGCAGCTAGCAGCCCCTATTACTAGAAAGTTCATCAGCAGAATCCCACTTTTCATCCTCTGCTGTTGACTAAGTTAACAGCCTACAGATTTACAGAGGCAGGCTGTTCTTCCAAGGAAAGGTACCAGCAACAGTCCACATTGGTCTCCTAGAATCACAAGACATTTTTTCCTGCTTGTCAGTACTAGTTATATCGCAAGGCCTGTGTCCTTGACGTGCATAACTGTGGATGATGGTGGTCTGTACCCACTGAAACCCCCCAGACCCCTCCTCATAAATCATTGTCAGCTGCATCACAGAATAGCTCCCCAATAGACAGTGAAATGGTTTGACAGTTTCACACTGGGAACTGATGACCTGTTGCATTCCAGCTTAGGCAGGTAAGTTGTCACGTACTGCCAGGAGATGATGCTTTGAGAGAAACGCGTGCTTCAGAGAGGAAGTGATTATACGGAACGATGTCCACAGCAGAGCTGCAGTGCAGGGACCTGCTTAACTGAGTTCTTCGGCCTGCAGAGTGAGCTCTTTGAGGACAAAGTATTGAACAAACTTGTAACAGCAGAATACAGGGTGCTCCTGTAATGGAGATGTCTCTTGGGGTAAGCAAATGGAAGCCCAAAATATCCTTTCATTCCACAGAGTGGGTTTTATCTTTATTGCCTATCTTTTTAGACAGTAAAGGTGATCAGCACCTCCCTAAGAAAGTCTGTCCCAAGACAAAAGTAAATTTTCTGACCTGACTGTTATTAGGTCCTCCACTGTCAAAACTATTTCATATCTGATTTCTCTTGTCATGCCTGCTCTGTGAAGGTATAGTTTATTTCTGGCACCAAGTAGGAACATTTTAAAATATTTGTTTATCTGTTGTTTTGGTTATTTATAGTATCACTACAATATCTGAGTGACCTCAGCATTACTTGTGATTCTAGGCATTCACGGTTCCTGTTACAAGGAAGTTATAATCTAGTGAAAATTACGTTAATCAAATGTTCCATTCTGAATATTAGCTGTAACTTGAGAGAATTAGCTTGTAATATGATCCCCATTCTGAATATCTGAAAAATTAGGTTTTTAAAGGCCAACAAATGGCAATTGTATACCTAAGTTTCACTTTTTAAATTAATTGTTTTCCCCATCACTTTTCAGATGAAGCACAGGAATGAAACGAACAGAACTAGCAGGGATCTCTGGGGTTATCGAGCCTGTTTTTTTTCCATGGGAAAATGACTGGTTTTTTTCTGACTAATACTATATTGTAATGATTACAAAAAGTGAAAGGGGGGATTACTATTTCTGCATGCATGCTAATACTCGTATCGCAGGCAGTTACCTAAGAGTCAGTGGTAGATTACTGCTGACTGTACACCCTGCAGACCAGCTAAAACCATCTTTGCCCATGTACATTACTCATTAGCTGAAATAAAAGATTCTCTTCCTCTTCTCATGTGAAACTAAGGAACAGAAAACATTTTTCATCTAGATTTCTCTATGAAATATTGGTTGCTAGCAAGAAATGAATGCTAAAAAGCACACTTAAAGCCTGATTGAGAAACACTACTACAGTTGATCTTGGAAGGGATTTGTAAGGATCCTGTGTGACTTAAATAGTCCTTTGTCAACTGAGTTTCTTGATCAGGCTGTATTTTCCATAACACTCTAAGATTTATCCATTACTGGGTAAGTACTGAGAGAGTGGAGTCATAAATAGAGATATAGATAAACCCATAAATACAGATTGTCATTGGATCAGATGTTCACTTCCTGGCTTTTGTTGTTCAAGATATGCTCTTTAGAGATATTGTTGGGTCTTGAGGACAGAATAGATATCTCCCCCTGCCTTGTGTAAAACATCTCTCTTTTAAGGAAACTGGCAGAGTTATTCCTGTTTGTCAGCTGGCCCGTGGTGCTATAAGGTGGTTGTAGAGTTGTGATCTTGGAAGGTTGCCTCTGGATAGGGATGGGTGCAAGGGAGCAGTCTAGGATATCCCTCTAAGGAGTTGCTCCAAGCTTTGGAAGGATCTGACTGGTAGCTCCAAATCAGGAGGATACATTTCATAGTTTGTGGCATTAAACTAAATCTAATATGCCACCTGATGTGCTGGAGGGTCTATCTGAACTGCTAGGTCTCTTCTCCCCTCTGTGTACCATGATAGGCAGGACAAGGATTTCTTGCCTCTTTAAAGCGGACCGTGGTGGGGTTAGGAGAGGTAAAGGCAACAGCTTTTTGCCAAAATAGAACTGCAGTGATTCACCAACTTAGACTTCTGCTGTAGTTCGTGTGTCCCTGTTGCGCTGATAAGCATGGAGGGACAGGTGTGTATTTAGAGAGACATCTGCAGAAGAAATGCACTTAAGCCCCGTATTTGAACACTCCCAAAGGCTGGGAAAATCCAGACCGGGAATCCAAAACTTTGAAGTATAGCTCTGTGTCTCCAGGCACCAGAGTAAATAATGCGTGGACTGGAAGTGTTCCGACACTGCAGTTCTTCACTGGGCACCAAGTAATCATGTGCGGAGGAAGAGACGTTTCTTCTTCAGTAGGCCACTTGAATCAGCAGAGTTGCTAGTGGGAGGCCTAAACTCTGCAGTGCCGGTGCAATATCACCACTCACAGGATTTCTTTGTGTTCTTCAGCTTTTATAGGGAGGACGACGTTTTGGTTCTACTGACCCAATTGGAAAATATGTGTTATATTGGATTAAACCAGAATGCATCCCATTGTTTTCCAATCAGACAAGAGAATGTGAAAAGCAGCCCATGCATCATTTGTAAATCTCTGCTATACGGTAGAGACGTATTTCTGTCTATTGTTTAAAGGTGGAGATATATCTCAAGGCCTGGCTTGATGTTTTCTGTGAGGGAAATGGGTGTTTTCAAACCTTAAAGCCACAGCAGGGTGGAGAGGGGAATGGGGTAGTGGAGCACTGGGGTGGATTGCTTAGGGAGGTTGTGTAACCTTCATTGTCGTTCTTAAAAACAGGCTAGACAAAAAGGTTTAGAAGTACTTTAACGATGATTGATCCTGCCTTGGCAGAGGCATGGTCTTGACGATCTCCTAAGGTCGACTCCAGCCTTATTTTCTGCAATTCTGTAAAAGGATAGAATTGTTATTATTATTATTTCTGTTACTACCATTCAAGGAGCACTTCTCAGAGATCAGAATCTGGCATTGCCTGGTGCTGTACTCGCATGCTAGAGAAAGATGGTCCTGCCCTCAGAGAGCTTACAAGTATGAGTCAAGAAGCAATGGCTAGTATGGACAGCTGAGGGAATACAGTAAGGAGCAATGAGACGCTATTGATCAGCAGGATAGGCAGTACTCATAATACATCAGCAGCCTAACTGCTGTCAGATTTTTGTAGGCATCATGGCTAAGGAGAATTTGAAGGAGGATAATGAGGAAGCTTTGCAAATGAAATCTCCAGGCTCCCACCACCTCTGCTCCAGAGCTGGGCAGCAGCAGGATAATGGTTTGCCTCCCACTTCTGACTGTTCTTGTGTCCCTGCCCGCCGCTGCCCACTCTCACTGAGGGCACGGGTGGTGCTCTTGCAAACTTGCTTCTAGGCTGTATTGTGGCAGGATGGCAGGAGACAGAGCCAGGATAAGGCCTGGCCCTCTATCCCACATGCTGTGGGATCTCTTCCAGTGACAAGAAGTAAAGTTGACGAGTCTGTATTGAGACAGTGAAGTGACCCCCGTGCTGCTCCACATAATTAATAAATAAAGCACTGGGGGAGTTTTTGCCATGCCGGCTGCTATGACAGGGCTGTCTACGGTGCACTTAAGCATTAAATGACCAATTTCTGTCAGACTAACTTCCCAAGCCTCTCTCTCTCTCTCTCTCTCTCACTCACAAAGCTAGCTTCCTCGCTCCCTGCACTTGGAGTTTTTCAGCAACTGATGGCTCCTGGTTCATTTCTGTGGAATTAATTGGTCCCTGAATGAATTCTGTTGACAGGGCAATTTATCATGTGTTTGGGTTGACAGTGTTGGATACCAGTAAAGGGGGGGAGTGGTGTGTGAGTGGGATGAGGGGAGAGGGACAGGGTGGGGGTGGGTGGGAGGATGAAGAAGAGGAGGAGTAGAAGAAAGGGGAGGTGGAGGAGGAGATTGTTTAAAAAAATAAAATGAGAGGAAAAATTCTGTTCCTCTTTGGCTCCTTCCAGTCCGACTCAGTGCAATGGATAATGTACAAGAGGGATGGGGAGAAGAAGGGGGGAGGAAGGGAGTGCCACTTGTCTCATGACGGGAGTCAGGATGCTGCTTTTCCACAATTTGCACCATGGCTTGGGGGCAAAAAAAAAGAAAAAAAAGAAAAAAAAACCCCAACAGTAAAAGCTAGTAGTTGTTGTGTGGTGTCTCTGGAGCTCAGCCAGAAGCCTCCATATGTAATGCCCGCATCTCTACTTCTCCTTCATACAAAAGTGAGCGGGAAGCTAGGGACAAATCTGGTTAACCCTCAAAATGCTGATACGTGCCCAAATACTGTTTCAGTAGGTACTGAGTGCTGTCCAGCATCTCGCAATGTGTTGGTATCTGCCATTGTGTCTACTAGTCAGGGACATCCAAGAAGGAATCACAACTTACAAAACAACACCAGTGATTTGGGTTCCCAGTTTCCCCTCAGTATGGGTCAGAAAGGGGTGCCTGGTCCCATGTGTGCCTTTGACAATCTCAGGTTACATCATTTCACATCGTCCAAGACAGGGACAATGAGGGACTTCCCAATATAATTAAAATTCCATTGCAATTACATTGTTATTAAAATGTTGTGACTCTGGCTTATGGATTCAGTTTCTAGTCAGCACAATCTATACGATCATTTTAGTCCCTCTGGCTTCACAACTTCTGAATGCAGAAGTGTGGGTATGCCTGCACATGCATGTGCGTCAGCATGGATAATGTTAAAAACAACCAAAGCCAGAAAAATTCAGTTTGGATGAAACAAAAGTATTTGAATAAAGATTAAATGGATTTTTAAAATTACGTCTTTTCTAGGAATCTTTGAGTGACCTAAAGAGGTGCACTAAAGACTTGATCAGAGGAAGGTATGTCTGTGGAATGTTGGTTGCATGCACAGGCAGAGGATAGGCTCCATTGATGTCACCTTCAGCTCTGTCTCCTCCCCCAGCCTTTTGCGATATCCCAGTGGGATATCGCAAAATACTCAGTGCTGATCTCAGTGCTGAGATCAGTGGAAGAGTTCCCAGTAGCTTTCCTGCCGACCTCACTGGGAGCAGCATTAAGTCAGAGCTCAGCATTTCTGAAATTGCCATCCGGAGCCTTTAGCTGCAGGCTAGTGGGACCTGCCTTTGTTTCTTGGAGCGCTGTGGCCAAGTTTACCAGCATTCAGTCATCATCTTTGTCTTGGGACCAAAGGTTTCATCAATCCAGCTGGCAAAACGAGTGCCCGTATCATAAACAGCCTGGAGGCAGAACTGAATTGGAGTGGCAAGCCTCAAACTGGGGGTGGTGAAACACTAGTGGTGTGGTGGTAGATGGTCTCTCTCTTATTTTCTTCAGTCAGGTATAATGCAAATGCAAATATACTTCCCATCTGGTAAAAATGGTGCAACTGAGCATCAAGGAGACTGACTACTTGTTTATTGTTGTCTTTACGTTGTTTTTACCCTGGGTTGGGTCAAACCTCTTGCCTGCATCCTACCTGAGAACATCTGAGCATCAGATCTTCTAGAGTGCTAAAACGGAGCAGGTAGGGTGAGGAGATGTAGGAAGCAGGGAGCTGGCACAGTCAAACTGCAGAGGATTTAAGAGAGAGACTTTTTGTAGGGCTCCCAAGTTCCCTGCCAATTAGAAAGCCAAAGTTACTGTGCTAAGAGCAAGTGTACAGGAAAAGACAGCCATGCAGAAGCATACTGGGTAGAGGGAAGATTTCTTTTCAAGCACTTTTATTTTCCTTCTCTTGGTACGATCACTCCAAGGAAATGGTGCAGGCAGCTCCTTCTCAAGGCTTTTGTAACAGATTTCCATTGTAGTTACTCAGGTAAATAAAGCTGAGATTCATCTGTAGCGCAGGGGATCAAACCTAGAAATAATCCTGTTAGAGATGAGCGGATCCAAAACAACAGTTGTGACTTGAGATAGCGGGTTTAAGGAGGAAACACATGAGCGTAGCAGTTTTTTATGTGGGATCCTAAAGTGTAAGTTGTTTGGGGTGAGGACCCGCTCTTTGTTGTAATTTAAGACAGCGAACAAAAATACGTATAAGAACTAGCATATGCAAAATGACAATGGTGGCAATAGTAACTGAGCAGTGATTTTTCTGCATAGAAGTCATGCAAACAGACAGAGCTTAATTAGAAAACTTTGGGAGATGTATGTGGTGCTTGGAAAGGACCAGTCTGAACTGGGGGTATCTTTGTAGGGAGAACCTGGTTGGTTGCAATTCCACAGAACAGAAACATCGTTGATTGCTAATGAGGAGGTACTTGTACAGGAGTTGAGTGTCTTTTTTATAAAGAGGGCCTCCACACGGAGATAGGAAGCCTAAATACAGGTTATTCATAATGGGTTTTTTTTCTCATTAAAAACAAGCTTAGTAGTATTACAGTTTATAAATATGAACCAAAATGAAGAACATACAGTTTGGTAGCAAAGGCTCTGCAGCATAGTATACAAAGATCTGACGAGCTCCAGCAGCTGTAAGTTGATAGTAGGTAAATTCAACCAGAAATAATGTGCGTATTTCCAACGGTGCAGGTAATCACCTGTCAAAATATTTTAGCTAGGGTTCACTGTATTTTCCAGCACTCAAACCTTTATACTTGGTAGCAAATGTTTATCAGAAACAGATTCCCCTAGCTCAACCCCAGCTATTGGACCTGCAGCAGGAATTAATTCAAAACAGCCCTATGGGTATCTCGTATCAGAGGCCAGACAAGATGATCACAGTGCACTAGGAGTCTCCTCTGGGGTAGCTGTGGCAATGAACTTGAAAACAGCTATCTTAAAAGTCAATGCCTGATTCCAGTTTCACTTACACACTGTTAACATGAGTGTAACTCTTTTGACTTCAGACTTCTGATTGACAGTGGTGGATACAGAAGGCAAATCAAGCTTCTGAGAAAAATGGCTATGATCAGGCTGTCCTGAGCCAGTCAGGTGAACATGACATAGGACACATTAATGGAGTAAATGGGCGTATTTTCACTTATGTCACTGAACCTTTGGGACAGAAACACAAACATTTTTATAAGAAAATTAACCCTAAAAATTGAAAAGAGAGAGTAAAACCTGAAACAATACAAATCTTTCTGTATTGTGAAATGGAGATTAAAAAACTTGTGGTTGAAAAGGCAATGATTCAAAACTGAAGTCTGCATAAAATAGTGGAGACAAAATGGACCAAAATAAGCTTCAAACAGGTTGCATTTAGAACTAACCAAGATACAATAGGTAGCTAGCTGGCAAGACAGATGACTTAAAAATTATTCAATATGCAGCTCCTGCAGCAGTGGCTATGATTAGAAACGTAGGCCAGAGCTGCAGGCTGAGTTTCCTCACTTTTAATGCTAAATCTGTGGGTTTAGGAGTATAGGATTTGTAAGACTGGGGCAAACTCATGTTTTGTCTGGTCTACCATCTCTGGAGGTAGTCTCAACAGATTCTTAAGAGGAAGGCAGAAGAACTGTGCAATGGGCAGACATAGAAAGCATCTGCAGTTTTTCGGGAGCTCAAGTAATCTGCAGGTTGGCTTCATCGCAGAAATGTTCGTATCTTTCCAGAATGCTTGTTGAATGCTCGTAACTCTGGATATTTTTTTTTAATCTATAAAACTGTCCAGTCTTTTCTGGAATCTTGGTAACTTCCTGTGGTTACAAATTCAGTTGGTCAAAATACAAACTTTGGGGAAAAATTTTAATCAGCTTTGAATTTGCTGCTTTGTAATCTAATCAAGTGTCATCTTTCTCTTGTGTTCTTGTGACCTGCAGGGTCTGGTTCTGCTAAGGAAGCCTCTGGCTTGCCTTCTGGGGAGTGTTCAGGAACCATTTTGATGAATTCCAATTAAGAGTCTTCCTGACACCAGGGGATGCAGAGGTCAAAGAATGCCCTGAGCAGCACAGCAACAGACCACGTGGAGCACAGATAAAGGTAAGAAAATGGCATAATTGTAGAACAGAACAGAAAATTCCTGAAGACATGAAAAGGATTTGAATTTGGAAGGATCTTTGAGTGAATAGTTCAGCTAAGATTTCTGCCTGGAACCCAGAGGAACTCGATAAAGATTCTTATATACTTGGTGGAGAAAATAACAGTGGTGATAATAATGCTTTGCTTCATTATATAGTGATTAATCTGGAATGGAAGTTTAAAGAAAGTTGTAGATGGTCTAATCAGAAACAAGACCTTTTTGTAGTTATGTGAGACTTATAAGGAAGAATTATTGTGGTCGCTTGAAGATAAAGAGATCCCTGAGTGCCTTCTGTGTGCTCGTGATTCCAGTTGAAGCTGTGGGAAGTCTGTTGCTCCTAAAGATCCTAACAAAGGTGTTCTAAGACACAACACCAGTGCCTGATCTTGGGAGAGAAGCAGGAGACCTTGATATGTTGCTAGAGATGGTACTAGTCTGCATAGCAATTTGTCTTTAACCAACTCTAACTATGGCTAGTAAAAGGAAATTCAGGGGACTAACCTCCCAGCCAAGTGGATACTCAGTCATGAGCAGAATTGACAGATTCTCCCTGACATTTGTAGAGTCAATCTCTGTCTTTAGCACAGCACAAGTAACTTGTCATATTGTAGCATTAACCGAGCTAGATAGGAGCTCTCCGATGAGTCTGAGTGACTTAACCTCAATGTAGGTAAACATCCATCTGTCTGTAGGACTGAGAAAAGGTAGTGACCTGGACAGAAAGGTAAAATCTCATTGCTCCAGTTGAGGACCATAACTGATGGCATAAACAAGTTGGTTGCTATCAGTGTCGTGTATTTGCAAACATTGGAGTCACACTGGAATTCACAGCAGAAACTACTATGAGTAGTAGTCTACTACTTTGGCAGCTCAGAGAGTAGCATGAAGGAGCTCTTTAGCACCATGCTTATTCCAGAGATATGAAATCCTCCATGGAGGAGGTATGGGTCATGTTCACAAAAAGGTGATGACTAGTGCTTTTGTTTTCACACTGTTTCCGTCTCTCCTAATGACCATTTTCTTCTCTCTTTGGCCTCTTTGATCTGGGCTGTATCTTAGGTGACTTGTTAGCATTTGAATAAGAGATGGCTGAGAAAAGCTCACTTGGGGGGAAAAAATATAATACAGTGGGGATAGATGCAGAAGTAATAGTTGTTATTATTTTGGCCCTGCTAACTGAAACTAGAATCCCACCATTTTTTTTCACGGTTGATCAGTTTAGGAGCAAGCCATGTTAGACAGATCACTGGCTAGTTTTGGGTGCCTAGGGAGAAACAATGTCAGGAAAAACATTCTTTCTCTTTGCTAAGCAAACCAGATGATCAGTGACTTACAGATTTACCACACTTTTGTCATTTTGAAATTGGGTTACTGGGACCAAGTGAGAGGACCTGCAATCACAACACTTACATCTGAGGAGAAGGAGCATAAGGAAGTTTGCAGCTGTATGATTTTTGTCAGTATACATCTCCTCTGTTAGCAGCATGGGGAATTTCAAACTGAGAAGTGTCTGTTTTGGCAAATTAAGAGTATGAGAACCCTTCTGCTGTTCTGGAGCATAAACCAAACTCAGTAGTAAGATTCCAGCGGCCTTTTGAGGCTTTTGGTTGGCCATTTAATGCGGGCTCTGATGCTCACTGTTCTAGTACACAGATACGTATTGCACAAAAACCACACATGCAGTTCTGTGCGTATGTAACCAAATAATCCAGGCTGGACTTCTCTGTATTATGAGTGGCTGTGCAAGGGAAGAGATGCATCAAAGCTTTTGCTTTTCCTGTATTAAAGCCCTTGTAGTTCAGAGATGACACAAATCTAGTACCTTTGCTGATGTATGACTCACTCGGAAGGGCTCCAAAAAGCCTTGCCTCCTTTCCTCCCAGTCACCTTTGAATGGAAGACAAAAATGATGAAGCCCAGCCCTGCGATATAACCACATAAGCATCTGCCTTCCCCTGCCATATCCTTCGCCATGGGTCTCAAACGTTCTGGTGTCTCCCTCCCTTCTGAGAGAACAGGTGATGTCTGTGCACAGTCTTGGTTTGTGAAGGTAAACAGGTCTCAGAGCAAATCAAAATGTTACTAATTTTTTGCTTTTGCTGTATCAGCCAAGCAAAATACATACAAAGAGGTAAAACACATGAATAAACAAACAATAATGGGTCAAAACAGGCAATCCATACTCAAAGATAAAACAGAAAGACACACAGGACAATATTGGAGATATCCATAAAGACTGTCTGAGTGGCGTGCAAGGGAAGAGATGCATCAAAGCTTTTGCTTTTCCTGTATTAAAGCCCTTGTAGTTCAGAGATGACACAAATCTAGTACCTTTGCTGATGTATGACTCACTCGGAAGGGCTCCAAAAAGCCTTGCCTCCTTTCCTCCCAGTCACCTTTGAATGGAAGACAAAAATGATGAAGCCCAGCCCTGCGATATAACCACATAAGCATCTGCCTTCCCCTGCCATATCCTTCGCCATGGGTCTCAAACGTTCTGGTGTCTCCCTCCCTTCTGAGAGAACAGGTGATGTCTGTGCACAGTCTTGGTTTGTGAAGGTAAACAGGTCTCAGAGCAAATCAAAATGTTACTAATTTTTTGCTTTTGCTGTATCAGCCAAGCAAAATACATACAAAGAGGTAAAACACATGAATAAACAAACAATAATGGGTCAAAACAGGCAATCCATACTCAAAGATAAAACAGAAAGACACACAGGACAATATTGGAGATATCCATAAAGACTGTGCCAGGTTTCCAGAATCGAAGACTGTTCTGAGTTCCCTTTAGTTTTGTTTCCACTCTCTCTCCCCTCCTTTTGGTGGGAACTTCTCATGTGGCACCTTGACCCAGAGCAGGATTTTCTGGGAAGTCAGTAATGGCAGAGAAGTTGCCTCCAAGGAAAAGAAATGTTCGACATCACCAGGATGTTTCCCAGGAATGGTACTTTGTGGCCTTTCCAAAAAAAATATTTTGCTGTTTACAGTTTATTTTGTGGTAGCTCTTTGAGACCTTTGGTGTGGGCCAGGAGCCCATTATGTTACCTGCTGTGCAAACACAAAGCAGTAAGAGAATTCCTGCTACGGACAGTAATAACCTTAATCTAGTGAGAGTGATCACCTGATATAGACAGAAGGGGGAGCACAATGAAATAGTTGGAGCAGAGGGTATAATTTAAATCCCTTCTGATTTATAGTAAAACTTAAAAAGAAGTCAGATGGTTAATATGTGTCCTAGCTGGTAGAAGAACAGGGGAAGATTCTTCCTAATGAACTTAGAGAAGAGAATTTTCAAAGAAGGGCAAGTTAAAAACAAATTCATTAATTAAAGCTCAGGTCTGATTAGACACAGAAAAAATGATAGATAGATTTTTCGGGGATCTTTAGCAACTGTTGTTACAAAAATTTTCAAAAAAGCTCAGTGTGTAATGTACAGCTGAGTGTCCCAAATGCTCCTCAAAGTCTTCTAGTAAAAATACTGAGCTGTACACATTTACATGCCCAGCTCACATTTGGACCCTTTTGAGGAGCTGGTCACAACTGTAGAAACTGAGCCTTTGGAATATTCTGACAAAGGTGAAACCGAGTAACAAAAGAATTGTACAGTTCAGAATACTGGCCAGTTTCTTATGGTTACTGGCAAGTGAATCCTCAAAGTAGAGTACTGGGATGGGAATAAATCATGGAAGGAAATCTCACTCCAATCCTTAGTGCATCTGCAACAAGCACAGATGCTCATGAACTGGGAAAGTGCTGGGCTGTCGGTGATTTGGGAAAGTTGTGCTGTTTGGTTAGATCCCTGAATATGGGTTACATTTTAGAGGGCTGCTTTTGGGAATCTTGGCCAAGCGTCTCCCTGTATTAATAGCTTTATGCTGTTCTTTGGGCTATCGGTGTGCTTCTGTGAGCTATCTGTTAGCACTTTCTTTCCACTACGTAACATCCTAAAGTTTCTCTTCTATTTTGTCACAGCATTTTCCAACTCATTTGCTTAGACATTCTTTACATTATGTGTACGTATTCCCCTGCCAGAAAAGGATGCAGCAGGTAGAAAACCTGTGTTGAAGATTCATTATCTTTTCTTTCATTTACTTCCTCAAGAATCTGGCAAACCTTTCAAAGTACATCAGTGAGGTGGGTCTGAGCAGCCACCTCTTGTCTCTTCCTAGAAGATGATGGCTTCCCAGCATCCTTTTGGTAGGGCCAATTGGTGGTGGCCCCCTTTGCTTTTATTCATACCTGCATAAAGGGCAGGAGGATCTAGCGTGCTGGCATGGCCGGTGAGATTTGTGTCATTCTCTTTCTGTCAATGATCAGGTGAGCAGCATTAAATGACCCGCTTCCCCTCTCTAGTTTGTCTAATGATAAGTAGGTTGGTCAGGACAGGAATGATGTCTTACTTTGTACGGTACATAATGCACAGAGTCGTCGTCTCGGTATCTCTAGGTGATGTTGTAATATGGTTCCTAATCACAATACATAGGGACCGCAATGTTTCTTTCCGTGACTGTAGCCTGTGGCTATGCTACTTTGTGTACTCATTCAGTACCCCTTAAGCTGCCTGCTACAAGCAATCTTTTAGCAGTCTTTTCAAGACCCCAAAAAATGATGTACAGATTGTATTTTGACCTTATACGTGTAGCCCAGCGAACGTGTATATGAATGCTAACTAGCATCGTCTGGTCAATGTTTTACCAGATTCATCTCTCACATGAAAATCAGCACTTTGTATGCCTGGTTTGGCAAGTCTCAAACACTCAGTAAGCAAGAATTGCTTTCCTCCACCTGCAAGAATAATGACATGAGCTTAAATGTCATAAAGAGCTTTTTAGCTGTTTGTTTTTAAGCTCTTTGCCTTGTCTTTTTGAGCCTGTAATTGAGACTGGACGGTAGAACCAAATGAACTCACAACTGTTCTGGAAAGGCTGAGATTTTCATCTTATATCATATATCCTGTAACTGGAGCAAAAGCACAAAACTTTCATGAGACTTGTGAGGCAACTGTGAGAATTAGTCATGTACCACATTCTGGTTTTGAGAGAACTGGCTGGCTACTGCACTGCCAAGACAATTACATTGATACCTGCAAACAATGTTAAGCGACGTATGATGGCAGAGCTGTTCTGAGCAAAACAAAGTAGAATGAGAAAATACAGGTGCCTGAGATGAGGTTTGTGATGGGGTGCTTAAGAGGCAACATAAATCCATCATCAAGCAGCAGCTCTGTGGAAGAACAAGTTTCTTGAACGGTTCAGTGGCAACCTAATGCAACTATGCAAATGATTACACTTTGAAAAATTAGGTTAAATTCTCTTTTTGAATGCAAAAGAAACAATGAATAAAAATTTGGCACCCTTCTTTGGGCAGACAGCAGAGTTCAGAATTTTCCAGTGAGAACTGGATAAGTTGAGATGTCCCCTGAAGTCTGATCTCTCTGGGGATCATTCCCACAGGTATCATCAGCTCCTAAGTGCCCCAGCTCCTCTCAAGCACCATGGTGTGAGCTATTGCTCTTTGCTGCCGTTTTCTTCCTCTTTTATGCCTTTATGAAAAATGCTTCCCTTGACATGCAAGGCCTCGTTCAATCAGTGTGCGATCCCCTCCTTTCCTAGCAGAGAGGTAGAAACACCCTCTGCTTCTCCTCAGTAGGTGACCAGATAGGCAGGGTGCACACAGCAGCTTTGGAAAAGGGTTTGGAGTATGTCCTCTGTCTCCTCTGTGGTATCGTGGCTCAGTCCCCAGAGCCCGAGGGATGTAGCATGTCACATTTACCGCTCCTGCTACGTCCTTTTAGCCACCAGAAAACCTGCATAGTTTAAGAAATGAAAGCTTTCACTTAAGATGTGAAAAAAACATGTCCAGAACAAAAGGTGATGCCAGTTCCTTGCCTCTCACCAGAGCCGTGAGGAAAGAGCCAAGCTGCAGATTGTCTTGAAAGTGAGGAGGGTAAACTCCCCCTTCCTCCTTTCCCATCCCAGCCCCAACCCAGCCCCCAATAAGGCTTCATCTCTCCGTGAATGGAGTCCCTCTGAGCACGATGCTGAGCCAGAGGAGTGACAGGTGCCTCCTGATATGCCTAAATGAGAAGAACCAATCGGAGGAGCCTGCCCAGCTTTTGTTGTCATCTGGCTTTGCTCACGAAAGATGAGTTTGATTGACAGATGCATCAAGGTTCACAGTTTATTGGTTTTTGCAAAAGAGCCAGATCTGCCAATTTAGACAGGGGAGTGACACAAAACTTTCCATCTAAATGGACTAATTTTACCACAGGGAATTCCCAGGCAGAGCGCGCCAAGGCAGGCACAGTCCTGTTTTATTTTTTAACAAGGACTGAATGACAAATATAAACGACAGTTCTAGGCTGACGGAACATCAGCATTTGACACTTCACAGGGGAGCGGTGAAATAAACAATAGGCAGAGAAATTGAATTAGAATCAGATGAGAGTCAGCTAGAGAGGGAGAGGAGGGCCTGATTCTCTACCAAATCGTTTATAAAAGAGCAAACTGAATACTAAGTAGGTATAACATGCTCACATCCTGGTTTATTAGCAAATTTAACCTACTAGCGTATTACACTTGCATGATGTAAATGGATAGCTGGACAAAGGTGGGTGGTAGGGGAGACCAATGCACGGGAGTGGGAGAGTACGGGGGGGTTCTGTTCGTGGTGGTGCGAACCTCTTGTGATAATCTTACCCTGTGTTACTAACAGGCTTTACAAAGTTAGGGAGCAAAAAGTATGACAAGTTCATTTAATTTCTCTCCCGTTCCCTCTGGCACGTTGCCTGCAGAGTTCTGTCCAGTCTTCCTGTATTACGGCACTTGCTAACTTTTGGGTACCCAGCTTTGCAGCCTTGGCTCAATTCTTTTACTGCTATTTTTTTCTCTAGGACTTTTCAATTTAAAACAGGCAATCCATGACATTTAAGAAGAATTATTCTGTGCAGAGTCTGTCTGGGACTTCTGAGTGTGGACCGTGTCTGCTTGAGATAAAAGGTTGTCTCAGCTGATAGTGTTAGCAAGCTATTATCCTATTTCTACTCAGCTCTAACAGGGGGATAGGATATATAAACTTTCCCAATGGGTTTGACAGCTACCTGTTTGGTAGTTAGACATTGCTTGGTAGAAATTTGGATTCCTGGATTTTATGTCATGCTCTGAGATTTGAAGCGTATCTAGAGAAGTGATTTTCAATCTTTTTCAATTAGCAAACAGTAAGAACAAAAAACAATCGGTAGAATAGCTGCCGGTATAGTGCATCTAGGTCCATAAGCTCACTTTTCCCAGTTACATTAAAAGCAGTTTCCTTAAAAATAAACTAGAGATTTTAAGAACGTAAGTTAAAAACTACTGGTCTTGATGTTAGAGAAAGAGACATGAAAATAAGGGGCTTTGGATTGATTTGCTTGTGAATGATGATTTGACTTTCATATATGAGTCTGAAAAGTGCATATGCAGAAGCTGCCTTATTAGCTAGGCGCTATAACTAACCATTGCTGGCGTAGTAAGGAGGTGCCAAATGCAGGTCTGTAGTTAAAACTGCATTCTGATGGAGGCTGGCATGGAGGAAAAATGCTTCTTTCTTCTGTACGCAGAGGTACTATATCTGTGTGAAATTTCACACTGTTCAGTCTTATACCCTTTGGGTTTTCTGTGTAGGTTTTGTTTGTCTTCCTTTCGTAAGTGTTCAACAGGGTGTGTTTGAAATTGGTCTCAGGCTGAAAGTCATTATGTTTGTAATATTTCATTGTCAGTGTGTCTCTTTAAAACAGAATGATTTGTCTCCTTTTGAACAGGCACAGGGGCAAAGCCAGAGTAATTCTGATGCAAATAATACATTTTGAAAGGAGACAATTTAGAAGTGAAGCCATTTTTGTTATGTTTCATAACCAAAAGCTTATCCTTCAGCAAAGACTAGTGAGTAGTTCTTGGTGAAACCATGGCCGTGCGTCGTGTTGCGTCAAGACAGTCCCTTATAGTTTTTCTCCCAGGTTTTTTTTCCTACAGTTTTTTCAGTTTCAGCTGGTCAGCATTTACTTACAAACTCTGGCAGCAGAAATTTAGGCTGCCTGAAGTAAAGATGGATGTTGCCTCTGTCCCGAAACCTGGTCTTCCTATCAGGGTAGTAAAGGGGACTGTGGAGAGCAGCAGAAAACAGTAAGGGTAGAGAAGGTCCTCTGAATGTGTGGGGTAAAGGGGTGTGTGGAGAAGCCAACAGTGCCTGAGCACCGAGTGTGGGGTGCGGGATGGTCTCCCCAATGTGTACGACAAGGAACATGGGAGGGTTTATACCTGAGAGGATAGGGGGCAGAGAACGAGGAAGGGGGATTACAAATAATCCATGTTTTCCACATGAGGGGCAATGCCGAGGGACAACGTGCCTGGGGCAGGAGAACTGGCAAGGCACTGAAAGGGATCTTGAAGGAAAGGGTGGAAGAGGTGGCAGGAGGCAGGGGGTTGCAAGAAGCAGCCAGGGTTGACAAGGGGGGTTCTCCTGCTACAGGGATAAGGAACAGTGGAAAAAGGTCCTCTCCGAGCAGCTGCTATGGAATGAATTTGCAGGTAGCGTTTTGAACCCGAAATGATCAAACATGCTTTGGATGGGCAGCTTCCACCAAAATGTCACACAGCAGAAGGCAGGAAAAAACCCAGGTCTTTGACAAGCTTTGGTATCAGACCAGCTCTGTCAGCCTTGCCAGGAGTTACAGGGCTATTTCCAGGTCTTGCGACATTTGAGCTGCTTCCTAAAGCACTAGACCACAGGGTCCCTGCGATGCACCGAGACACTCACTTTTCACTAAAAGAAATGAATTTCTGACTCTCACAGTGGAAGAGGCACAATTAATAACGTAGCTATAAACGTCTTGAGAACACTAAAATTAGAAGTCAAATAAAAGTTCTTTTGTTTTTATTTTATATACATGTATATAAATATACATATATACAAAATGGTATCTAGTGTTATATACAAATTACATGATTTCCAATCAATCTTGTGATTTTTGTGTGTACTTGGTTCATGATTTTCAAGTACAAGGGGCTGGCAATACAGGGTCTAACAAACTTCCTTTGCTTCACTAGAGGCAGCTCCTGAATCACGTAAATTAACTGTCCTGAGGATATTCCCAGCTTTTTTTCTAAAGCAGACAAGAATTTATGTACAGACTGTTTACTATGCATATCTTCATTAACTGCTACTTGTTTAGTGAGCTGATCCTTCCCTCAATATTTTAAAGTATTTTCCTTTGGATACAAGCATCATTGTGTAGATTTATTAGATGATGGTTTTCAGGATCAATTTTTTCTTTTAAAGTATTGGTGCTATGTTTGTTGTTCTTCCATTTTTGCCATTCCCCAGGTCCTTATAGTTTTTCAGTACTGACTGTGTGTCCAGTAAATTCATCCGCTACCTCAATTAATACCTTCAGATGTGTGTTATCTTTTCTTGCCTACACCTCATTAAAGAACGTATTTATTTTTAAAGAAGGTTGTTATCATCTCAGAATGTTCAAACTTTTCTTTATTTTTCTTGTCAGAGTAATTATAAAGAGGGTTTCTTTACTTAGTGTTGCATGATCTTTTACAATATCATTTTCCTCAGTAGGAGACAGACTGTGGTGCTCTTTTTAGTTTTATCACACAACATTTTCACACTGAGAACTCCCATTGATTACGCAGGATTATTAAAGGAACATAATACTAGTTGGAATGGTAGAAACAGCTCTTTCATGCAAGTATTTCTTTTTGCAAGATACATAAGTTCTTGGAAGTTGCAAAAGTTTTGCTATAAGTTCAACTATCAGTTATGGAGACTTACGCAGGAATGTCAGGGTGCAGTTCTCTGGGCTGTATTAAGTGCGATACAAATGAGATGATCATGCTAGCATCTAAATCTTTCGTCTAAGATTATTTTACCAGGATGAATTTTGAAAATCCATTTTGCTTTCTTCTGGCACATCTGTCTGTTGATTCTTAGCCCGTCTTTCACCTCTGACAGTGAATGTACATTAGTAATTTCCTTTGATTCCAGTCAGTTTAACATTCCAGGATCTCATCTATTAATCCCCTGTTTGATTCTTATCACTGAAACTTCGGTAGAGAAAGATAATTCTGATGCATAAAAGATTGCAGAATTTTGGAATACAGTTTTGTTCCGATTTCGAGTGCAAGCCTATTCCTGCATCACATCCCAGGCCTGTCTGTCTCGCAGGCGGCGGACCCTGGAAACCTGGGGTCTCCAACTTCAAGGTAGTTGCCAGGCAGTTTTGCTGCAGTGTTGTGAAAATTGGATTGCTTTTACAGACTGTTTGGATTTCAACAAATTGACTTTCACTTATGCAAAATGCCCCGTTGGAGGATTTTCAGCCTATTCTATTAATACTGCAAGGGAAAAATATAAACTGAAACAAAAGGAAATGTTTTAACCCTCTGACGAGCAGAAGCTCCATGAAAGCGTTTGATTTCATGACAGCATTTCTGCACAGGCTTTCCTTAAGATACACACGCACCAGCAGAAAGTGTGGCCCAGTGGCTTTCATGAGCTGTTGTGAAAATATTTTTAGGTGACTCAATATTGTAGAAGCAAAATTGATTTAGCCTAGCCTGACTCCTTGCTACATTTTTACTCCGCCTCTATGACCTTAAACTGCATCTGACTTCCTGGAGAATTAATGCTTGACTGAGGAAAAATTGAGTGAATACCTCAGTATTCGGTATGTTTATAGCATACCTTAATATAATGCCTAGCTCTTTGTTAGGCAGACGATGAATAGCTTGGAGAATGGGTTATTAATGACTTTGCATTTGCTTTTGCCCCCTGGTTGACCAAGACAGATAGAGATTAAGAGAAAGCAAGCTATAATAAAACATCAGGCTAGCAGAATTCCTCTCATGAAACGAAAACCGGGGTAACAGAGAAGTGGGGATAAGACCTGAGAGCTGTCAGCCACCCTCCCTTTACTGAGACCTCGCACACAGCCCCCACCGTGCTCCGATGGAGCATCAGGGCTGATTCTGGAAGAGTTAAAATCGTCCTAGAGGCACGCTGAGGAGGTGTTGCTCATCCCCAGTTGGGACTATGAGGAAACAGGCGTAGAGGGGAAGGGGGCTCTGGGTTACCCCACACCTTTCTGATGTTGCGGCTACCAAAGAGCATTTTGATTTTCTGAACTACCTGGGGACACCTGATGTGTTATGGATCATTGGGAGTCAATTGAGTGAGATCAATAGGAGAAGGAGTCCTGCTGGCAATGAATAGGAGCGGGGTGGTGGCTGGTGGGGGCTCAGAGGCTGGATTGCACTGTAGGGTGTTGCAAGCGTGTGCGGTGCCTTCCATCACGCGGTGTGGTAGTTGTTAGCAATCATAGTGTTGTTTACATGGTGCCTGAAGGGTGCTAGGTGCAACAACTGTAACATCCTCGAGACCTCAAGGGGAATCCACTGGAGAGAGAAGCGCTGAGGGGGGGAGAGAGAGAGAAGGAGAGGGAAATGCTGAGGGGGGGGAGAGAGAGAGAAGGAGAGGGAAAGAGAAACAAGCCAGAAGCCACAAAAATGACATACAAAAAAAAAATTGTTTTTATTTCTCATGTGCACAAAAAGAGAAAAGAAAAGAGTCAAACAGAACTGAAGCGATGAGGAAAAGCCAAGAGTGGCTGCAGCAGCCTAGAATGGATGTGACCCTGCACCTGGCACTGGCCCCCTCCCCTCCACGGTCTCATGTCTAGCTTAGCCTGGAGAGCATCAGCAGAGCTGCTTGCGGTTGGATTTGTCATCAGTTCTGTACTTGTCATTGTTTGGTCCCTCCTTCCTGCTTTGCAAGTTTGCCACCGTCCTGGGCCCAGCCAAGGAGCACACTGTGGTATTTGTGGGGTCCCTCAGAAGCCCTCATTCTGTCAGTGCCAAAGGGGGCAGCTATGCTTCTTACCTCTTTTCCCAGAGGGGTGCTTTTCCTTAGGGACAAAAGGGTGGGAGTTTTCCAAAAGTTCAGCAAACCAAAAATTCCTTTAGGAAAATGTTTATGTGCATATAGAATTATATACTCAGGAGGAGAAAGAGGTGCAGGGTTTTTTGTTTTCCTTTTGTTGTTTGTTTAACATCCTCACATTCACGTTGTGATTAATTCTGAAGTCTTACTCTGAATTTGAATCATCGCTACCGATGGGTCAGAAAGCATGCAGACTTCTCCCTGTTTCCACAGCAGGGCTCGTTGCCACCAACCCTCCCCAACAGATTCACAGGTCACAAGGGTGTCAGCTTTATGCATCTGCCCTGCGCAAACCTCCCTCCTTCTTGCCCCATTGGGCCAAAAGGACACGGGAGCTTCAGGGAACAGGACTTGAAAGTGCTGCCCAGTTTTAAATGCCGTGGTCCCTGTTGCTTCCAGCGAAGCATGGCATTTGAGAACTCGCGAGATTCCTCCCCCGTGAAAAAATGGTGACAGAAGGAGATCCAGTCACACAGTATTTCTGCTTGGTCCGTTAGATAAAGCAAACATAGCAGCAGAGCTAAGAATGATAGGAGAAGAAAGAAGTGAAGGGAGAGCTCAGGAAGAAGAATAAAGAAACAAGAAGGATTTGTGAGAAAAAGGAAGAGAGAGAAATGTAATGGAAATATTCATTATTATTCAGAGTAATACTTAACACTTTGATAGAATTTTCTTTCCAGGATCTCAAAGCACTGAGCCGGTGTTAATTAATTCAGCTGCGCAATCCCCCTGTGAACTAGGAACTATTGTTATCCCCATTTTACAGAAGATTGGAATTGAGGCATGGGGGGAAATTGGACTTGACAAAGGTTCTCTAGAGCCACGAGGAGAATTGGGGAGTTTGAGTTCCCAGATACCTGCTCTCATATCAGTAATGCTGTTCCCTCTCTGGATAGAAAACTGCATTGGGAATGAATAATAATAAAAGAGAGAGAGAGAAATGGAACGGAAAGAGGGTGTGAGAAAGAAATGGGAGAAAGGGAAGAGACAGCAGAATGGAGGAGAGAGATGTGAGTCATAGACTTCACTGGATTTTGCATAGTGATTTCTTCCTCCAATTCTTTTTCATTTTTTCCTGTAAAACTTTTTAAAGAAAAATGAAAAAAAAAAATCCACCTATAACAAAGCAACTGTTGGCCTGTTGGGGAAGGGGTCCTTCCAAGGTTTTCCTGTTCCCTCAGGTTCTGGATTTGTGCTGTGCTTTATTGAACACATTGTTTTGTTTTCAGTGAGCACAACGAGACTTGCACAGTACAGACAGCGTGTTCCTTATCTACAGGATGAGACGAGGCTGTTTTAATAACTACCATGATGAAGATGGAGATGAACTTATATACAAGAGGAATTGCCTTCACATTACACACATTATCTTCCTACAAAGCAGCAATTGTTTTTGCAAATAACATAATATTAAATAATTGGTAAAATTTTTGCGTTTCCTGCATAGTCCAGTCTAATGGAATCTATATGAATATTGATGGTTTTCTTCTGCATAATATCACCACATAAATCCCCATGTCAGCTACTAGACTTTAGCTATAATACTGCTTTACAATGCATCCACCGACTGTAAATCAAAACAACCAACACAAGAAACTCTTTGGCAAATGTAATTCAGTACATTCGCATGGGGGTCTACAGATGGTGGTGGAAGAGGATTAGACTGCCCAGTCCTTTGCATAATTCTGCTTTCCTTTTAATTTTCCTGGTCAAACTACGTGCCGTAGTTATGAACTTTCTAGACCAATCCAATGCCTGGTGGAAATCCTCTTTTATCAGTGGAGTTACACCAACAATGGATTTGGCCCTCCGAGGGTCAAATCAAGCCAGCCATGAGTGAGCCAACCAAATCCTGCTTTCATACCCTAGCTCGTGTCTCAAGTTTAGCGAAACACCATTATAAAAATAAGCATTTCTGAGCTGCTAGCTTCTCTTGAGGTGGCCCCTGGGCTGCAGGTTGCCAAGTGTGAGGCGTGACAGTCTCCTTTTCTCTAGCCTCCTCAGGAGGTTCTCCTTGCTGGTCCTGGGATTTATTGCCTCTGCCCCGACCACCTGCTGAGTGAAACTGGGTGGTGCTCAAGTAGAGCAAAGGCTGTACTGAGAGACTATAAGGGAGACTTTACTAATAGGGTCCAGCATCTCTCTGGTGTCTGTGGAGGAAAACAGAAGGAGCGGTGAAGGTAAATTTTTAGAAATTACTCAGAATTTTCTTCTCATATAGAATAAGATGAGATAACGGGCCAAATTCTGGTCTCGGTGACAGTGTAACAACTCTGCTTTTTGCAGCAGGTTACTCAGAGGCAAGATGTGCGGAATAACACTTTTAATAGATCAGGAGTAACCTCTTTGATTTTATTCCGTACAGGAACAGATTTTAGCTCTATATCTTCTATGTAAACATCCCCCCCCCAAATACCCTTATAACTTGGGCATCCCATTAAAGAAGACACAGACCTATAGTCAGCTAGAGCCATGCAAGGGCTAAAAGTGTTAGGTGAAAGGGGCCTTTGGGATCAACACAGCTGTTTACTGATGATGGATTTCATACATACAAGTTAAACTTGGAGACAGAATACTGAGTCCACAACCACATCTCCTCTGAGGCTGGGAACTTTGGATTTTATACATAATGTTGGCTGTACAGATTGCTCCGCTGTTCACTTTTATGCCCTTCGGGGGTTTGATTCTCAATCCTGTCTTTGTCCATGGACAGTAGCCCACGAGTTTATCTGAAACCTCTCTAAAACAACAAGGATCTACTTTGGCAGACTTGATGCCCTGGGGACAGGCTATAGCTGCCTTCATGTTTTCTTTGAGTATTTTTTAGGAAGTGTCAGTGCAAGGAACAGTTTATGAGTTTGCTGACGATACAGGAGTAATAAGCATTTCTATTGACAGTTAGCCTTTTGCAGAACAGTGTTTGCCAGTCACTCGGGAACCAAAAAGAGCAGAGAATCCCTAGAGAATCATCAGGTCAGCATTTGGGATAAGGGGTAAATATTAGGGTGCACAATACAGGATTGAAGATGAAAAGATGGGGCTGTATGTTGGGACTGGCTGGTAGGATGCAGGCATATGGATTTGAATGGAGACCTATAAATTAGTAGGTGTATGAGCAGATGGACTGGGAATCGAAGGGGGCCCATATAGCAAGGCTGTAGTGGCTAGGAAATTAGGTGTTGGGCACAGATAATGAGGCTGCTGTCACCAGCTGTGGGGATCTGGAGAATGGGTGTTGGGCATATCTAAAATGGCAAAAGTTGGGATGTGGGTGAACTGAAGTCGTCACGGGTACAGGGGTTAAGGTAAAAGGAGCGGCGGCTAAGGGCTAGGGAACCAAGCAATAATCCCAGCCAATCCTGAATTTGTCCATCTCAGTCTCAGCTGTCCAGAGGGCAATCAGATGGGCCCACATGAAGCCCCACACTTTCCACCACACAGCGCAGTTAGAGCGCAGCTGGGCTTGTTTTCTTTGTTTGCCAACCAGTGACATGGAAAACGTTTGTTGACTCAGAGTGCTTTTTTTGTCGACTGATGTGTTTGGTAACTTTGTCAGATGTGACTTGTCCACACTGCTCCCCAGAGACAGGATTTGGGAAAGGGGGAGGAGGAGGAGGCGACGGGGGTGGAGCTGGCATCCAATCCTCTCCAATACCACCATCCCATTGTAGTGCAAAACAGAAAGGAAACAAAACCCTAGAGTGAAAGAGGAGCATCAAACATCAGAGGAACTCGTCTGCCATTCAGGTGGCGGGGAGGGATGGGACTTGGAGTTTTATTTTTGTAGGGTTTTTTAATTATTATTTTGGTTTTTTTGTTGGTTTTGTTTGCTTGGGTTTTTTAGAAAATTGGGGATTTGTTCTTTTTTTTTTTTTTCCTTTTTACAGACCTTCATGACAAAGCATAAAAACACAGTTATATTTATATATCTATTTATATATTTCTTCATTTCGTCGGTTGGTTTGTAAATGTTGCTCCATCCTCCTGTCTGAGCTGATTGTGTGTCACAGAAATTGTGGGTGTATGTGTGAGGTTCCTCCCAACTCTGGCCTGCAAAGTTACCACGCGTGAGGTGCAGCCAACTATGGGGGAAGCCACGCTGGAGAGTGGGGATGAGGTGCACAGAGAACCCCTCGTGGGGTGCAGATAGTTACTTGGTCCTTTTCTTCATTGCCAGATGGGCCAGGTCTCTGTACTGCCATCTCTGCTCTAGCCAGACTGTTCCCTCTGTCCTGGGAAACAGGGTGAGCATCACAGGTTACACATGTTGAAGAGTCCACCACAGAAGAGCATATCTTTGGGGAACAGTGTTTCACGAGCGGTGTTCTCCCCTGCTTCCCCTGGCCCTTACCGCTCCCAGAAGAAGGAGGTCCTGTAAGGCAATGGTTGCCAGCTGCATTGCTTCCCAGTCCCCCTCAAGTCCTAGAAGCCAAGGGGACTTCGCGTGGCTGAGCTTTGCCCAGGCGCGGTGGAGGGCTCCCGCAGGAGAA